>NC_045434.1:153230820-153249922 GCF_002776525.5 Piliocolobus tephrosceles
CTCCTCCTCCTCCTCCTCCTCCTCCTCCTCCTCCTCCTCCTCCTCCTTCTTCTTCTTCTTCTTCTTCTTCTTCTTCTTCTTCTTCTTCTTCTTCTTCTTATTGTTATTATTATTTTTGAGATGGAGTCTCGCTCTGTTGCCCAGGCTGTAGTGCAAAGGCATGATCTCAGCTCACTGCAACGTTCACCTCCCGGGTTCAAGAGATTCTCCTGCCTCAGTCTCCCAAGTAGCTGGATTACAGGTGCGAGTCACCACGCCCTGCTAATTTTTTGTATCTTTAGTAGAGACGGGGCTTCACCAGGTTGGCCAGGCTTATCTCGAACTCCTGACCTCGTGATCCACCTGCCTTGGCCTCCAAAATCGCTGGTCTCATTTTATGGATGAGGAAATTGGAACATTAGGGAATTTAAATAATTTACCCAAGATGCCATAGCTATTAAGTTGCAAAACCGGGACCCAAGCCCAGATCTCATGGACTCCAAACTCTATGTCTACTGTCACCAGGAATTTTACCCTTGGGGACCTGGAAGAACATGTGTTATGATCAAATGAGGTCAAAAATAATAAAGCATGTGAGGACTTTATAGTTCTGAGGAGTAGTGTTGTGATAGACCATCTTTTAATTTGCATAGCTCAAGTACAAACCCCACTGGGCCAGTCATTATTTCGTTGCCTGGTGAGAGGCATAACACCTAGAATAAATGAAAAAATATATATAAAAATTAAAGAATACTTGGAAATTAAAGACATGACAACAGAAATAAGACATTTCACAAATAGTTTGGCAGATAAAGTCAAGAAAAGGTCCAAGAAAATAAAAAGATTAAAACTTTCGAAAATAGTAGAGAAAAAATACAAAAATCTAAAGATTGATTCAGAAAGGTGGTTAATAGGAGATCTAGAAACAGAAAATTAGAAAAAAAAATGAAATTAGCATTAAAAAAAAGAAATTTCTCAGAACTGATGGACATCTGTTTCTAAATTGGCAGAGGCCACCCAAATGACCTGCATCAATGAACATTATCTTTTTAAACATTTGGCATCAACCAAAAATCCTGGAAGCTTATAATAGGAAAAAAAAGAGAGAGAACAGATACAAGGCTTCAAAAATTATAATGTACCAGATTTCTAAATAACAACAATATGGGTTAGAAGACAATATTATTTTTCAAAAATTTGAGTAAAATATAGATATTTTAAGTGTGCAATTTTATACAGAACAAACGTCAATCAAGGATAAGGTACTGAAAGATAACAAATTAGTTAACTTTTGCTGCATAATAGTATTACTATAATATTACTGCAAATTTATTGGCTTAAAACAACACACATTTATTATCCCATAGTTTCCGTGAGTCAGGGGTCCAGGCAGAGCTTAGCTGAGTCTTCTCCAAAGTTACCACCAAGGTTTTGGTCAAGACTGGGTTCTTATCTAGAGGCTTGATTGGGAATGGATCCACTTCCTCCTGTATTTTTGTCAGCAGCATTCAGTCTCTTGAGGAATGCAGACTGAGGGCCTCAGATTCTTGCTGGATGTTGGCCAGTGGCTTTCCTCAGTTCATTGTAACATGGCTTCTTCATGGGGCAGCTGTTTACAATTTGTAACTTTTTTCTTTAAAGCCAGGAACGGAGAAGTCTTCCAGCAAGACAGGTACTACAATTGTGTGTAATGTAATAACAGAAGTGAAAACCTGTCCTTCTTATATACTTTATTGAGTAAGAGGAAGGGATTATAGAAGGTGTGGATACCAGGAGTGGAGATCATGGAGCCATTTTTAGAGTCTGTCTGCCATTGTCCATCATCTAGCCCTCAGTGATTCATGTCCCTTCCCCATGCAAAATACATTAATTCCCTCCCAAGATCTCCAAAACTCTCAACCTATTAGAGCATCTATTGAAAGTTCAGAATTTCATTATATAAATTAAGTTCAGGCATGGATGAGTTTCCTTGGGTGTAGTTCCTCTTGATGCATGGATCTGCAAAAACTAAACAGACAAGTTACCTCCCCCCCAGCACACTCCAATTATGGTGATGGGATAGGCATAGGATAACAGCTATAGACATTTTCATTTTAAAAAGGAAGATAAATAAGTATGCGAGAATCACTGAATCACAGCAATTCTAAAAGCCAGCTTCACAAATGTTGGGAGTTTCTTGATTAGCTTTCAAGATCTAGGAATTATTTTCCCTGGTTCTGGACTTTTAGTTCTACCCTCTGGGTCAAGAAAAGTATAACAAGCATTTGTTACTCAGCAGTTATATTAGCCTGCCTCTTGCCGTATAATTTAAGTATTTGATAGCCTCTTTGTGTTTGACACTGTCCCTCTACCTTTCAGTTCAAGCTGGCAGTGGTTTTGCTGAAATAACATTTTCAAAAATGTTTAAATCTTCTAAGGTCCACTCCATCAGGCAAAAGCACATTTTGTTTCAAGTTCTTCTGCACTTTGGATTCCTTCTGAGATAGGTGAGGGACAATACCCTTAATATTTCTAAATGCCGTATGGTTTGATTGAGAGCTTCCAAGAAGCATACTCTTAGTCTCTTTCAAGGGCTCCTTGTGTGATTGAGCATTACTATGATCCTTTGATCTGAAGTTTTAATAAAAAATTATATAGGCATACCCTTGGATTTTTGTCTAGACTATATTTTTCTAGCAGTGCTTGGAAGCCATCTCTTAATTTTAATGTCTTTTGACATATGGAGAGGCTAAAATTTTTCAGAATAATCAATTTCTGTTTTCTTTTTGTTTACTGTCTTCCCTCAAAGTGTGTCTCTCTTCTCACATTTTACCATAAGTGGCATGAAGATACTAGGTTGAAAGAAACTTCAACACTTTGTTTGGAAATCTTCTTAGTTAAATAAATCTATTTCTTTTATGTTCTCCTTCCCACACGACTGCAGGTTGCAATTTCACTAAGCTTTCTGCCACTACATAAAAGGGATGCTCCTTTATCCAGTTTCCAATAATGCGTTACTCACTGGCTCTGAGACCTCACTGGCAGAATCCTTAAAGTCTAAATTTATAAGTGTATCAATATTTTTCTGTTATTCTTCTAAAAATTCTTCCAGCCTCCATCCACTGCCGAGTTCTAAAGTCCTTTCCACAATTTTTAATATTTATTGTAACAATACCCCATTTCCAGGTTTTGAAATCTATATTCATTTCTATTGCTGTGTAATAATATTAACACAAACTTAGTGACTTAAAACTGCATATTTTAACTATTCAATACTTTCTTTGGGGCTGAAGCTTGGGCATGACTTAGCTGGGTTTTCTGCAAGGCTATAGCCAAGATGATAGCTCAGACTTTGTTCTCATCTGAAGGTCTGACTGGGAAGGATTTGCTCCCACATTCTCATGTTTGTTGGCAGCATTCAGTTCCTGCAGGATGTCAAACTGAGGACCTCAGTTTCTTGCTGACTGTCAGCCAGAGGCTGCCCTCACCACCTCACTATGTGACCCTCTTCATAGTACACCTCACAATATGGAAGCTTTTTTTTTTGTTTTCAAGCCAGTAAGAAAGAGAGCCTTCTAGTAAGATGAGCATTATACATTACAGTCTTAGGTAATATAATCATGTAACTGACAATCTGTCTTCTTTGCCATATTATATTGGATAAAAGCAAGTTTCTACATCCCCACCAATGCAATGGCATGAATATCAGGATGTAGGAATAATGGCAGTAACTTAGAATTTCTCTACCATGGATATGTTCTACCAAAATGAATGGAGTAAACCAAGAAGATGAAGATATAGGATCCAGGAAAAAGTGTGTAAGTTAGAGGAATCCTAGAAGGAAAGTGAAAGGAAATCCCAGGGTGGCAGCTGTGCAGTAAAACCAGAGTACAGATTGATCAGATTAGAAAAGAAAAAGAGAGGGCTCCAGGGGGGATATTAATATTAAAAGAAATAGGACAATAGATTGCCCTACCACTTTGACATAATTGAGAGATGTTTCATTGTTGTATTGGAGAGTATGGACATGAATTCATGGTACATAAAAAGAAAACTGAACAAACAAAGAAAAGGAACAATTAGCCACTTCAGGAAAAATTAAAAGTTGAAGAAAGAAAATATAATCATATTATACCCCTTAGTTGAGGTGTGAACAGAGTTGAGAGTCAGAATAATAAACATACTACATTTTTGTTCAATCTAAATGGTGAGAGAAATATACTCAGAGGAGGGGTAGAATAAAACTTGGGTGAGACTACGGCGACTAGAGGGAAGTGAGAACCCCTTAAGCCTCATCTTCCATGAGTTCAAAATGCATAAATAACCTCAAAACTGGAAAAAAGCAAGAAACAGCAATAGATAGTTAATTTTAGAAATATGGTATTAAATACCAGAAGAAACAGTCAAATGTGCTTAAAGAGATTGTCCTCATGCAGTGAGAATCAGATGAAAGGATATTTAGAGAAAGAAACTCTGGCTATTCCACGGTCAGCCTCGACGTATTAACTAACATTTTGAACAATATACATGTATTACTGAAACAAAAATTTAAATTAAGTTAAAAATTTCAACAAACAAAAAGAAAAAGAAATTGTGATTTAATATAGTTCTGCAGAAAAATTTTAAGAAGTCTTTACAGAATGTAACTAAATTATCCTTCCCTCTTTCCCCAGTCCTATAGCATTGGTGGTGGTATCAGTAATGAATTATACTGAGAGGAGGTTTGGGTATGAAGTGTTCTAGAACCTTAGCAAAACTCACCAATGGGGAGCAGAGCATTCTAGGATTAGATGTAGCCTCAATCCCTCCAGATTATTGCATGGGCTGGAAAAATCAGGCTAAGGCTGGTGAGAGAAACGGCAATTTTACAAAGCCAAGTGTTGGGGGCCCTCATCAATGGGAGAAGATAGTTAGAATAATTTAATTTTATAAGAGAATGTTGTGGGGAGAAATTCCAGACTGCAGAAAGATTCTGACCAATTACAGAGTAACTCAGAGTGGAATACAGATCCTTAATAGAGGAAGTATATGGGAGCAACCCAGTGGTCAGAGTTCCCATCGAGAAGATGAGAGATTTCAGGAAGAGTTCCAGTTCATGTGGAGTGCTGGGCAAAGAATCCAATTTAAAAATACACTCATAGGCCGGGCGCGGTGGCTCAAGCCTGTAATCCCAGCACTTTGGGAGGCCGAGACGGGCGGATCACGAGGTCAGGAGATCGAGACCATCCTGGCTAACACGGTGAAACCCCGTCTCTACTAAAAAATACAAAAAACTAGCCGGGCGAGGTGGCGGGCGCCTGTAGTCCCAGCTACCTGGGAGGCTGAGGCAGGAGAATGGCGTAAACCCGGGAGGCGGAGCTTGCAGTGAGCTGAGATCCGGCCACTACACTCCAGCCCGGGCGACAGAGTGAGACTCCGTCTCAAAAAAAAAAAAAAAAAAAAAAAAAAAAAAAAAAAAAAAAAAAAAAAATACACTCATATGAAATTGACCAGAAGAGAGGAAATGCAAATAGGATTTTATAACTCAAGAGATTACACAGAGCCATAGGCCTTATCTTTAACTCATCAGAGAGTTAAAAACAAATCTTCAATCCAATACCAACTATATTGGAGAACCGTGTTCTCTGTCCCTGCCTCAGTTAGCTAAGAAATCTGGGTAGACACTGGGCCCTGACTTATCGATTGGGTTCATCGTTCAATGTAATTCTAGAGGACTGAACAGTCATAGCAGAAAGAAAAAAATGTCAATTATTTCTACTTCATTCTCTTACAACAAAGTAGCAAAACAAAGTGTCAGCAAAAATAGCATGTATATGATGAGGGCGAAATATTTAAGCAGCAGAATCTTGGGCTTCTAGATTTAGAGTAAAGAAATGATCTTTGAAAATATGACATAAGGAGCAATAGCAACTTATTTCTATTCAGTGGGTAGTCTTCATTGGTGTGCTATTCAGTTTGGAAATAGATATTTCTCAACAGAAATATCAAGAATGTCTGTAAAGCAACTCTTTCAGCAATAGCTAAAGGTAGATACTGGAATGGGTAAGTCACAATGACAACTACAGTTAAAATTCCAAATCCCGGAGTGGGCAAATCATGTAAGAAGAATTCACAAAAGAAGGCAGCTTATAAAGCCAATTTCTACCCTGCCGTTTGCTACCCATCCTGTTTAAAACCCAGGACATATGTAATAGGAGAGTTGAGAACACCATAGATTAACCTTGTAATGATGTCTTGAGACCCACTTCTCACAATGTATCTAGCCATCCCAGCCCATAACCATCACTACTTGTCAATTTGAGAAATCACGCAAGACCCTGATCTCTGACGCACCAATTGAGCATGAACCTGAAGAGATTATAATGGCCTTGAACAAAGTAAGATCAAACCTACCCAACCAAGCAACAGTGACAGCAGTTCTAATTAAAGGCCATTTGGAGAGAAGAGTTATGGCTGTCTGAGAAGCGTGGGAGTATGCAGTGACAGGTCCATGGGCTACAAGGATCAGCAGACATATTACCTTTACAGGGCTGCATGAGCTCCTGCTTCCGACCCAAATCCCCATTGGCAGGCCATGTTCTACAATAACCTGCTGCCTTTAATAATGCTCTTTCTTCTGTTGCTTTTAACTCACCGGGCACAGTGTCATCACAGAAAGGCAGAGAGAACAAGAAGCTGAAAATATCCTTTTAGAACATCAGCACTGATCAGGACAGATATTTTTAGTAAGCGATTGTCTGTCAAATCTGAGTCACATGGCAGGCCATTTTAATGATCTGAGAGTTTGCAATTCCCTAAAAAGTGACAGCTGCAAATGAGAATTTAGGAGGTACCACCAGGCAAGCAGAACATTGATCAAACCTATTGACAGAATCTCTAATCAAAGTAAAGTGTTGGTGGCGATGCCGAGTTTAAAATCCTCCTCTTAGTGATGAAGTACTTTCTGGCCAGGTATTTTCAGTGTTAACATGGAAGATCCATTACTATGTGACTCTGGCTAATGTCTTCAAGAGCCTGTCAGGCTTTTACTGCTTACTACATTTAAGATATTTTTCCTCCTTATAAATATGTGATGGCACAACATTTCAAAAATAAATAAAATGTGAATCGCTGCACATTAAGTTCTGTGAATTTTTAAAATATTAAAATTGATATATAATAGTTGTACATACTTTTGAGATACAGGTGCTATTTTGATACAATGTGTAATGAGCAAATCAGGGTAACTGAGGTATCTATTACCTCAAATATTTATCTTTTTTGTGTGTATTGGGAACATTACAATTCTTTTCTTCTAGATATTTAAAAATATACAATAAGTTATTGTTAACTATGATTTCCCTACTGTACTATCAATATTTTTTCTCTCTAATTGTATCTTTGTAACCCTTAACCAACTTCTCTTCTTTCTTCCCTCCCCACTCCCATTCTCAGCCTTAGGTAACCACCATTCTACTCTCTACCTCCATGAGATCCACTTTCTTAGCTCCCTTATATGAATGAGAATATGTGATGTTTGTCTTTCTGTGCCTGGCTTATTTCATTCCCATAATGACTTCCATGAAATGTTAAATGGAAGTTCTTGGTTCATCTGTCTCATCTGTTATTGACCGGTTGCAGCAAGAATCAAAGGAGGTACCCATTCTCCCTAGTCCTGCTCCATGCCCTATGCCACCTTGCCCATGTGACTAGTCACCCATAGCCTTCTAACAAAGAGATCTTTTACCTTGGCTTCATATTATCCATGGAGACATCTTGAGTAGTACCCATGAAGAAACTGTCTGAGGCTACTTCTTTTTGGTGAAGATACAGTTGAATAAACCTTTTGAGAAGGCTGCTTAAAGAGTGAATAGTTTTGGTTACAAAGCTCTGTGCTGCATCTCAGTTTCCCTCAAAGGCATTAACATCAAGCTAGAATCATAATAGCAAAATTTCAGGAATGCATCTGAGCTCATCCTTTCTCTTGTTCTGTTCTCTACAAGGACTGTTGGTTTATGACTCCTATTTTGTTATTAATAACTTTGGATCTTAAATCTGCTTAAAACCATGACAATCACTTTCAGATTTTTAACCAACTTCTTTTTCCTAACTTCAGACATTCTCTTGCCTTATTGGGTTATAAACAGTCCTGTCCAGAGCTCTGGTTTTCGTACTACCTCTCGTAAACCATTGTGCTAACTCCTCTTCAGAATTTCCATTACTGACTCATCGCCCTAGAGCTCTGCTAAATCTCTTAGGATTAAACATAAATTTCCTGCAATTCTTATTACATGATTTCCTGGTTCTTCAAAATGCTTGCCTATTCACATCTATATCAGTATAGTATACTTGCTCACAATGGAAACAAAATTATATAGTAGTTTCAACAATAATATTGTTCATGAATTCTTATGTAATTACTTTCATGAAAAAAAATGGAGTTGGAAATCTACCCCATAGTTTGCCAGTATTCCTGGGAAAACCCGAAATATTAGATAAGCACTCTGAACATAAATTTATATTAAGGAGTATAGTTAACAGAAATACTACAAAGCACATTTATTAACACTCAGTATATAGACTATGTTTATATGTTGAAAACTCTTGATGATCTCTACTCTGTAAAACTAATCACTTGACCTGCAAATGCTTGTGCTTTCCTGGCTGGAAATTTGGGATCTACTTGCTATGGTTCTCAGGACTCCAGTACAGACACTAAATTCTTTCTTTTGCTAGATTTCTGAATGAGAAAATCTTTTGGAATATTTTACTTAATGTGTCCCTTTCTCACAAAAGAACATATACTGAATTTTGATTCTGGGCAGAAAACCCTCACTGATCTCTGCTTTACTGATTTCTTAGGTCAAGGAATATTCAGATGCAATATGTGAAGGTAGTATTTTTTCTTTGGAGTCATAATAGCCACATTAGTGCTAAAACATTATCTCTAATTATTATGCCAATACCTCATTCTGTATCTGACCATTGAGCCAACTTTGAGCTTTACCTCAACCTTTACCTCTTCCTCAGCCTCAACATTTCCTTGAGTCTTCCTCATTACTCTATCCCTAATGTTACCTCTTTTCTCCGTTTTCTTGATTCCGTGAAGGCATGGAATACTATTTCACTCCATGAATCTATCAACTTGCAATATTTCCTATTCTGTCTCTTCAGCTCCAACAGCAGAACACCACCATTCCATTAGAAAAATGAGATCTCAGTTTGTTTTCCTCTTGGTTCTTATACTCATTTTGGGCAATTCTGGGACGCTTCCATTCTCTCCATGAGGAGTCATTTCTGACTGCCTCTGAGCCACTGTTTCTCAATATTCCTCACCCCTCCCCAGGTCTCTGTCCTCACAGTGTCACAATGACATGTGTTGTCTTTCCCAAAAAAGCAACTGTCATTTCCGTATCCACCTTATTAAGCCAGGGTTTTGAACATTTACTTGAAAATTAAAGTTTAACATGAAGAATTCTAAGAACCTAATGATTACATCAGTGATTTGAGAAGGAAAATAAATGGAAGAAAGGGAAAACCCTCAATTAGAAAAGAACCAGTGTGGCTCCTAAAGTAATGAGGATAAATCTCACTGTTCTGATAGGTATCTATTTAGTCCTATAACTCTTTAAGTAGTTCTTCAACTTGGTATCCAATGATGCCAAATTATTAATAGCTTTCTAAGGATAAGTTTCTTCACAGTTTTGCATATGCTATTCTCCTGAGCAGAATTCTGCATCCCTGGCCCCACTGATTGAATATTTCCTTTGTTGTGCTTTGGACCTCTTGATAAGCCACCACATCCTATTTGAATATTCAGCACAAATGTTACCAATTACTTGGTGACATGTAAGCCAACTATTGCTTATTCCAACCACCTGGCATATATCCCTCACCAAAGCGGCACTCACCTCACTCCACTGAAGCAGTTTGTTCATTTGCCCATTATGTGTGAGCTTTTTGAGGTCATAGACTTAATTGTTGTGTCCCAGCTTGTGGCACAGTGCATGACATGGAGCACAGGCTTAATAAATGAACAGTCCCCAGGAAATACTTTCGGTAGCCATCAGTCTGCATGACTCCTTCAGGTTTTCCTTCAACCTTCCAGTTACTTTTGAACGTTTTTTAAAGTCAGTATCTTAGTCAGTTTGGGCAGCTATAACAAAACACCACAGCATAGGTGGCTGATCAACAACAGAAATGTATTTTTTACAGTTCTGGAGCTGGAAGTAAGAGATCATGGTGATACCATGGTCAGGTTCTGGTGAGGAATCTCTTTCAGGTTGCAGATAGCTGACTTCTTGTATCATTGCACGGTGGAAGGGGACTGAGGTAGTTCCTTGCCTCTTCTTGTAAGGACATTAATCCCCTTAATGAGGTTCCACTGTCATAACCTAGTTACCTCCTAAAAGCCCCATCTTCAAATACCGTCATATTGGGTGACATTACAGGTAAACTTGCAATGACATTACAGATAAACAGACACCTGAGTTAAAATAGGCAGAATTAGTAATGTTACACAACCTCAGACATCTGAAAAGGAAAATTAATACAGCAGAAAAATAAGATATCCCATTAGAAAAGAGATAAGAATATTGATAGGCATTTGGACTCATTACGCTTCCTCTTACAGAGTAGGCTTGATATAGTCAGGCATCTTGATGTTTATGCTTTGTGGATATATAGGACAGCTTCTGACTCAGCATGTTAATTCTAGAAAGACAAAAATCTTTCCAGAAAGATGACATTCAATAAATTGCTCCAATGGTCAAATAAGGATATAAAGATAGAAAAAGCATCAACATAAAAATTTGCATTAAGAAAAAAATAAGATAACTCTGCAGCTGGAAGGGAAAAATGTCCAATACAAATTCAAAATTTTTTACGGTTTGTTATAGAACAGGACAGCCCTATACAAGTCCTCATAGCAGGACCACAGCTGGTACCTCCAGCAATGCCTGGGAAGCCTTCATTCTTTGTATTTTAAAAAAGCAGCTCATGGAAACCCAGCATCCATTTCAAGCAATTGTAATTGGTAAGAACAAAAAAACGTGAAATTTTATTGTTCACGAAATTGGTTTTTCAAATAAGAAGCCTTACGCTGCAGAGAGATCTCTTGTTTGTGACGCAAGAGTCTTCAGAGAAAGTTGAATGAATGTATGTGGATGGAGTCCTTGTAGGTCAAATGGTTACATTGCCCTGAATGAAGACTTGGCCCTCAACTGCTCGCATGGTATTTGCAAACTACCAGTGACAGATTTTTTTTTTTTTTTATATACTTTATGTTCTAGGGTACATGTGCACAACATGCAGGTTTGTTACATATGTTTACATGTGCCATGTTGGTGTGCTGCACCTATTAACTCGTCATTTACATTAGGTATATCTCCTAATGCTATCCCTCCCCCCTCCCCCTACCCCACAATAGGTCCCGGTGTGTGATGTTCCCCTTCCTGTGTCCAAGTGATCTCATTGTTCAATTCCCAGTGACAGATTTTAAGAAGACTATGCTATGGATGCTGAATTACTGGACATTCTGCTCACTGGGAAAGTTTACATAGGGTGATTTAAAGGGGTGTTTCCAATAATGCAAACTTTCCTCTTGAAAAACAAGTATAATGTGCTGATTGTTTTTTTACCTCAGGGATGAAAAAGAATCTATGTAGTGAGATGTGGAGAGAAAAGTAGCCCTATAAAGGTGTGTTTTCTTTAAAGCAATAAGAGAAGAGTAGTTCAAAGTTTCTAAACTTCTAGACTTCGAACTAAAATGGAAGATTCAGTATGGTTATGCCTGCATCCAACTCAAGTTACTGAATCCATAAAATTACAAAATAATAAAGTAGACTTTTAGAGCGTGTACCTGGGAAATTTTTTAACCCCCAAATTCTAATTTCACGTATGAGGAGGTTGAAATATCAGAAGGTTGTGACTTTTCAAGAAAGTGACAATAACAATAACTCATATTTTCTCATTCTAATTACCATGTTTGCTCCACTATGATATATTCATTTACAGGCAATTACACTATTTCTCAAAACCTGGTAAGGTAATTAGATTACTTTAATAATTACACATACTGGAAAAAGAATCAAAGTTCTGGATATAATGAAAAGACTCTCATACACAACTGTAACATAATCCTACACATAAAAGTTTACCTTTTAGTGAATTGTGAAAGAAACATTTTGATCTCCATGTTTTTATTTTTTGTAATATTTTTCAACTTCTTTGCAAACAGATTAGAGAAACAAGGTGCTATCTGTTGGGGACATCCATCTAAAAAGTACATACAATGACCAACACAATATCGCGCATTTTGAATTTTTATCTCCTCGGACCACAGCCTCAATTATTACTGAAAATCATTGAGTATTTACTATGGTTCATTCTTCATTTCTCATCCCTTGCTTATTTCTCAATGTTTCTCTCAGGAAATGGAGGTTCAGTGAATGTATTGGACCTTGTTTGTTGGTTCTCAGCATTTATTCCCACTGCCTTTCATATAGTTCAGCAATTACAAGCTAGAAAACCATTTAGCACTGGCTGTCTTGCAAATAGGATTGTGTATGCAGTTAGGTTTTTGTCAATGAAATGTGATTATTCAAGATTTGGGAGGCGGAAAGCATGTGGGGGTCATTTCCCCAAAGTTCCAACAAATGTCCATGATGGAGATGACTGCACTCTTTGCTCTGGTGTTCCATGGGTGTGAGGCAGCTGTGACTGTGCTTGCAGCACCAGTAGAGTCTTGATGGTTTTCACCTACAGGAGATAGATCTTGCAATCAGTAGTTCACTAGTAGACCTCCTGACTTTTCTTCTCCATAGCCCTTCCAATCATTTTATAAGCACCTAATTCCTTACATTAAATCCCTTACTTCTAGAAAGACATGGAATTGTTTCTCTTCCCTGCACTAACTCCTAATAGGGTAACCATTGGAAAGAGAAACCTTCCAGCATCTCAAATCCTTTGCCTGATTGATTTCCATAAATCAACCAGGAGACTAGAAAGGGTGGGAGGAAGACATTGTCTCAGGAGCCTGAACCATGGGCAGAGTCTGGGTTGTTGAGAGAGGACACAGTAATAAACCAAGAGCCTGGAGTGGGAAAGCAATTCCTGGTTATTTACTACCTACTGATTTTTGGATAAAGACTCAAATCCTTAAGATGGCCCATAAGAAAGGCTTTTGTGCCTTCTTTCCTAGCTCTGTGCTCTGTAGCCACTTGACTTTGTTTTGGGTCCCTGAACCATCATGTCTTCTCCCATTTTAAAGAATTTGTAAATGCTCTAGACTTTCCCTGAAATACATGCCTTACTTATCACTCTCCTCTCGTCCCACTCCACCTTTTCCCTAAAGCCCTGCTGTCTGCCTTGGTGCTCTTTACATACTTCATTCCTCTTTTGTTTCTGATCTCATTTCAAATTTCAATTCCTCAAGGAAACCTTGCCCTAATCCCAGAGACCAGATGAAGATCTTGTTGTATACATTTTATAGCACTTAACACAGTTTGTATTTGTACTTTGTGTACAGATACCAACTGTACATTGCATTCTTTCTGAAATCCCAACTCACAGAATCATGAGATAAAATAGTAATAAAATATTTGAAGCTACTAAGTTTTGGGATAGTTGTCTATAGCAATAGATAACTGGAAAAATCTACCTCATAATAATTGTTTTTATTGAAAAATTTATTTGTTGAGAAGCACTGGTTGAATGAATGAATTTCCAATTAAATAGATACATATTGAAGTAATGAGTGCCCATTCTATTCCTGACAGATTAGCAATGATAGGCAAGGTTGATCATATCTATCACATTAAAAAAAACTACAGCAAAATAATATTCTTAGATATCACTGGCAGAGATGTAAATTGGAACAATCTCTTGGAGAACAATTTAGAAATCTCTGTTAAAAGGCTAAACATCTATTTGCTTTAGTCAAGATAGTCTACTTCTAGGAAGGTATCCCACAGACGTACTCATATGAGCACAGAAACATATGCTCAAGTACATTCCCCATGGAGTTTTTTTGTGATGGTAAAATCCTGGAAATAATATAAATGCCTATCAATAGAAGACTAGTTACATAGATTATGATATATCTATTAAATGGAACAACTTCCCTTTATTGATAAGTGTGAAGTACTTAAGTACTGTAAGTACTGATATCAAATTATCTCTGAAATGCATTGTTAAATGAGAAAAGCAAGATGTAGAATACTGCTCATTGTAAAAATATGTGTCAAATAAATGGATAAGTGGTTTGTGTATAAGCACACTATTTTCAGAAAGCTGATTAACAAACTGGTGACATTGATAGCCATTGGGAGGTGGAGCAGGGGCCTGGTATAGTGGAAAATTTACTTTTCACTGAGCGCACATCGGTACTGTTAGTTCTTTTTCCACATATGCTTGTTTTACTGTTTCAATCTAGAAAAAGACTCCAGCACCTTATTAATCAAAATTTTCAACTGAAACATAAGAGTACAAAAAGCTGTTATTGCAAAGACATCATGCTAGATGTTTTCTTAAACTCACAACAGTCATCCCTAGCAAAGAATAGACAAGCTAAGGAATGTTTCAAGTGAGAAGAAACAATTTTTCTCTAAAATTCTGGAACACTAGTAAACCTTAAGAGTTTTGCAACCTTATTTCAAGCCTTCTAGCTCTCAACTTTTGTGACTCAGTTTTTTTTTTTTTTTTTTTTTCCGGAATATAATTCAGAATAATGTTCACATAATCACACATCTTTACATTTGTTTGCAAGCAAAATCCCAAAAGGACTTGCAGGCAGCATTGTGATACTAGATTTGCCTGCAGCTTTCCCACTTTAATCAAAGTTACCACCAAACGGGCTTCTTTTCAAGCATTTCTATTAACGCACCACAGACTAATTAAGTTTTAAAACCTGGCACAGATTTCTTCACAATTTTTTTTTAAATTAAATTACCAGTAAATCCCTCCTTCGCCATTACCTGCCATTCAGTGTCTTTGTAAAATTAATTGGCTTTATAAATAATTCAGATCTGTCTATTATTTTCATGAGTAAATGCAAGATCTCCACAAAGCCTATTTGTATTGTCTATTATTTTCATGAGTAAGTGCAAGATCTCCACAAAGCCTGTTTGTATTATTTATTTTTCAAAAAGCTAAAATGATTGTTTGAATAAGGCATAGAGGGAACAAAAGCTTCTCTATTGAATTAATGTAATGCAAAAATCCAGAACTGAAAGCAATGATAAAAGATATTTCTTGTTCTATTATTCTTGTTTTCATGCTGCTTCCTTCTCAGTAATTAAAATAAGTTACACGAATCTGTTTTCTTTTTTTAAGAAACACAGTTGAAAGTTTTTTTTCCTTTCCTTTCCTGTTTTTAGTTTCTTTCTCCTTCCTTCTCTTCTCTCCTTTCAGTTATAACTCCCAGCTATAATATGTAATCACATTCTATTTTAATAAGCCTTGATTTAAATTCATCCTTGAAATTCTTCATTTCTGCATGAAGTCTTACTCATATACCAAAATTGACACTGAATGCATCTTTTTTCTAAGTTTTGATCCTCTAAATTCCTTTCCAACAGGACGATAAGATGTAACTCTATCATTTTCCGGCATATGTTTTTTAATCATTTTGTGTCTACAAAGGTGGGATACTAGTTTTCTACTGCTGCCATAACAGATTACCTTAAACTTAGCTACTTAAACCATATAAATGTATTATCTTCTAACACCTATAGACCAGAAGCCTGACATGGGTCTCACAGTGTGTATTAGTCTATATTGTCTAGAGAGACAAATAAAATTAACCTTCACACTGGGCTAAAATCATCGTGTCAGTAGGGCCATGCTCCTTTCAGAAAACTCTAGGGAAGAATCTATTTGTTTTCTTTTTCCAGCTTCTGGAGGTTGCCTGCATTCCTTAGCCTGTGTCTTTTTTCTCCAACTTCAAAGCTAGCAAAAGTGGGTTGAATCCCCACATCATATCTTATCTCATAAAAACTGCTTTTATTGAAAAATATATTTATTGACAAGCCCTTGTTGGAAGAATTAATGTCTAATTAAATAAACACATGTTGAAGTAACTAGCATCCATTCTATTCCTGGCAGATTAACAATGGTAAGCAAGGTAATCCTATCCATCACATTAAAAAGACTACGGTAAAATAATACTCTTAGATACCATTGGTGGAGGTGTACTCTTACGTACTCTTCTACTTTCCTCACCCACTTTTAAGGGCCTCTGTGATTACATTAGGCTATTCAGATCATCCAATATAATTCCATATGAAAACTTAATTCCCCTTTGCCATGTACGCTAACATATTCACAGGTTCTGGAAATTGGGATGTGAACATTGGAGACCATTATTCTGCCTCTCACAGGAGATGTTGCACCATGGAGAGTGCATAGCTTTCAGGCTCAGGCAAATCTATACTACAATCCAAGTGTGCTCCCTCACCCTCACCCAGTAAATGAGTTTAGCCAGCTAACCTCTCTGAGACTTAGTTTTCTATTTGCAAAATGAATTTAATAATTTCTAAATTGTGATAGTTTTTGAGGACTAGGAGTAATATAAAATGCCTGGATTTGGTAAAAAAAAAAAAAAAGTTAAGAGTGGTCACTATCATTCTTAACTATTTTTATTTGATCTTTACTTTTTATGACATATATTATTCAAATGATATTTATTAATTAGTTTATTATCAGATTATCATGTGTAGAGACTAGTGAGAAGGAGGTACAGAGAAACTTGCATATTAGAAGGGAAGGTGATTTCAATGAGGTCAAGGCCTTACGTGGTGGGATTGATGCCAGAGTGAGTAATCACTGTATTTGTATTGGCTACTCTCTGGAAATATAAGCAGAAAAACAAAAACAAAAAAGAAACAAATACTCATTCTTGTTGGCCCAGTTTAATTAAATATACCACTTCTGGCTCTACTCAGTATCCTCTCAATTAAAGGCACTCAGAGTTCACTTACTCTAAGTAAGCGACTACACAGGCTACTTACACAATGCTTAAAAAAAATGATCTCAGACAAAATGCATGATATGTTTGACAATCATGTTGTGTTAAACTGTATGTTCCAAGAAGGCAGGGGTTGGACATGTCTTGTTCCATACAAATTTCCTGGCACCTTGTCAGGTACCCACCACAGAGTACACACTCCATAAAAATTTGTTGGATACAATGAAAAGAAGTAGGCCAAAAACCTGGATATTTAGTTCATTTACCTGGACTGCATGTTTGTGAAGTCAGCTGGTATCTCTCAGTTGCTCAGTTAACCTCTAAAAGAGTTTGTGCTATTACCCTGAGTCCAAATTAATAAAAGCTTCATTATCAATGATACCTACTATGTGCAGACACAACAAAAGTTTTTCCTGTGCTCTCTAATTAAGTCTTACAAATCTGTGTAGCAGGTGTTCCTTTCCACATTTGAGAGCTAAGTCACCCATGGGTCAGAGATGTCATTCAATGTGTTCAAAGTCATCCACCTTTTAATGGCAGACCTGAAATTAAGCCTCGACTTTTTTTTTATTCAAAAGATCATGCTGTTTGACTTTTGCGGGCTTTTACAAAACAAATTTTTTTGAGCATTTGTGTTATGTGTTAAGCCGCTTATAAGTGCTGGGAATATAAAAATGAAAATTTAAGACTAGGCTATATCCTCAAAAACACAACTGTAACATGATGTGGTAACAGGTATATTAGCAATATAAATATAGTACTATAGGGAGCACAGAGATGACAGCAATTATTTAGCATTCAGGGAATTAGAAAATTTTCTTCCTCCAAATTTTTGCATGTACCAATCCCAGTTCCCAGAACACTGTTCCTTTTCTTATTGCTAACCTACCCTTGGATTTCAGTGTAAACATCAGTCATACCAGTTATTCCACAACACTGAAAGCAAACCTAAATATTTCTGCTCACTATTTCCAAAGTTATAATTTCTCTATCATTATTGCTTAAATCTATTTTGTATGCATCAGACATAATATCACATGCTTGACGTGAATGATCTCATTTGATGACCAAAACCATAGTAGAGATAAGAAAACCGAGGTTAAAAGTTAGTAAATGTCTCATAGTTACACAGTTGGCATAGAATGGAGCCAGTATTTAAATCTAGGCAGTTTGTCTAGATTATCATACCTGTCAAGGTACAGATTACACAGTTATGTCATTGCTGATTGATTGCCTATCATCTGTTCTAAAATAGAGAACAAAAGCTGTGAGAAAAAGAATCTGGCTTATTTTGCTCACCTTTGTATCTTTAGTTCCTAAATTTATGATTAAAGGTCATCTGGACCTTGAAGAATTAGATGGAATTTGCTATAATTTGAGAGAGAAAGTGATTTTGACATCAGTATGATTAATTGATTAGTTTTAGAGTGAGTAGCAGCAAGGAAACCAATGTGAAGACTGTCTACAATTACCCAAGTGATGCAAGCATTAACTAGAACAGGGGTCATCAAACATTTTTTGTGGAAAGCTGATAGCAAATATTTTAGACTTGGCAACTACTCAGCTCAGTCACTGTAATGCCAAAGAAACCACAGACAATGCATAAACATATGAACATGGATGTGTTCCAATAAAACTTTATTAGCAAAAACAATTGGCATACTCCCGCGCAGGCAGTTGTTTGTTGACCCTGAAATAAAATACTGGTAATGTAACTGGAGGGTATGTGTTTTGAGAGTCTGTGTGTTGTGCTGTGGTGGAAGTAAGTGAGAACTAAAGAAACATTTCAATGACAAACCTAGCAGGACTTGTTGACTGACAAACTACGAAGAATGAGAAAAGGAATAGCTGAAGCTAATCCTGATTTCATAAAACCAAAGAAGACAAATTAGTTTAAAAGTCAAGAATAATAACATGATTCAAAGTCCAAAAAGGTGAGTTTCATGTGTAAAATAGCATCTGATAATGATAATTTCTGGTTTTTTGTTTTGTTTTGTTTTTGTTTTTTTGAGATGGAGTCTCGCTCTGTCGCCCAGGCTGGAGTGCATAGGCCAGGTCTCAGCTCACTGCAAACTCCGCCTCCCGGGTTTACGCCATTCTCCTGCCTCAGCCTCCTGAGTAGCTGGGACTACAGGCGCCCGCCACCACGCCTGGCTAGCCTTTTTTTTTTTTTTTTTTTTTTTTTTTTTTTTTTTTTTT
>NC_045434.1:153250022-153263964 GCF_002776525.5 Piliocolobus tephrosceles
TTTTTTTTTTTTTTTTTTTTTTTTTTTTTTTTTTTTTTAGTAAAGACGGGGTTTCACCATGTTAGCCAGGATGGTCTCCACCTCCTGACCTTGTGATCCGCCCGTCTCAGCCTCCCAAAGTGCTGGGATTACCGGCGCATCTGATAATTTCTAAAGCCCAGAATAAAAGTAAATAGACACATATATAGGAGAGCTTTGTCATGTAGTTTTATAAGTCCATTATAGGACTCCATTATTACCCATCTCAATCCTTATATTTGGTTACTTAATTCTGAAGTCATTTTTGTATGATTCATATTTTTCTTCAGTTCTTATCAATAAGAGCACAAGCTGAATTGTTCAAGCAGTAAGTCACATAGTCCAGTTCACAATTTAATTCACCAGGAAAAATTCCAAAAAGCTACCTTTTAAGATCTTTTGGTAAACCAGTGCTTAGAGAAAATTTTCCTTTGAGTTTTCAACAAATTCACAAAATTACAATTTCTACAGATGAGATTTTGTCCCTGGCTGAAGGTTTTCTATTTGGCACAGTGCAAAGAGGCAATCTAGGTATTAAAAGTTATGCCAAAAGAGGAATACATCCCACTGCGTTCAAAAGTATCTTTAGAAAGAATATGAAAGATGGGCCTGGGTGAACAGTCATTCGTTTTGATTTAATAGTTACAGCCCTTTGCATTACACAAAGGCTCTTTTTGAAATGTTCCTGCCACAAAATCTCATTTTACGATAGGAATTTGGGTACCAGGTAGACTTTATGTATGACACTAATAAGCAGTACTTGCTATGAGTTATTTTCAAACTGATAGCCTGTATCGACATCCAGGTTTAAGAGAAAACACACTTTCTTTTCAATTTTTTTTTAAAGGCAGTTGAACGAACCAAACAACGTGAGGAGCTTAATCAAACAACTTCCTTTTTTGCGAGATGTAGTGATGGTCTCTAAGCACATAGAAATAGGAAGTGAAAGGAGAGCCTTTGTCAATAAATGTACCATCAGAATTTATACATTGTCTTGGGAAGGAAGGGATGGAATATCAGAATCTAGTTGCTTGTCATCAGTCTTTCGACTCTTACAAAAATATGAGTCATCCTCTCACATAACTCATATGAACTCTGAGTAGCAAGAAATTCTGGAAACTTAGAAGAGTCATTAGGGGAGTGAGGAGGACAATCCAGGGCTGAGGACACAAATTGGGCTATAGGGCTGTGTCCTCCCCAGATAGTAGTCCAATTGATAGCGCTCAAATGGTAGAATAAACAGGCTTTTGGGAGCATTCAGCCATGATGTAGAGAAGACCAGATCTGGCCTTCAGAGAAGAGATTTGGCAAAGTCCAGGTCAGGGGTCAAAAGGCGTATACCCTTTGACAAGGACATAGGGAACCCTCGTGGAAGTCCTATGGAGACAATCAAACAGCAAAGTGAACAGCCAACACCACAAAGATGGGCTACGGAAGGCTGGACATCACAGGTGTCATAGGTGCCCAGTATCTACTCCAGACGCACTAGGTACTGATACAATGGCAATGAAACAAATTCATAACCCTGGTTCATTATCCTTATCCTTCACTCTGATGGTTAAGGCTGATGTCATAGTTAATGTTTGATCAGTAGTGGCTTCTGAATAAGCTGAGAAGGCAAAGCCAACCCTCTTCCTCCTCTTCACCTTCAGTCTTGAGGAAATTATCCAATGTCTCTTTGAATTTAGATAATAGTATTGGCTAACAAATATTAGTTCTTACTATGTGCAGACACTTATTCTATGTTCTTTTTACATAGCACCTAATTGTTATAGCTCTGCAGAATATTATTATAACAATTCATAGTTTAGGAAAATGAAACTAAAAGAAGGTTAAGTGGTTCATCCAAACCTAAGTGGCAAGGCCTGGAACAGGAATAGTTAGAACATTATTGCTGCTTTCTAGAGGCCCACTCTACTCTGGATACAGAATCAGTACATATTAGTCATCCAACAAGATGGATGCTATAGTAAAACAATGAACCAACTCCATAGAAGGAGAGCACAGTTTTTCCTAGAGAGATCAGAAAAGACTTCTCAAAAGAAGTTGACCTTCGATCTAAAATGCCAGGCCTTAACCTCCACACTTTGGGGAGGGGAGGTCCTGAAACTAGCAGGAGCCCAAAGAGGTACTACCATGATGGTTGTCTGTGAATAAGGGGAAAAATGATGTAGCTGGGAAGGAAGCTGAATCTTGGAGTTAGGAGAACCTGAACTGTGTACCAAACTGAAGGATAAAAGTCAAGTAGAAAATAACCGGGGGGCCTGTGTGAATAAAACAAGGAACAAAGAATGGAGTGAGGGAATTTGACCCAGGAAATAAAAAACACTGAACAAAAGATGAGATATTTCCTTTTGCAAAAATATTATTTGTAGAGCAGTCACTTTGCATATTATCTAACATTCATTAAAAATACTGTACCACACCAGGCACATAGTTTTGAAGGTGAGCATGGCTTGACCTGGCATGAAAATGGTGCAAGGATATTCTACGTCCAAGAAATAACATGTGCAAATATGTCCAGCCAAAAAGTAATGTGATACAGTTATGGCATCTGTGATGCCATAGATGATGAAGTAAGTATTTTAACAGAGCTTGAATAAAGTATGTTAGTGAACATGGAGCCCCAGAGGGACTGGAGAAGTGAGTGTTAATCACAGCATGTTGAAAGACCTTTATAGTACATTATAGGAGTTGAATGTATTGCATATTTGCTTTCAGTCATGGAATGCCACCTTCTGGTTTGCATTTTAGAATATCATTCTCACAGCATTGTGAGGTCAGGGAACATTCTAGAGGAAGAAAAATTAGGATGTGGTTGCAAACACCAGGCAAGCTAAGAGTGCACAAAGAGGAATGAGTGATAGTATTTCCCTTATAGAAATGCTACTTACATGCTATTATTTTATTTTCAAAAGACTTTCTTTTTAATCCTAACAACTACACTATACTGCAAGGCAGCCATATAACATCAGTTCACAGTATTGAACATTTACCATGCCAAGTACCAAATCTTAGAGAGGCATTTAAGCACATTAGTAAAATTTTCAGCACTTAGTACCTCTGAGTCCTAGAGAAATGTATCTCCCTATGCCTCAATTTTCTTATCTGTAAAACTGGAACGTTTCATAGTGTTGTGAAGACTAAATATTACATTAAAAGTACTTGGAACAATTCCTAGCACATAGTAAGCAGTCAAAAATGTTAGCCTTATCATGTTTAAATTTTGCAGTGTCTTTTATTACTCTTCTAGTGTCATATTACAGATGAAGAAATAGAATCAAAGAGAATGTAAATATAACTTGCTAATGGTAAAAATACAGCCTATTCTGATTCCTGATCTTACTCAGGAGAGAGAGTGCATGATTTTCAACCAGCACAACATCTAATTTTACTGTAATAGGTGAGGAGCTGTGGATGAGGGGAATGCCATCATCTAAGACATCTATTAGTGGCTTCAATGAAAGTGCTTCCCAAGCCAAACAGGGATTCTTCTCCTTATCTAATTCATTGCACTGCTTTTTGGAATCCTTTCACAGCATTTTTATCTTCCCTGACATTTAATTTGTAATCCCAGGAAACCAGAAACTTTCACATATGCAGTTGCCTAGGTTCTCAAAGCAGGGAACACGCCCTTAACTAGGCAACAGATATTTCCAGCAGAAACCTCAGTCAGTGAACATGGCAATATGCAGTGGGAATTCAGTGATGCTTGCAATGAGTCAGCCAGAATTCTCTGCCCAGAGCTGTTCAGGGTTGATAGCACCATGTAAACAGAAAAATCAAGCATGTAGGTTGACCATAATTATGACAAAGACAGAGGCCTACACCCCATTAAAACTATTGTTAGTGCAGTAGTATTGTCCATGTAATATTAATCATAAGAGTAAAACTAGTTTTTAGGGTTGATTTGATATACTGTCTCACACAGGCAAGGCTCCAAAAGGTGTGGTGATTTGTCAAGGTCAAACAGCTAATGTATGAGTTGCTTATGGCTGTTGTAACAAATTTCCATAAACAGCAGCTTAAAACAATGCTAATTAATTTTCTTACAATTCTGGAGATCAGAAGTCCAAAATGAGTCTCACTGGGCCAAAAATAAGGGAGTGTTTTTGGAGGCCCTAGAGACTCTGTTTCCTTGCCTTTCCCATCTACTAGAGGCTGCCTACATAGCCTTTGAGGTTCTCTTCCTCAATCTTCAAAGCTCACAACTTCATCACTCTAACTTCTGTATTCATGGTCACACGTCATGGTCTGTTAATTTAAAAACCACAAGATCCACACATTTAGAAAAAGATATTTTATTTCTTGTAAAGGTTTACAGCCTGCACGTGGCCATTTCACAGAGTCAGAAGCATAGTCTGGCAAAGACAAGAGGTAGCACTTCAAAGAAGGAGGGGTTAGGCTAGGAGCCTTATGATGAACAGATTGGCTACACATACATATTTAACAGGATGTAGGAGAAGCTCTGAATATTCAGAAAGGTGGTCCTGACACATGCGCACTGAATAAACACGCATGTAACATATAATCTATGTCCACTTTGAGGTGGAGACTTAACACTTAGATACACGACAATTAGACCCTGTATGTCTAAAAGTCTTCTCAGGACACAAAGGCACTCAAGTGTGCAGCCTCTGTAAACCAAAACTTATCCACGGTCAGTGGTCTTCTAATGGGGGTGCTGAAGTCAGTCTCTTGTCCAATCACAGCTTTAGTTAGGGCTGGTGAAACAGGGGGCCCTCAGTTAGTCAGTGTCTAATGATTGGTAAAGTGGAAAGTTTCAACATTGCTTATTTCAAGGCCAGTATTTGTTTAGCCACTTGCTAGAGAAGAAGGAAGTATTTGTGACAATTAGAATATAATTTATTTTTTAAGTGTAAGGGTGTATGACTTAACCCTTGCCTGGCATGGCCTTAGATCCTGTTTGTAATTTGATATCTGACTGCTACAAAGTCTGTCCTGTCAGTCTTATGATCTCCAGTTTAACAGTTTTCTCTAAACTCCAAAAGGAAGGGAGTATAACCAGGTGTGTTTGACCTCCCATCCTGTCAGTTTTCAAGTTTTTTATGGTGTCTTCTTAGCCAAGAGGGGGTTTGTACAGTTGACTGGGGCTTAGAATTTTATTTTTAGTTTACACCTGACTCTGGTTCTTTTGTCTCTGTCTTCCATTTACAAGGACTCTATTATTACATTGGTTTCATCTAGATAATCCAGAATAATCTCCCTATTTTAAGGTCAGCTGATTAGCCACAATAATTCCATGTGTTACCTTAATTACTCTTTGCCATGTAACCTACCATAGTCACAGGTTCTGAAGATTGGGGTATGGATATGTAGCAGGCCATTATTCTGCCTTTTACAGTTAGAAAAAGCTCCCCTACACATTTACTTAGTAGAGAGATGCTCATGGAGGCAAAAATGAGTGCAGCAAGACACTGTGAATGTATGCCCAGCATTTGCTGAGGTGGCACACCAACTCCTCAGGCCAACAGTTCATTCTCTATTTGTCAGAACCCTACATACACTTGGTCACTCACTTAAGGAAGCTCTCCATATCCACCTCTATGACTGATACTTCTTCCTCTTTGCCTAACACAAGTCATTATTCTTCTATGTCACCTTTATGCCTTGTAGCAGAGACTAATCTACATAACTCTCCCACTACCTTAAGATCCACCATCCATTCCACTCCAAACTTCCAAAAGTTCAGCAAGGAAAGTTTTATGAAATGTCCTATTGAGTGGATCTACAAATCTACATGTTAAAGGTGGTGACGATGCCAAGAGTCAAACACTGTCTGACAGCAGCATAATTTCCATTTAATATCCATTCAAGGAGTATTTCCAGAGCACTGCATTCCTGGTCCTGTGGAAGGTGAAAGACAAGGGAACTCTCTACATTCATAGAACATGTACTGTGATGGAGGAGGGATACAGATAAACAAGCTGCTCTAAATCTTTTAATGTGCAGCACCCATTAGAGTGTACAGGAGAGGCATGTACTCTCAATCAAGTGATCTCTTGGGGGAAACTGTGTTTTGGTTCTGGTTTTGGTTTCCTCACTTGCAAAATGAGACTGGAATAAATTGGAGGATGCTATCGCACCCTGGACATATTTAGTCCATAAAGGTGAGGCCAATCATATTGACCCTGGGTGGTGGATTTTTCTTTTCTTTTTTTGAACAACCATCAGATGTGCTGGCCACATGGAGCCTATTTACCTCCCAGCAATGATCTGAGCTGAGATGTGCATGTCTCTGGCATCTGCACATGCTCTCCAATCACCATCAGCCACTTCACTTGCTATGGCACCTCTTACATGGAGGCCAAGTATCAGGGGCCATTTTTCAGCAGGCAGTACATCACCTCACTCATTCTTAGTATTAGCTCATACTTAATGTGACTCCCAGTTTTAATGATCTGGTTTTCTGTTTGCTTAGTTGTGCGAATAAATCAATATACTAACCTTGACCTTAGGAAGCTGGAAATATGGAGATAAATAATAAATATACCTTGCCTTTAAGACAGACACTAAAGAGAGGCCAATTATAATAACCATTAAAACAGTGGTATATGTGTTAACAAGAAAGGAAGCATGAAACAAACGAGAAAGGACAGTTCTCTAAGGAGGAGACACGCTTTACAGCAGGGTGGCATCAGGTAAGCAAGGAGAAAATAACTTTGCCAGTGCATTGCACTCATTTGGATACAATGTAGGTTCAAAATAGGTGATTGCTGAAGAGAATGGAGCTAAATTGAATTCTAGAATAAGAAACCTGCATGTCAGAGGCAAAGAGGTGAATTATAACCTTGTGTTCTGGGAGCCCTAATCATTTGACCAGGGTTAAAACATAGAATTTACATTCAGAAGAAGGGAGATATGAAACTGGGGAGACAGAAAAAAATTCAATAATTGAGACCTTGTGTGTCAGGTTGATGAGGTTTAATTTATTCTAAAGATGATAGGGTATCATGGTAGGAGATTAAGCAGGGAGCACATGACCAGATTTGAAAAGTTTTTCAAAAGATCACTGTCAAGAGAATGAGTGGTCAGCATTAGGGGCTTATACCATAGATAGACAAATAACTTGGGAGACTGTTGTGATAACCATAGTGAGAGAGAATCAATAGTTAAGATTTCTATGTTGCAAACGAGAGATATTCCAAGTCAAATTCTGTTAATAAATAAGTAAACTTATTGGCTCATGCAACGAAAGTAGTGAAGTAGGGTGGGCTTTGCAGATGGATTAAAGTACCTGTCTCGGATCCATTTTCCTTTCGTTCCTGGGCTATACTTTATCTTCTGGCAGGTTTTCCTCATGTGGTGAATTAATTCAGGCTTTAAGTCTTCAGAAAATTTCCAGCAGTTGTCCCCTTGCATCTCATTGGCAAAATGGATTATGTGCTCTTCATCTAATCTTTTGTTCATGGGAATATGAAAAGCTAGGTTTAGGAATCACTCTTTGGGATAAGGATGGTAGAATTGCCATTCAATCAATCAGACCTGTCCCTGAAGTTGGGAGTTGTATTAGGTTTTTCTGAATAATCCAGGTCATATACAGAAAAGGTATATATGGGAACAACATTTAGATTACTATTGGGAACAGGAAAACACTGCTTGGGAGACAGCTATCAAGAGGTACTTTGAATGAAAATGGTCTAAGTTTTTTTTAATGTCAGGAATGAAGTAATGGAGAGGACAGAAAAATGTTAAAAGGATGGAAGGATTGAGAATTGATCATTGATCAATTATGAGAGGTTAAAAAAATAAAGAAATTGAGAAAGAGGCCTCAACTTTCTTTTTTTTCTTTAAGAGGGACCCCTTTATTACACATTTATAAAATAATAGTATAATATACTTATTAAAAATGGGACACTTTTTGTCATTTTTGGTATCTTGTATTCAATTTTTCCATCCTCTTCACAATTTCCATTAACTTGCTTTTTGTTATCCAGTGTTCACCTGAAACTTCTACCCCACCATTCAAAGTACAACCAAAGAATAAATGATCTTACAGATTGTTGTGAGACATTATCAGATAAATTAATCAAGTAACACATGAATAAAGATTGAGAGTTTTTAAATAAGTACAGTAAAAGCAAAAACATATGAAGCATAATTTAATCTGGTGATTCAGAAGGCACCTCAAGATTGTGTTGTGCCATTTTCCTCATGCTGTGTGTTTAGTTGCCTATAACAGAATTCTGGTTAGTAAAATATTGAAAAAAATTTCACATATAATTCACATTAAATGACTACAGATAGATACAATATGGGCATTTTGATGTGTACATTTGTACTTGACCAGGGCACAATTTATAATATACTAAGAAAACTAAAATTAATTACAAAATGAGTATTTTTAGCACACTTAGTAACAGCTACTTGTTTTAAACTATTATTTCATTTTTGGTGACCAAATTATATTTGACCATAATTAAAGAACACATAACCTTAAAATAATATTTAAGAAACAGTTACAACAGACATGTGTTACATTAAATGAAGAAAGGAAAGAAATGTACATGTATTAAAGGGTACTGAGGTTTTTCAAACTTTTGCTTTTGAAAAGTCTTTTAATCCACTTTCATGTAAATCAATTTAAACTTAAAAACTTTATACTCAGTGTACTTACAGAAAGAGGTGAAATCAGTGTTGAGCACATGGCTGCCTAACAACCATTCAATGCTGATCACGAATTAATAATTTTATTTGATTATCCCGATAAACATAATAATTGAGCCCATGTATATATGCAAGATGTGGAGGATCCAACTAATCAACTGCAGAAAGAAAAACACTCAACTTAAAAAAGGTTGAAACAAATGACAAATGGAAATGGCTGAATCACTGTACCTTTTTGACACAACCTTAAATCTTAGTTTTACTATATATTATTTGGTACTCCTGGATTCAGTAGTTGGGGTAAAAAAGGTTTCTGTATTCAAACATATCTACAGAATGTCAATATAAAATGTGTGGATATATACATTTAATATACACACACATATGTACACACAAACGCATACTCACATGTCTAGGAACCAGCACCTAACCACATCCCTGTTTCTCACTAATGACCCAATGAATCATTTATGACTTTAAGACCAGCTTAGATTCTATAAAGCTGTACAATATATGGCTAAAGAGGTCAAACACAAGCACCCATGTTCAGGCTGGATTCAACTGTTCCTCCTCATGATATCTGACAAACAGTAATACCACTTATGTAACAACAATATCTCAATAACTTAGAATTCAAAGTATAAAACCCTAAACATTGAGCTCCCTCATTGTTTAAAGAACACTCTTTCCATTCTATTTCCAATGACTGATAAGAGAACACACCAAACTAGATCACTGAACTGTACAAATGATCTTTACTCTTCTTTTTTTTTGAGACGAAGTCTCGCTCTGTCACCCAGGCTGGAGTGCAGTGGCCAGATCTGAGCTCACTGCAAGCTCTGCCTCCTGGGTTCACGCCATTCTCCTGCCTCAGCCTCCCAAGTAGCTGGGACTACAGGCGCCCGCCACATCGCCCAGCTAGTTTTTCGTATTTTTTAGTAGAGACGGGGTTTCACCGTGTTAGCCAGGATAGTCTCGATCTCCTGACCTCGTGATCCTCGGCCTCCCAAAGTGCTGGGATTACATGCTTGAGCCACCATGCCTGGCCGATCTTTACTCTTAATCTAAACAAACGTGTGTTAAAACATACTGAAACGCTGCAACCTTTGATTTCTTCATCTTTTCAATTGCCCGATGCAGGTCCTGCTGTTGAACAGGCCAAATTTCATCTTCATCATGGCTTTCTTCTGATGTAGAATGAACATATTCTCTAACACAGAGGAGGGCAACATCTTGACACATCTCTTTTAGGTCACTTCCTGAAAAGCCATCAGTTTCCTGGGCAACTTCTAGCAGGTCTACATGCCTATCCACATTTTCATTTTTCAAGATGAGTTTCAGGATTGCTTCTCTCTGTTTTAAAGCAGGCTGGTTGATGTGAAATCTTGTAGGCATTCTGCTCATTATAGCAGAGTCAAGGTCCTGAGGACGATTGGCAGCTCCCATTACTATGGCCTGGCAGCTGTGATCAGTATCCAATCTATCCCAGAGACTCATAAACTGAGCTTTCATCATAGCTATAGCTTCATGGTCAGAACTTGAACGGTTTCATAGAAAGGAGTCTATTTCATCTATAAAGATGATGGCGGGGGGGGGGGCCGAGCAAGATGGCCGAATAGGAACAGCTCCAGTCTCCAACTCCCGGCACGAGCGACACAGAAGACCGGTGATTTCTGCATTTTCAACTGAGGTACTGGGGTCACCTCACTGGGGAGTGCCGGTCAATCGGTGCTGGTCAGCTGCTGCAGCCTGACCAGCGAGAGCTGAAGCAGGGCGAGGCCTTGCCTCACCTAGGAAGCGCAAGGGGGAAGGGAATCCCTTTTCCTAGCCAGGCGAACTGAGACATACAACACCTGGAAAATCGGGTAATTCCCACCCCAATACTGCGCTTTAAGCAAACAGGCACACCAGGAGACTATACCCACACCTGGCCGGGAGGGTGCCACGGCCACGGAGCCTCCCTCATTGCTAGCACAGCAGTCTGCAATCTAACCGCAAGGCAGCAGCGAGGCTGGGAGAGGGGCGCCCGCCATTGCTGAGGCTTAAGTAGGTAAACAAACCTGCTGGGAAGCTCAAAATGGGTGGAGCTCACAGCAGCTCAAGGAAACCTGCCTGTCTCTGTAGACTCCACCTTTGGGGACAGGGCACAGCTAAAAAACAACAGGAGAAGCAGCAGAGGCCTGTGCAGACCCGAACAACTCTGTCTGACAGCTTTGAAGAGAGCAGTGGATCTCACAACACGGAGGTTGAGATCTGAGATCAGACAGACTGCCTGCTCAAGTGGGTCCCTGACCCCTGAGTAGCCTAACTGGGAGACTTCCCCCACTAGGGGCAGTCTGACACCCCACACCTCGCAGGGTGGAGTACACCCCTGAGAGGAAGCTTCCAAAGTAAGAATCAGACAGGTACACTCGCTGTTCAGCAATATTCTATCTTCTGCAACCTCTGCGGCTGATACCCAGGCAAACAGGGTCTGGAGTGGACCTCAAGCAATCTCCAACAGACCTACAGCTGAGGGTCCTCACTATTAGAAGGAAAACTATCAAACAGGAAGAACACCTATACCAAAACCCCTTCAATACATCACCATCATCAAAGACCAGAAGCAGATAAAACCACAAAGATGGGGAAGAAGCAGGGCAGAAAAGCTAGAAATTCAAAAAGTAAGAGCGCATCTCTCCCTGCAAAGGAGCACAGCTCATTGCCAGCAACGGATCAAAGCTGGTCAGAGAATGACTTTGACGAGATGAGAGAAGAAGGCTTCAGTCCATCAAACTTCTCAGAGCTAAAGGAGGAATTACGTACCCAGCGCAAAGAAACTAAACATCTTGAAAAAAGAGTGGAAGAATTGATAGCTAGATTAATTAATTCAGAGAAGATCATAAATGAAATGACAGAGATGAAAACCATGACACGAGAAATACGTGACAAATCCACAAGCTTCAGTAACCGACTTGATCAACTGGAAGAAAGAGTATCAGCGATTGAGGATCAAATAAATGAAATGAAGCGAGAAGAGAAACCAAAAGAAAAAAGAAGAAAAAGAAATGGACAAAGCCTGCAAGAAGTATGGGATTATGTAAAAAGACCAAATCTACGTCTGATTGGGGTGCCTGAAAGTGAGGGGGAAAATGGAACCAAGTTGGAAAACACTCTTCAGGATACCATCCAGGAGAACTTCCCCAACCTAGTAGGGCAGGCCAACATTCAAATTCAGGAAATACAGAGAACACCACAAAGATACTCCTCGAGAAGAGCAACTCTAAGACACATAATTGCCAGATTCACCAAAGTTGAAATGAAGGAAAAAATCTTAAGGGCAGCCAGAGAGAAAGGTCAGGTTACACACAAAGGGAAGCCCATCAGACTAACAGCAGATCTTTCGGCAGAAACTCTACAAGCCAGAAGAGAATGGGGGCCAATATTCAACGTTTTTAAAGAAAAGAATTTTAAACCCAGAATTTCATATCCAGCCAAACTAAGCTTCATCAGTGAAGGAGAAATAAAGTCCTTTACAGATAAGCAAATGCTTAGAGATTTTGTCACCACCAGGCCTGCCTTACAAGAGACCCTGAAGGAAGCCCTAAACATGGAAAGGAACAACCGGTACCAGCCATTGCAAAGCATGCCAAAATGTAAAGACCATCGAGGCTAGGAAGAAACTGCATCAACTAACAAGCAAAACAACCAGTTAATATCATAATGGCAGGATCAAGTTCACACATAACAATATTAACCTTAAATGTAAATGGACTAAATGCTCCAATTAAAAGACACAGACTGGCAAACTGGATAAAGAGTCAAGACCCATCAGTGTGCTGTCTTCAGGAGACCCATCTCACATGCAGAGACATATATAGGCTCAAAATAAAAGGATGGAGGAAGATCTACAAAGCAAATGGAGAACAAAAAAAAGGGGGTTGCAATCCTAGTCTCTGATAAAATAGACTTTAAACCATCAAAGATCAAAAGAGACAAAGAAGGCCATTACATAAAGGTAAAGGGATCAATTCAACAGGAAGAGCTAACTATCCTAAATATATATGCACCCAATACAGGAGCACCCAAATTCATAAAGCAAGTCCTTAGAGACTTACAAAGAGACTTAGACTCCCATACAATAATAATGGGAGACTTCAACACTCCACTGTCAACATTAGACAGATCAATGAGACAGAAAGTTAACAAGGATATCCAGGAATTGAACTCATCTCTGCACCAAGCGGTCCTAATAGACATCTATAGAACTCTCCACTCCAAATCAACAGAATATACATTCTTCTCAACACCACATCGCACTTATTCCAAAATTGACCACATAATTGGAAGTAAAGCACTCCTTAGCAAATGTAAAACAACAGAAATTATAACAAACTGTCTCTCAGACCACAGTGCAATCAAACTAGAACTCAGGACTAAGAAACTCAATCAAAACCACTCAACTACATGGAAACTGAACAACCTGCTCCTGAATGACTACTGGGTACCTAACGAAATAAAGGCAGAAATAAAGATGTTCTTTGAAACCAATGAGAACAAAGATACAACATACCAGAATCTCTGGGACACATTTAAAGCAGTGTGTAGAGGGAAATTTATAGCACTAAATGCCCACAAGAGAAAGCTGGAAAGATCTAAAATTGACACTCTAACATCACAATTAAAAGAAATGGAGAAGCAAGAGCAAACACGTTCAAAAGCTAGCAGAAGGCAAGAAATAACTAAGATCAGAGCAGAACTGAAGAAGATAGAGACACAAAAAACCCTTCAAAAAATCAATGAATCCAGGAGTTGGATTTTGAAAAGATAACAAAATTGACAGACCGCTAGCAAGACTAATAAAGAAGAAAAGAGAGAAGAATCAAATAGATGCAATTAAAAATGATAAAGGGGATATCACCACCAACCCCACAGAAATAGAAACTACCATCAGAGAATACTATAAACACCTCTACGCAAATCAACTAGAAAATCTAGAAGAAATGGATAATTTCCTGGACACTTACACTCTTCCAAGACTAAACCAGGAAGAAGTTGAATCCCTGAATAGACCAATAGCAGGCTCTGAAATTGAGGCAATAATTAATAGCCTACCAACCAAGAAAAGTCCAGGACCAGATGGATTCACAGCTGAATTCTACCAGAGGTACAAAGAGGAGCTGGTACCATTTCTTCTGAAACTATTCCAATCAATAGAAAAAGAGGGAATCCTCCCTAACTCATTTTATGAGGCCAACATCATCCTGATACCAAAGCCTGGCAGAGACACAACAAAAAAAGAGAATTTTAGACCAAT
>NC_045434.1:153264364-153282186 GCF_002776525.5 Piliocolobus tephrosceles
CCAAAGCCTGGCAGAGACACAACAAAAAAAGAGAATTTTAGACCAATATCCCTGATGAACATCGATGCAAAAATCCTCAATAAAATACTGGCAAACCAGATTCAGCAGCACATCAAAAAGCTTATCCACCATGATCAAGTGGGCTTCATCCCTGGGATGCAAGGCTGGTTCAACATTCGCAAATCAATAAACGTAATCCAGCATATAAACAGAACCAAAGACAAGAACCACATGATTATCTCAATAGATGCAGAAAAGGCTTTTGACAAAATTCAACAGCCCTTCATGCTAAAAACACTCAATAAATTTGGTATTGATGGAACGTACCTCAAAATAATAAGAGCTATTTATGACAAACCCACAGCCAATAGCATACTGAATGGGCAAAAACTGGGAAAATTCCCTTTGAAAACTGGCACAAGACAGGGATGCCCTCTCTCACCACTCCTATTCAACATAGTGTTGGAAGTTCTGGCTAGGGCAATCAGGCAAGAGAAAGAAATAAAGGGTATCCAGTTAGGAAAAGAAGAAGTCAAATTGTCCCTGTTTGCAGATGACATGATTGTATATTTAGAAAACCCCATTGTCTCAGCCCAAAATCTCCTTAAGCTGATAAGCAACTTCAGCAAAGTCTCAGGATACAAAATTAATGTGCAAAAATCACAAGCATTCTTATATACCAGTAACAGACAAAGAGAGAGCCAAATCATGAATGAACTTCCATTCACAATTGCTTCAGAGAGAATAAAATACCTAGGAATCCAACTTACAAGGGATGTAAAGGACCTCTTCAAGGAGAACTACAAACCACTGTTCAGTGAAATAAAAGAGGACCCTACCAAATGGAAGAACATACCGTGCTCATGGATAGGAAGAATCAATATCATGAAAATGGCCATACTGCCCAACGTTATTTGTAGATTCAATGCCATCCCCATCAAGCTATTAATGAGTTTCTTCACAGAATTGGAAACAATGGCTTTAAAGTTCATATGGAACCAAAAAAGAGCCCGCATTGCCAAGACAATCCTAAGTCAAAAGAACAAAGCTGGAGGCATCACGCTACCTGACTTCAAACTATACTACAAGGCTACAGTAACCAAAACAGCATGGTACTGGTACCAAAACGGAGATATAGACCAATAGAACAGAACAGAGTCCTCAGAAATAATACCACACATCTACAGCCATCTGATCTTTGACAAACCTGAGAGAAACAAGAAATGGGGAAAGGATTCCCTATTTAATAAATAGTGCTGGGAAAATTGGCTAGCCATAAGTAGAAAGTTGAAACTGGATCCTTTCCTTACTCCTTATACGAAAATTAATTCAAGATGGATTAGAGACTTAAATGTTAGACCTAATACCATAAAACCCCTAGAAGAAAACCTAGGTAACACCATTCAGGACATAGGCATGGGCAAGGACTTCACGTCTAAAACACCAAAAGCAACGGCAGCAAAAGCCAAAATTGACAAATGGGATCTAATTAAACTAAAGAGCTTCTGCACAGCAAAAGAAACTACCATCAGAGTGAACAGGCAACCTACAGAATGGGAGAAAATTTTTGCAATCTACTCATCTGGCAAAGGGCTAATATCCAGAATCTACAAAGAACTCAAACAAATTTACAAGAAAAAAACAAACAACCCCATCAAAAAGTGGGCAAAGGATATGAACAGACATTTCTCAAAAGAAGACATTCATACAGCCAACAGACACATGAAAAAATGCTCATCATCACTGGCCATCAGAGAAATGCAAATCAAAACCACAATGAGATACCATCTCACACCAGTTAGAATGGCAATCATTAAAAAGTCAGGAAACAACAGGTGCTGGTGAGGATGTGGAGAAATAGGGACACTTTTACACTGTTGGTGGGATTGTAAACTAGTTCAACCATTATGGAAAGCAGTATGGCGATTCCTCAAGGATCTGGAACTAGATGTACCATATGACCCAGCCATCCCACTACTGGGTATATACCCAAAGGATTATAAATCATGCTGCTATAAAGACACATGCACATGTATGTTTATTGCGGCACTATTCACAATAGCAAAGACTTGGAATCAACCCAAATGTCCATCTGTGACAGACTGGATTAAGAAAATGTGGCACATATACACCATGGAACATTATGCAGCCATAAAAAAGGATGAGTTTGCGTCCTTTGTAGGGACATGGATGCAGCTGGAAACCATCATTCTTAGCAAACTATCACAAGAACAGAAAACCAAACACCGCATGTTCTCACTCATAGGTGGGAACTGAACAATGAGCTCACTTGGACTCGGGAAGGGGAACATCACACATCGGGGCCTATCATGGGGGGGGGGGGGGGGATTGCATTGGGGGTTATACCTGATATAAATGACGAATTGATGGGTGCTGATGAGTTGATGGGTGCAGCACACCAACATGGCACAAGTATACATATGTAACAAACCTGCACTCTATGCACATGTACCCTAGAACTTAAAGTATAATAATAAAACAAAATAAAATAAAAAAAAGATGATGGATGGTTGTAGCTTTACGGCAAGGGAGAAGATATCAGCAGCCAATTTTTGAGATTCTCCATACCATGTGTTAGTCAGTGTCGAAGGCTGAAGGTTAATAAATCGGTAGCCTGCTTCTTTGGCAGTGTCCTTGGCAATCAACGTTTTACCACAGCCTGGAGGCCCATAGAGAAGAACACCTTTTGGAGGCTGCAGACGCCTGGAATTCTCAAACAAATGCTTCTTTTTGATAGGTAAGATGACTGTGTCTTTCAGATCCGTAATTACATCATCTAAACCTGTTATATCACTCCAAGTAACATGCATATTAAGAGGGTCTACTAGATAAGCAGCAATACTCATTTCATATTCTGAGAGCTTCACATTTTTCATACCGATTTCCTTCATTAGTTTTTCTGCCTGTTTCTGAGCTTCTACTTTTTGCTTTCTGGTTGGATCAATTGCATCTACCATCCATTTGATAGTAAAGTATGTCACTGCATCAAATATTATCAAACGGAAAATTAAACCAACAACTTCATTTCGACTCAAAGGACGAGAAAAGGCTTCAGCATATACCATCTTGATTGGTGACCCAGGAGCAGAAACAGTGGGAGCAAATGCCCTCAGCCGGCCTCGCACAGGAAGGAAATGCAGCCTGGGAGAGAAAGCTTCTGGCGAGAGCCGAGACCCACTCCCTCGCACGGAGCATGCGCGACCCGCGATCCGCCGGCGAGAATGCGGCGTGCTCCCAGGCTTAGAAACGGTGAGCGAGAGCAAATTCGCGCAGCTGGTGCTTGCTTAACCTGCTATCTGCTGGTCTGAGACTTTCTGCGAAGCCCGGAGACTAAACTTTCTGACATAGGTAACTGGGATTCCTCAATAATGAACATATTTTAAAGTAAAGAAAATGAGTTGACAAAGCCCTGATTCTTTGTTATTCAAGTGAGGTTTAGAAATAAGTTGGATGGTTGTGTTAGAGGACCAAGTTCATATGCCCGCTGCATAATAACAGACCTATACACTGAGGCAGCTGGGTTTACGTCAGAGAAAGTGTTTAATGATCTCAGGGTAGCTGAGGAGATGGAAGGAGACCCTCAAAGCCATCTCTCCAGGGAGTTTGGGGCCGGAGTTTTAAAGGGATTTTTGGAGGGCAAGGGGATGAAAAATTGGGGCCATTCATTGGTTGGGGCAAGAAGGATGAAATCATCAGGATGTGGAAACTGCATTGTTTGGGTAAGTCAGCTTCTCCTGGCGTCCTTCAGACCAACTGATGTCAGTAATTTCACTGGTATGCAGGCCTTGAAAGAATACCTCAAATGGGTAAATTTAATATTTCATAGTGTTTAGGTTGTTGACTATAAAGCAGTTAAGGGGAGCTATCATCTGTGACAGGGCTTATGTGATTCTGTGGCAGTAGGCTGTGAACAACCATGAGGAAGCAGGTCAGAGAGCAAGCTGACCTAATGATTAATGCTGAATGTGCTGGAAGCTTGGTTTATTTTGGTTTATTCCCCTCCCTTCTTCTATGATGAATTTTATAAAATTTATAAGGACAGTTTCAGTTGAGTCCAGATCACGAAAGAGAAGATAGGATTGGAGGTAAAGATTAGGAGCATCATGAGATCACGGATGAGAATCCCCAAGGACAGGACTATGATAAAAGCAACCTCTGAGCATGTTACAATAAAATTGTTCTTTAAAGACAATTTTTGTGATTCTTACAAAAGGGCAACTCTCCCCTCAGGAATAAAAGAGGTCCCACTAGCCTCTGAGAGCAGCTACTTCAACCTCAAAACCCAGGAGTTCCAGCCGAGTGACTGGGAGAGTTGATGAGCAGCTTCTTCACCTCCCCTTAGTGCTCCTTTGAGGGAGCTGAAATGCATTACAATTGCCACTGTTGTCTGCCCTCTGGAAGTTTACAATGTGAGACAAATGTTCAGTCTATTTAGGACATGAACTGTTTCTGAAAATATTCCCCTCACCATACAAGAGAAGCAATGGATTCTTAGTGTCCAGAAATAGAGGTCTGACTGAAATTTGACTTGAGCTTGATAATACGTGGCTTGCCTTCTTAGGATATTAAATATTAGAGAGGTAACTCATCACTGCAGATTAATGAAGTCATCAAAATCATTTAGAAATAATTGCGGGCCTAATTTTAATTAGAAGTTTGATTGCTACTATTGAAACGAAATAAGAGAAATGCACACTCCTCACCCTCTGAATGTTGTTCCCATTGAAACAACAATTACTATGTCAATCTTTAGCTCATTAATGGGCCTTTTTTGAGATTTACATTAGATGGTTTCCAAAGAATAGAGTATTTTAGGCAGGGAATATAGGGTGGCAGGACTGTAATCAAAAGAACACCTAGAATCAAAAGAAAAGATAGAAATGTCATTTTCCGAATGTAAGCAAATATAATGCAAGAAAAATTGATGGCTTTCAGAGAAGTAAGATAAAATAGTATTCTAACAGGTTGGGATATTTTCATCAGTTTGGCAAAGAGAAAAAGGAGTGCCCCTAAAATGGAAAGCATCCATCTAAAAAGAAACAAATATAAAAACCTTCAAATGACTGTCTTAAAGAAATGTTGTACATAGATATAAGTTGTTGATTAGCATGTTGAAATGGGAGAGTTCCCTGACCCTCTCGTAGGACTTGTGCCAGGGGTGTGACTCATTTGCTCACCACCGCTCACTCAAGCCCCTTACGGGAGGGGGAGCATGCAGATGGGCAAGTACAGGAGCTGAGGCAAGTGCTTTTGGGCTCCAGCCCCATGGTAGCATCTAGGGATGTGTTACAACTAATGCCATTTTAGCAGTTGCCATCCATGGATGGCTGAGTGATAAACCAGCTCAGTAGAGAGTTGGGGTAACAGCCTTTTACACCCTGACTGCTTGGTACCCAGGTCCTTGTCCAGCGTCCAAGAAGAATCAGGTCACCTGGACTTGAAGGATGGTGACTGAGGGGCTTTCACTGAGTGGTGGAGGTGGCTCTCAGTGAGATGGATGGGGAGCTGGAAAGGGGATGGAGTGGGAAGATGACTTTCCACTGGAGTTTGGCCATCTATGGTAAATTCCCCTCCAACCATCCCCAGCCAAACTCCTCTCAACATTCGGATGCTCCTTTTCTTCTCTCCTTTTCTGCTGCAATGCTCTGCCACTCTGCCACTCTTCTGCGCTTCTGTTTCTCTGCTTGTGGAGCTTGGGATCTATATGAGCAGAGGATAGGGGCATGGCAGGCCAGAGTAGCCTTGGAAAAGGTGACATTTGGACAGAATAACTGGAAATGCATGTTTCCATTTAGGCCTGTGTGTTTCCAGGCTTGAGGGTGGGGTCTTTGCAGGGTACTGTCCTCTTCTACCCAGTATTTTCCTGCCTCCTGTCCTTATCAATGTGATTTTAGAAATTATACACCAGAGACCAGGATGCATCATTTATCAAATCTTATCCTCACATGGGAAGAGAGGAAGAGACAGACAGAGAAGGAGAGGCAGGTGGGAAGCATAGAAACGGAAAAAGAGGCAGAGATTTTGTGGAAAATAAGCATTTTGCTCATCAAAGTGGTGTACTCTGGAATAATGACAGTTTTCTGAGTTCCACATGGCCTATTTTATTCATGTCTAACTAATTTATTTTGCTTTGATTTCATATTTTCCAAAAACTGTTGTATTTCTAATTATTTGTTTATTTATTTAGAGACAGGCTGTTGCTCTGTCGTGCAGGCTGGAATGTGGTGGTGCAGTCATGACTCACTGAAATCTCAACCTTCTGGTCTCAAGTGATCCACCCACCTTCAGCCTCCTGAGTAACTAGGACTACAGGCCCGCACCACCAAGCTTTGCTAATTTAAAAAAAAAGTTTTTTTTGTAGAGACAAGATCTTACTATGTTGCCCAGAATGTTCATATTTTGAATTTGGCTTTTCAAGTATTCCAGGATATGGTGAGAATGAAAAAGTTCAAGTGGCATGATTGATTACTTAACAAATATCAAAATGCTGTTCTAAGTATTTTGTTTGCACTACCGTGTCTAAGGGTACTTAGAAAATAGCAATTCTGGTCACTAATTTTTTTGCATTAATAAAGAATAAATGTGTTTTCTGAGTATGTCTTTGAGTTTATTTTCCATAAATTAATAAGTAAACTAGTAAAATCAAAGATTGGGATAAGACATTAGTTTTCAAAATAATGTTATAACCCATTCTATATTAAAAAGAAAACAAAGAAACACAAATTCACTGGTCTTTCTCTTTGTTACTTCTTATTGCGACAAAGTGCATTTTATATAAAATGTTATCATTGGGCAATTTCTCAAATGCTAGCAGGAATTTTTTGCAGGTATCCAAGAGCAAATTTTTTGCAAAGAAAACAAATGGTTAACCAAGTTAATTTATATAAACAAAGAAAGGGGTATATATGGCAGACACTACTAGTGCTGGCTGTGTACCAAATTATTCATTCTCCTCTGTGTTACCAAGAGACCTACACTTTTGGAGCATCAGTGTTCCCAGGCTACAAAACAAGCAAACAACAAACGAAGTCCCAGCCTTCCTTGCAATTAGTGGTGTCCATGTTACATAGTTTTGGCCCACTTAGAAAGAAAAGAAATGAATGGAAACATGCTAGATATTTCTGGAAATGTTATTTTGGAAAATTTTATTTATTCACTCCATAATTCACTCGGTTTTAAGTACAGTGTACACACTGTGGCTCCTTATTACAATCAGCACCTGTACAAATTTATAATTCACCCTCTCCATAACTCTTCTCAGTGGAATTAGAATGATGAGGTCAAGGCCAGTGCATTGCACAACTTTGGTGAAAACTGTAATCCATTTAAATAGTGTATTCTGAGGGCACCAACACTGTCTCTGGAAGAGGTTACAGCCTGATTTCACAGAACCGAACTGTTGTCTTACTTTATGCATAACTGTCTGCAAAATGTCATGGTTCTTTTGGAGAATTAATCATATTGAGGTATATTTTAAGGGAGAAGATATGTTGGATTTTCATAGGAACAGCCTTGCCATTATTCTGAAATTTCTCATCAAACAGTAACATTTGAATATTTTTCTTGTGATGACAGTCCCTTACCTTAGGTGGTTTGGATAGTTCTCCGTGCTTTGTCCTTTATAAACAGCAACAATGACAATGGTTTGAAAAAGCCAAGTTGGAGGGAACATTTAAGAAGATAAATTTGATGATTCTGCAACTATTCTGGGCCATCAATGGAGACGGAAACATGAAAAATTTATCTCACAAAACAAGCTTAGCACAAATGCACACTGTGTCAATAGTCTTCCTTATTACAATTGATGGTAACTCTATCCTAGGTAACTCTGTCCTAGTTGCTCAGGTCAGAAACAGAGTAATTCTTGACTTTTCTCGTTCTTTCACACTTCACATCTAGTCCAACCACAAATGATGTCATCACTAATTACCACTTAAATCTCCATGTAAGTTCTTTCAGTCCATGGTTTTGCTTTACTGATTTCAGATACAGCTGGAACCAGGGTTTGCAGGACCCTTGAGGTTAGGTAATTCATATTTCTCCTTCCTGCATTTACTCTGTCTCATGCCCTCAAAGCCAAAGAGATATAAATGGCAATTGGATTGCATACTGACTTTCAAGTTTTTTCCTTCCTTTGATTTTTGTTCTTACTAGCTCCAGTGAAATGTAAAATACCCTGGAATCTTTAATGTTCTAAATTATTCTAAACTTGAAATCTAGTCTATGTGGCACTTGAAATCTCAGCAGATGTCTCCTTTTATCACCTTTGTAGTGAAGATTACTATGATGACCAGATTAAGACAATGCTGTCATTATTGAGCTGATTTCTTCATGGAAGTATCTCTGTCTGAACAAGATTGGACTGAGACGTTACTTTACTTCCATGGTAAGGTGGGTAACAATGTGGCAGTACACATTTTTATGACCAAAAAAGTGTGTGTGTTCTTTTATAGCATCCTAGGACCCCCAAAGGGCTAAATCCTAAAAAGGAGGTCCAAGTACTGATAACATCAGTCTAGGGGTTCAAAAAGGTACACCTTGCCTGAGGCATCCAGTGCAGCACTTGTCTGGCTGGATAATTTATAGAAACAATTAAAATTCCCTGTACAATAATAGTCCCAAAACTTAGGACAGTAAAGATGAAATGAAATTTAGGGAACCTTTTATTCAAATACCTCCTTCGATAGAACTACAAGCATAATGTTCCTTAACCAGATTTACACAGCAATTTAGAGGATGATTTGGACTGAAAACTTGAGAAAAGAAAAATCATTCAGAGCAATCTGAGCTGTGTGAAGTACGTAAAATGTATCAGGCCCAGAGAGACAGGAGTGTGGGACTTCAGGCATGTCACCTCCTCCTCCATGCCTGAGGGCAATTGTTTAAAGCAATTTTGTTTCTGACTAGCTATCTCACCCATTATCTTCATATTTCTGGAATTTTAGTTTGTTTTTTCTTTCATTTTCTTTCCCTTTTTTTTTTTTTGAGACAGAGTCTTGCTCCATTGCCCAGGCTGGAGTGCAGTGACATGATCATGACTCACTGCAGCCTTAAGCTCCCAGGCTTATGCAATCTTCCCACCTCAGCCTCCCGAGTAGCTGGGACTACAGGCGTGCACCATCTCACCAGGCTAATTTATTCATTTTTTAATTTTCAGTAGAGATGAGGTCTTGCTCTGTTGCCGGGCTGATCTCAAACTTCTGGGCTCAAGTGATCCTCCTGCTTTAGCCTCCCAAAATGCTTGGATTATAGGCATGAGCACCTGTGCCTGGCCATGGAACTTGTCATACAAAGAATAATGTTTAGCTCATCAATAGATTATGCTATTTTAATGTAAATTATTGGTAAACAATTCAGGAATTGCCTCTTCTTTTTCATTAGAAATCCATTTGATATATCAGAAAGCTGAGCTTTGGAAATAAAATAAAATAAAATAAAATCCACTGATAACTGCTGTTAATTGGATTATATATTTAGGACAACTTGACTCTATCCTCCCAGATTGCTGTCCAAAGCATGGTCCAAATAAAGTCTACTTATATTAATTTTTCTTCAGTTTCTTCTTTTAGTTTATTGAGAGAATACAGATGAAGTACTTAGTTCAATGTCTCTTATTGCTAAGGCAGGGATCTCAGGAGGGAGCTGTCATGAGTTCAGAAAGTTTCCCTCTAGAGCCTTGAGAACATGATGACAGATCTTCAAAGCAGGCAGGCTGGGGTCACAAGGTGGATAAGAAATTTCAGGGCTTGAAAAACTATAATTACTCCTTAGAACCTAATGGAAACCGGAAGTGACTTAAATAACCTACTGTTAACCCAAAAGGAAATAATAATCAATTGGCCAAGGATTGCTATTTTCCAATAAAGTTTTTAAAAATCAAAAAAGAGGTTCATATTCATTGTCATTTTTATTTTTAGAACTACAGAATTTGTAGCTTAATTGAAAGAAAAACACAATTTCATTGTTTAATGGCCTCGAAAAACATTGCAATTTAATTTATGCTTATTGTTAATTGGGCTTTTTATACTGTATTTTCATAATCATAAGATTTCTTTAGACTATCACATATAATAATTCTCTGTTTTACACTGAAGAATTATTTACCTAAAGTAGTGTTAAATTAGACAAATGTTCTGTTTAAAAAGGTTTTTAGCATATGTTTGGGTTTTAGAAAATCACCTACAAATGAATATGTGAACTTTTTGCAGGGAATTACACTGCAATGATCATTGCTATTTAAACACTACTTAAAACTGGAAAAAGACTAAAGTTGTCATCATGTCTAGCCTCGCTAACTTCAGTAAATTAAAGATTAGTGGCACCAATTTGTAGTAACTACTGGGGTAATTGTTTACTTCTTCTTACATATTATTTAAGCCTATTATATACTATTAGTGCATTCTCTTTGAAGATCCAAGGGAGAAACTTCCCTTTGGTCTCAGCATCAGGGATAGTTATATTTCTCCTAAGCAACTGGTTTGTTTGGAGAATAGTAGTATCATTTTCTCTTCTTTCATATTTGGAATTTTCATAAGAAGTTCCATATACAGCTTTCATTTATATACCCAATCATTTCATTTATATACCCAATCATCTATTGAGTTTTATTATATATTAGACATCCTCTTAGGCACCATAGACACTCAAATAAAGCAAGATCCCTGTCCTTAAGCACTCAAAATCTAATGGGGAGGACAAACCAGTAACTAACAGAAAATCCCTATGCTATGTAAGTGTGAGAATGCCAGAGAAGGTTGCTATGGGAACCCTTGGAAGAGGAATCTGAGTCATAGGCATCAGGGAAGGCTTTCCGTAGGAGTAGATGTCTATACCAAACCCTGAAGAATGAATAGAAATGAGCTGTTAGAGAAGTTGGCAGAAAGTAGGGAGATAAAGAGAATAAGAATGTTTACCAGGAAAAGAAAATAGAGAGCACCAAACCCCAGAGGAAAGAGACAGCAGGGAGTGTGGCTGGAGCAGAAAATGTGTGTGCGATGTATTAATATGGCGTTGGGATGGTTAGGTTCCTAATGGAACTCATGCATCAGACAAAGAGACTGGACTATCCTAAGGCAAGGGAGAGCCATTGCAACTTTTAATTTTTATTTATTTATTTATTGAATTTTAGGAAGACCATTCTGGTGTGAAAATTGGTTTGGTTGGGGATAAAGCCTGGAGGACTGGAAGCAAATTAGGAGACTAAATCGGTTTTCAAAATCGAAGTTGAATGTCCTAACAATAGGAAGAAATTTATTGGAGACAGATTAAGGAGGAAGAACCCGTAAAAGACATAGTAAGTAATTGGATTAAGGTTGATAGTGTAAATGTAATATTCTATTATCCTGTGAGATTTGTAAGGAAGCCTGCTCTTCTGGTTGCGTTTCTGTGTGTACAACTTGCGTTTTATTACAAAAGATTTGAACTGAAGTTATCTTCATTACTCGTAGAATCTGGGTATCTGTATAAAGTCATTTAGGTATTTTCAGAAGACCCTCTGACCCAAATAAAATATTGTCCACTTATATCTGAAATTCTATAATTAGAGCTCCATGATTTTTGTTTAAGCTACACACTCTGCTTATTCAGCAAAGCTTATATATCACTTATAATTCAAAGTAAATGAGTTTATTATCTCTTTTCCTGAGAAAATTAGAAAGAGCATTATAAGAGGACTTGCAGTAAAAGAGCAGTGGGAGTGGGGGTTGAGAATGAAGTATACAACCTGCAAGGAGAGGCTAAGGACACAGAAAGAAGCAGGTGGAAGGTGGGTTTTCTTAACCAGTCTCCCCTCTCCCACTCTTGCCCTGTTTCATCCTGCCAACAACCAGAAACTGCAGGCATCATGTTAAAACATAAATTAGATAATATAACTTCTGTGTTCAAAAGACTTAAATGGCTTTGCTGTTCATTCTGACTAAAGCCAAAGTAGCCTCCAAGATCCTATAGATCTATTACACCCTACACCATGCTGTTACTTCTCTGAATCTTCTGTCATCTTTCTTTCGTCCACATGCTGGCTTTCTTGTTAGTTCATAAACCCATTGAGCATTCCTGTGTCAGAACATTTTCTTCATCTCTCCTCTGTTTGAATGATCTATCCTTAGAAAGACAATTGCTTGTTTCTTCATTTGCTTAGTCTTTATCCATATTTAATATTCTTTATTGAGGCCTTCCCTGATCATCTTATTTAAAGTATGCCCCTTTCCTCACATTCCCTACTTTATTCTTTCTGTAATTTACCACCATCTAGCATACTATCCATGCTACTCAAGCATGTTTTTATTTTAATTGTCTGACTCTCTCTCTGGAATGAAATCACTTTGCTGCATCCCTAGATGTATACCACTACCAGACACATAATAAAGGTTAATAAATATTTATTAAATTTCACCTTACCAAAGTCTAGCTCTGTGGGTCAGGAAGTATTTGCGGATGGAGAAATAGAACATCACCAAGTACCAGTAATAAAGTCGGAACAAGGGCACAGTTCATTCTTGCTATGTGACTTTTACCAGAATACTGTATGAGTTATATAGTCATTGCCATTCTTTCCCCATCTTCCTACTTTATATAAAATTCTGGTTGGAACAGGTCATCTTGAGAATTCAAGTCAGGATTCTCTTCAGCTCAATATACAGGCAGGTTTCCAGAAAAATTCCTCCATATACTATTTCTTTTTTCTCTAATATACTTTTCTCAAACTTCATGTGCTGGCCACAGCACGCATGCTCTGTTGACTTAGCTTCTCCATTCTCCAGGTGCTGAGAAGAGTCTTGCCAAGGGACTCACCTGGGGTTAAACCTTTTCATGATCTTCTGCCCCTAATAACAGAAGTGATTGGTCTCGTTGACCCAAAATTTGACTTAGGATTCAAAAATTGTTTCCCCCATTTCTGTGAAAAATGCCATTGGATTTTTGATATGGATTTAACTGAATCTGTTCTATAGATTTCCTTGGGTAATAAGGGTATTTTAACAATATTATTTCTTCCAATCCATGAACAAAAGATACCTTTCCATTAATTGATGTCTTCTTCTATTTCTTTCATTAATGTTTTCTAGTTTTTGTTGAACATATCTTTTGTGTCTTTGGTTAAATTTATTCCTAAATATGTTATTCTTTCTGATACTATTGTAAATGAGGTTGTTTTAATTTCCTTTTTTGAATAGTTTGATACTATGTAAAAAAAATGCTATTGATGTCTTCATGTTGATTTTATTTCTTGCAACTTTACTCAATTTATGTATTAGTTCTAATAGTTTTTAATGGTGTCTTTAGAGTTTTCTCTCTATAAAGTCTTATAATCTATAAACAGATAATTTTACTTTTTCCTTTCTTTTTTGGATGGCTTTTATTTTTCTTGTCTAATTGCTCTGGCTAGGACTTCCAGTACAATGTCAAATAGAAGTGGTAGGAGAGGGCATCCTTGCCTTGTTACTAATTAAAAGAAGAGCTTTCAGTGTTTACCCATTGATTATGTTAGCTGTGGGTTTTCCATAAATGGCCCTTACTGTGTTGGGGTATGTTCTTTATATACCCCTTTTGTTGAGAGTTTTTATCATGAATAAATATTGAGCTTTGTTAATGCTTTTTCTGTATTGAGATGGTCACGCGGTTTTTATTTTTCACTTTGTTAATGTGGTATATCATATTGATTAATTTCCATATGTTAAAACAAACTTGAATCCCAGAGATAAATCACAATTGGTCATGGTGCATAATTTTTCTCATGTGCTGTTGAATTTAATTTGGTAGTAGTATTTTGTTGAGAAATTGTGCATCTATGTTCATCAGATACATGGTTTGCTTGTGGTGTCTTTGGCTTCATTATTAGAGTGATGTTGGCCTCATAAAATGAGTTTGGATGTGCTTCCTCTTTTACTATTTTATAGAAGAGTTTAAGAAGAATTATTATTAATGTTTTACAGGATTCACCTGTTAAAACTATCAAGTTCTGGGTTTTTCTTTGTTGAAAGGTTTTGTTTGCAGCTTAAATCTTAACAAATAAGTTATTATTCTGTTCAGGGCTCCTATTTCTTCTTGATGCAGTCTTGATAAATTGCATGTTTCTAGGAATTTATCCATTTCTTTGTGATTGTATAATTTATGGCATATAATAATTTATAATAGTCTCTTATGATCTTTTTTATATCTGAGGCACCCGTTTAAATATATTCTTTTTCATTTTTGATTTTACTAATATGTCCTTTTTTTCTTAGTTGTTCTAGCTAAGGATTAAAGTAACTTGCAAGTAGTTATTATCATTCTTATTTTGTAAACAAGGAAACTGAGTCTCAGTAAAGTTGAACATCTGGCCATGCTATGTCACTTTCAGTTAGCAAAATGGAATCCACAGTGAGTAGCTCAGTAGAAAATATTTAATATGGAGGACTATTCTCAAAGGGGTTGGCAGTGCTGACAAACCTAATAAGAAGTAGTGAAGCAACTCAGAACTCAGGAATAGCAAAAAGCCATCATCAGCCCTGGGACTGAAGGGCCAAGGAGTAGGTCATATTATCAGACTCTAAGTGCTAGAGTGGCCCAGTGTAAGCTACAATCACTACAATGCAAGAACTATAAACTACAAAGAAGATGGACTCCGCTGCCCAAGAACTCCCTGTAGAAGAGAGTGGGAGAGAAAGAAACCAGCTTTCTTCTTGTTTCACCTTTCAGTTCTCTTCCAGTGCCCTCCATTGGCTGATCCTAGCTAGAATCCAATTGGCAAAAGAGCTTGTGAAAAGCAGTTTGATGAAGTCAGTGCCCTGCAATACAGAATAGAACAGAGAAAGTACAAGGAAAAAAATCAAAGAGCGAATAGACTAGTGACAAGAATATCAAACAAGGATTCACGTCAATAATTGGCAAACCTTGGATTGAAACTCAAGTCTTTATACTCAGAAGACACATGTACATCTGGATTTTTTAAAATGCTATGGTGTCCTTCAAGTGAACATAACTCTTTTTTTTTGTTTGTAGTCTATTTTGATTTTTTTTCCTGTTTCTACTTTTTAAAAACTATTTAGCTCATAGGACGAAGAGACTGTGTTAAAAAGGAGACAGAAAAGTGATGGGATACCTTGCTGGCACCTTTCCAGATACTTCCAGGTAAACATTAAACAATGATATGGATGTCAGAAAATGACACTACTATAGTAACAAGCAGCCAAGCATAATATTGGTGAGGACAGGCTTTATTGTTGGCAAACTGGTTTTGGAATATGTGACTGATCACACTTACTGATTGCGTAATCTTGGGATACAATTATGTAAATTATTTGATCCTCAGTTTCCTCATCCATAAAATGGAAATAATAACACCAACCATTCATAGTTGCATTCATAGTGGAATTGATGAGGAATAAATTAAACTATATATCATAAATATATAGATAATTTTAATTTATTCATATATATGTAAAGTCACCTCATTAAGTTCCTGAGTTTACTAGTGGTCAATCAGTGGCACACTGTAGGTGTCATGTATTTCAGTGTGAAAAGACAGCTAGAATTTGAATAGAATAGCATTCAGTTCAGAACATCCCATACTTCCTTCAAGGTAAAATTTACAGGATCCAAAAGTCTGTATTTTTATGCTAGATCAGCTCCCTCAAGTGTCATGCTACAAATTCTTGCATTTTGACAAATTTGAAAAAAATACTTATTTTAGACAATGAAGGTTCAAATATTCACTATGATTCACTTAGTGATAGTACTTAGGAATAATTTCATCATTTGTAATGAATCCTCAGTAGAAAATGAATTTAAAGTGATTATATTCTAATGGAATAACATGGCAATTTATATAACCATATTGAAGAGGTTGTCAAGAACTTGGATCAATTTAAATTTATTTTGCTATTTTTTATTTGGAAATGGAATGTAATATTATCTAAAAATTCTCACCAAGGAAATGTAAATTGGTTCAACCATTGTGGAAGACAGTGTGGTGATTCCTCAAAGGCTTAAAACCAGAAATTCCATTTGACCCAGCAATCCCATTACTGGGTATATACCCAAAGGAATATAAATTATTCTATTATAAAGATACATGCATGCATATGTTCATTGCAGCACTATTCACAATAGCAAAGACATGGTATCAACCCAAATGCCCATAAATGATAGACTGGATAAAGAAAATGTGGTACATATACACCAGGAAAACCTATGCAGCCATGAAAAGTGATAAGATAATGTGCTTTGCGGGACATGGATGGAGCTGGAAGCCATTATCCTCAGCAAACTAACACAGAAACAGAAAACCAAACACTGCATGCACTCACTTATGAGCGGGAGCTGAACAATCAGAACACAAGGACATAGGGAAGGAAGGGAACCACACACACTGTCAGGGTGTCGGTGGGGAGGGAGAGCCTCAGGATCAATGGCTAGTGCACATGGGGTTTAATACCTAGGTGATAGGTTGATAGGTGCAGCAAACCACCATAGCACACATTCACCTACGTAACAAGCCTGCACATCTTGTACATGTATCCAAGAACTTAAAATAGAATTAAATATAATTTAATTTAATAGAATTAAATTTAATTTGATCTAATAGAATTTAATAGCATTAAATTTAATTTAATATAATTTAATTTAAAAAATGTATGTATGTATATATGCATGTGTGTATGTATGTGTATGTATGTATATATCATATATGTGTATATGTATGTGTGTGTGTGTGTGTGTGTGTGTGTATATATATATATAATTAAAAAGAGCCATTCCAGAGCCATGGTCTAAGATTTTTCCAGACTGGATCAATAAAACAAACCTCAACAAGTTCTTAAAATCTTAAATAAAATATTCTCGCCTAAATATGTTTCCACTGCTTTCTCATGGCAAGGAATTTCCTAAGGTAGACAGTAGATATGTGACCCTTTGTAAGAATAAATTGACAGATACAGTTTCTCTTAGTTTAATGCTGATATAAATTTAGTTTGAATGTGGATAAGAAGTAGCTGTTGGAATTCCCAAGAACCACTGAATTCAAGCCTGATTCCAAGAGTACAGAAGCATCATTATTAATTTCCTATTATGTGAGACATATATAGTCTCTTCATCACCATAAATTATTTTGCCTTTAGGCATGCTGTTGGACATAATAAATAATTTCCTTTTTGCCATTCTGCCTTGCATCTGTTAACAAGTTGAGCTGAATCCACATACCATTTTTGGCATGTTCATATGCTGACCAAACAATAACTTCCCCTTTGTTCATCCCTGAGCCTATCTCTCACTACCTATCACTCTACTACTAAATACTTATCTCTCACTCTGAGGGCAAAGATATACCTGTTCAAAGAAGAGAGAGACACCAGAGAAGAAGAAAAGCAAAAGTGAAAGAGCATTTCCCAATATCCAGAGCTAGTCCGGGCTTCACATCCATAGCTTTCAAAGGTTGCAACCTCAAATTAGTAGGAACGGCCTCCACACCTGTGTTCCTTCACCAACTGGAGAACTTCAAAATCACCTGAAAGGTCAGAATTTTCCTACTTTTGGCTTTTCCTGTTATTTTTTTTTTTTTTTTTTTTTTTTTTTTTTTGGTCACAAAAGTCCCCTATGTGTGTTACTGGTTTTTTTTTTTTTTTAATTATACTTTAAGTTCTAGGGTACATGTGCATAACGTGCAGGTTACATATGTATACATGTGCCATGTTGGTGTGCTGCACCCATCAACTCGTCAGCACCCATCAATTCATCATTTATATCAGGTATAACTCCCCAGTGCAATCCCTCCCCCCTCCCCATGATAGGCCCCAGTGTGTGATGTTCCCCTTCCCGAGTCCAAGTGA
>NC_045434.1:153282196-153348093 GCF_002776525.5 Piliocolobus tephrosceles
TTTGCTAAGAATGATGGTTTCCAGCTGCATCCATGTCCCTACAAAGGACGCAAACTCATCCTTTTTTATGGCTGCATAGTATTCCATGGTGTATATGTGCCACATTTTCTTAATCCAGTCTGTCACTGATGGACATTTGGGTTGATTCCAAGTCTTTGCTATTGTGAATAGTGCCGCAATAAACATACGTGTGCATGTGTCTTTGTAGTAGCATAATTTATAATCCTTTGGGTATATACCCAGTAGTGGGATGGCTGGGTCATATGGTACATCTAGTTCTAGGTCCTTGAGGAATCGCCATACTGTTTTCCATAATGGTTGAACTAGTTTACAATCCCACCAACAGTGTAAAAGTGTTCCTATTTCTCCGCATCCTCTCCAACACCTGTTGTTTCCTGATTTTTTAATGATTGCCATTCTAACTGGTGTGAGATGGTATCTCATTGTGGTTTTGATTTGCATTTCTCTGATGGCCAGTGATGATGAGCATTTTTTCATGTGTCTGTTGGCTGTATGAATGTCTTCTTTTGCGAAATGTCTGTTCATATCCTTTCCCCACTTTTGGATGGGGTTGTTTGTTTTTTTCTTGTATATTTGTTTGAGTTCTTTGTAGATTCTGGAAATTAGCCCTTTGTCAGATGAGTAGATTGCAAAAATTTTCTCCCATTCTGTAGGTTGCCTGTTCACTCTGATGGTAGTTTCTTTTGCTGTGCAGAAGCTCTTTAGTTTAATGAGATCCCATTTGTCAATTTTGGCTTTTGCTGCCGTTGCTTTTGGTGTTTTAGACATGAAGTCCTTGCCCGTGCCTATGTCCTGAATGGTACTACCTAGATTTTCTTCTAGGGTTTTTATGGTATTAGGTCTAAAATTTAAGTCTCTAATCCATCTTGAATTAATCTTCGTATAAGGAGTAAGGAAAGGATCCAGTTTCAGCTTTCTACTTATGGCTAGCCAATTTTCCCAGCACCATTTATTAAATAGGGAATCCTTTCCCCATTTCTTGTTTTTCTCAGGTTTGTCAAATATCAGATGGTTGTAGATGTGTGGCATTATTTCTGAAGGCTCCGTTCTGTTCCATTGGTCTATATCTCTGTTTTGGTACCAGTACCATGCTGTTTTGGTTACTGTAGCCTTGTAGTATAGTTTGAAGTCAGGTAGCGTGACGCCTCCGGCTTTGTCCTTTTGACTTAGGATTGTCTTGGGAATACGGGCTCTTTTTTGCTTCCATATGAACTTTAAAGCAGTTTTTTCCAATTCGGTGAAGAAACTCATTGGTAGCTTGATGGGGATGGCATTGAATCTATAAATTACCTTGGGCAGTATGGCCATTTTCACAATATTGATTCTGCCTATCCATGAGCATGGTATGTTCTTCCATTTGTTTGTGTCCTCTTTGATTTCACTGAGCAGTGGTTTGTAGTTCTCCTTGAAGAGGTCCTTTACATCCCTAGTATGTAGAGGGAAATTTATAGCACTAAGTGCCCACAAGAGAAAGCAGGAAAGATCTAAAATTGACACTCTAACATCACAATTAAAAGAACTAGAGAGGCAAGAGCAAACACATTCAAAAGCTAGCAGAAGGCAAGAAATAACTAAGATCAGAGCAGAACTGAAGGAGATAGAGACACAAAAAACCCTCCAAAAAATCAATGAATCCAGGAGTTGGTTTTTTGAAAAGATCAACAAAATTGACAGACCGCTAGCAAGATTAATAAAGAAGAAAAGAGAGAGGAATCAAATAGACGCAATAAAAAATGATAAAGGGGATATCACCACCGACCCCACAGAAATACAAACTACCATCAGAGAATACTATAAACACCTCTACGCAAATCAACTAGAAAATCTAGAAGAAATGGATAATTTCCTGGACGCGTACACTCTCCCAAGACTAAACCAGGAAGAAGTTGAATCCCTGAACAGACCAATAGCAGCCTCTGAAATTGAGGCAACAATTAATAGCCTGCCCACCAAAAAAAGCCCAGGACCAGATGGATTCACAGCTGAATTCTACCAGAGGTACAAGGAGGAGGTGGTACCATTCCTTCTGAAACTATTCCAATCAATAGAAAAAGAGGGAATCCTCCCTAACTCATTTTATGAGGCCAGCATCATCCTGATACCAAAGCCTGGCAGAGACACAACAAAAAAAGAGAATTTTAGACCAATCTCCCTGATGAACATCGATGCAAAAATCCTCAATAAAATCCTGGCAAACCGGATTCAGCAGCACATCAAAAAGCTTATCCACCATGATCAAGTGGGCTTCATCCCTGGGATGCAAGGCTGGTTCAACATTCGCAAATCAATCAACATAATCCAGCATATCAACAGAACCAAAGACAAGAACCACATGATTATCTCAATAGATGCAGAAAAGGCTTTTGACAAAATTCAACAGCCCTTCATGCTAAAAACGCTCAACAAATTCGGTATTGATGGAACGTACCTCAAAATAATAAGAGCTATTTATGACAAACCCACAGCTAATATCATACTGAATGGGCAAAAACTGGAAAAGTTCCCTTTGAAAACTGGCACAAGACAGGGATGCCCTCTCTCACCACTCTTATTCAACATAGTGTTGGCTTTTCCTGTTATTAAATAAAGTAGCTTAGAGCTAGGTCTATGGTTAACCAGGACTACTGCTGTCCCCTCAAGAAAGGACATAAACAAATAGCCAGAAAACCAGCTGGACACAGTGGCTCACACCTGTAATCCTGGCCCTTTGGCAGGCCAAGGTGGAAGGACTGGATAAGCCCAGGAGTTTGAGACCAGACTGGGCAACATAGAGAAACCCCGTCTCTACAAAAAATTTTTTACAAATCTGGGTATGGTGGCATGCCTACAGTCCCAGCTACTCGGGAGACTGAGGTGGGAGGATCACTTAAGCCCAGGAGTTTGAGGCTGCAGTGAGCTATGATCATGCCACTGCCATCCAACTTTGGCAACAGAACGAGTTCCTGTCTCTAAGAAAAAATAAATAAATAAAAGAGTCAGAAGATAGTTAACACCTTCATAAAGCAGCTTCTCCACTTCTCCCACTTTTTCCTGTAACTCACAGTTATTGCTACAACTGGAGTATCCATTTTATTTCCCTCCAAGTTCAGTGTACTAATATAACCCTATTAACCAGACAGAAGTAGGATACTGCGCTAGACTCCTACATATCTTTCATTCATTCAGAAAATATTTATTGAGCAACTGCTGTATGTTAAGTATAGTCTTAGTTTCAGTTACCAAAACAGACAGAAATCACTCCTCTTGTTGATTTTACATTCTGGTGGGAGAAAGAGGCGATAAACAAGATGAATAATATATAATATGTTATTGATAACTATGGTGGAGGAATGAAGCAAGAAGGTATACAAAGAATATTAAAGGTAGGGTATAACCCACGTCTTAGTAAATGCCAGTGTCACCCTAGGGTTTATGAAAGCTCTTGAGATTTAACTGAGAGTCATTCTCGTGAAATAAACATTTAATATATCAAGCCTTACAAAAATGACTCCACTCATTTGAATAGTAGAAGTTTGACAGTTAATTTGTAAGAATTTTCAGGATGATGTACTGGCTCATTTAATGATAGAATTCTGTCTTTAATGATAGATGACAGGGTCTTGGATTATGACTAAAAAGTGTTCTTAATCAGTAGGCTGGCCATTTCTGGTCAGTCTCAGTCCTCCATTCCAATATGACTCAGGTTGCACTGAGACGAGATCACCCCACTGCACTCAGGAACTCTTCCTTAGGATGAAGCGGTTGTTGTTTTGTTTTATCTTTCTTGGAGTGAGGGAGTTCCAGAGGCTTCCAATTTGCTTTCCCTCCTAGAATAACTATTACCCCATAGGCCAAGGAATCAATGTGGCCTTTTATGATGATCTGAAAACCTACTGTCTACAATATAAGCTCTCTTCTTATGGTTTTTAAAATATGCCTTCCAAGAAACAATTTTCAACAGTGAAAATCCTACGGGTTAACAAATATTTTAAAATGTGAAAATGTACGCTTACTAATAATCACTTCACCAGTGATGACAAGAGTATGGTAAAAATGGGCACTTTCATGTTGCTTTTTCTGGAGTTGCTATGTTGATACAGGACAATTTGCAACGTATGTCAAGAATTTCAAAAATGTTCCCAGCTTTTGAACTGAACTTCCCAATTCTAATTATGTATCCTAAGGTAAAAAATAATAGATAGAATTATACTTAAGAATATATGGATTTCGGTATTTGTTGAAATACTACTTACATATTTGTATTACTTGAACAAGTACAGACTAAGAAATATATGATTCTAATAAAACAAAAAATAGAAAATATAGATTGGAGGAGGTACGTAAAGTTACATAAGCCAAAATCTCATTCCCCAGAAATTATCATTGTTAACATTTTCTGGCTGATTCTTCCAGATGCTTTCCAAGTGATCAGAAACATAAACATATGCAAAAAATAGATTACCATAAAATAAAATTTTCTTTAATTTTTTTTCTCATTTAAAAATAATAATTCTCCTCAATTCTGTGATACCACAATATATAAATATACAACGTTTTACTTAGGAACCACATGGCTTTCTATTATGAGGCCATGCCAATATGCTTTTTAACAATCTAGCATTGCTAGACATTTAGGTTGCTTTCAACTATTCATGGTTTATATACAACATGGAGATGAATATCTATGTGTACATACCTATGGATACTTCTTTAATTGCATGCTTAGAATAAATACAAGGAGTTCAATTTCTTTCTTCTTTCTTTTTTTATTTTTATTTCAATTTTTTTGAGACAGGGTCTTGCCCTGTCACCAGGCTGGAGTACAGTGGCATGATCATGGCTCACTGCAGCCTTGACCTCCTAGACTCAAGTAATCCTCCTGCTTCAGCCTCCTGAGTAGCTAGGACTACATGAGTGCATTACCAGACCCAGCTAATTTTGAAATTTTTCTTTTGTGGAGACAAGGTTCACTATGCTGACCAGACTGGTTTCCAACTCCTGGCCTCAAGCAACCGTTTCATCTTAGCCTCCCCGAGTGCTAGGATTATAGGTGTGAGTCATTGTGCCTGGCCCAATTTCTTTAAAGTACCCAATATTTAGGGTCTTTGATATATATTGTTAAAATATCTTGTAGGGAAGTTATATCAATTCCTATAAGTGCTTGGAAATGCCTATTTTCCCACAGTTATGACAGCATAAGATGTTACTAGTATTTAGATAAAACAACATATTTTAATTACACGTCTTTTGTTACTATAATATATGAACATTTTAAATGTTTGTCATCCTTTCTGTAGTGTATCATCTATGCATCAATTTTAGACCATTTTATGTCTTTTTTTGTATTTTTAATTATTGATTTCTAAGAGTTTTTTAGGAAGTTTGTTTTGTCATATTTCCTTCAATGTTATGTATGTATGTATCCACAGTTAAAAGCAGCTTTTAAATTCTGTGCAGTTAAATATACTAAATATTTTTGTGTGAATTCTGCTTTGTTTCTTAGACATTTCCTTCTATACCAAGATTATATAATAATTCACCCTTATATTCTGCTAAAACTTTTTTGATACCATTGTAAAGATTAAATGATCAATCCATCTGGAATTTATTTAGTAAAAAGTTAAGAAAGGTAATCTAATTTGTGGTTATTTTGGGGTGATGGTGCTCAGAATATTATTTTCATTTGCCCACTACTTTGAAATACTATCTTTATCAGATTCTAAATGTGAAATAACTGGAGATAACTTGAATATCACATAGCAAAAGATAGTTAAATCAAACTATTCAATAAAATATTGGGCTGTAATTAAATATAATGTTTACAATGAATTTTCAATACCTTGATCTTATGCTGGAGGAAAGCAAGCAATCAAATTCTAGAAACAATAGGCTTAAAACTGTATTTTTTCATATATTCAAAAATTTACTTCTAGGGAGTAAAAGGACTCCCCAAAATATACAGAAACAATAATTATTTCTGTGTGTTAAGAACATGGCAGAATGTTCCCTGCTTCTTTTGGCCTTTCTGTATGGTATAATTTTTTAGATGAGTATGTTCCTCTTGTAATGGGGAAAAAACAATCTTACATTTTGTTTAAAAATATGATAAGCATACCTAGTTGTATTCTTCATCTTGAGGGCAAAATATCAAGAAAATATGAATTAAAAGGGCCTGTAGTTTTCAGCAAAAGAAGGAATACAGGCATTTTGGTTATCTCTTTTACCACTGTGAGAGTTTCCACGCTAACTGGCTATTTGGGAGGATGAATGAGTCAGCATTCTCCAATGCAGGTCGGCACCTCTGAATCTTTTCCCCCAACCCCCACAACCATTTATCCTAAAGGCTCCCATTTGAGTTTATTATGGCGAGCTCCAATGCTTGCCCAAGGTCTGAGGGGGTCAATTTTCTGTGGAAAATCGATTAGGCATCATCGTTCCTGCAGAGTACTTAAATTCCAAGGGAGCCTTAAATGAGGCTTATACAGAATTGTTCACAAGGTGGCTTTTAAGGGGTATGCGCTTTGAGAAATTGTCAGTACTGGAACTTTATTGATTGATCTGAGCAACAATTCCCTGAAATTACATAAGGTACTTGTACAACTGTTAATGTAGTGAAGAAAAAGAAACACAGAACTAGGCCAGAGAGAAAATATCTCTTGAAGGGGATATAGCATTCTGTTCTACCCAGAAAATGTGAGGAAAACCCCAATACTGTTGTGTAAATTATACTGTATGAGATGTTTCTCCTTTTCTTATTTCTCCTTAACACTCTTTCAGAGCTTACACTTTGGAGAAGTAGTGAAGTGGCTACCAAACACTCACTTTTATTCTTGGTCCTCAAATTCATTCATTTCTTCACTCCATTTGGAGAAAGAGTAATCACCATATACTCCAACCAATGGAGATTCTCACTTGCAAGGCTCTGGTTGGAGAGACAATAGCTCAGTGATCCCCAAATGAATGTTCCCTTTGCTTTTTTGTTTTATTGATACAGAGTCTCTCTCTGTTGCCCAGACTGGAGTGCAGAGATGTGATCTCGGCTCATTGCAACCTCTGCCTCCCGGTTCAAGCAATTCTCCTGTCTCAGCCTCCCTAGCAACTGGGACTACAGGTGCCTGCCACCACGGGCAGCTAATTTTTGTATTTTTAGTAGAGATAGGATTTCACCTTGTTGGTCAGACTGGTCTCGAACTCCTGACCTCAGGTGATCCACCTGCCTCAGCCTCCAAAAGTGCTGGGATTACAGGTGTGAGCCACTGCGCCCAGCCCCTTTGCCTGTTTTTCTGCGTGAATTATCCCATCCTTACCAGGTAGCAGGATAAGAGGATGAAATTTTCAAAAAGGCATATCTACAGTGATATAGAGTCCACATTAAATTAGAATAATAATTTTTAAAGTATAAATCTATAGGAATTATTAGTAAGTGTAATGAAAAGCCACTTCCTATATCTGCAAATAGTAGAAACAATGATTGACTCCTAATAACAGGCCGTGGAAAAGGAGAAGAAATAAGAAACATGACGAAATGAGTTTCTTTCTCCTGAGACTCGAATAGTCTTGAAATGAAACAAAAATCCTGATGAATCTAGGTGGCCAGTGCTCATGCTGTAATGCTTGTGAAATATTTTGAATGTCACCTCTGCTTTTAATGTTGCAGAAGCTTTGCAAGGCACTTTTCATACCCAAGGAAAGTATCTTATCAATTTACAAGATCTTACTATTGTCATATTTTTGCTCAAAGGCACATAGCTACTTAGGTATACGGATGGAAAATAATTTTCAGTTAAACATGGTGCACTGAATGGATATGTTTACTTTCAAAAGTAATGTCTATATTTACCCCTTCCAAAACTCCATTAAACTGACGGTAAAGAAGATTTTAGGCTTAATCACAAAGGATAGGGAGACAGGCAGAGAGGACATCAGCAGAAAACTCATAAACTCTAAACAACAAATGGATGAGAAGTCAATATTTAGGAGATGTGAGAATACTAAACCACAGGCTGACTGGGTGAAAGTTAAAAACCAAATCATTTTGAGGCTGCAGAATTCCCAGTAGGTTCAGGAATTGGTAACATCAGTACTCTGAAAGAGGGGATGAATAGGGCTAAAATTACAAAGATTAGTTGAATATCTGTGTAGGAATCAACTATAAAAATCAGATTATGTCCACGCATGGTGGCGCATTCCTGTAATCCCAGCACTTTGGGAGGTCAAGGTGGGTAGATTACTTAAGCCTAGAAGTTTCAGACCAGCCTGGGCAACATGACGAAACTCCATCTCTATAAAAACCACAAAAGTTAACTAGGCATGGAGGCACTTGTCTATAGTCCCCGTTATTCGGGAGGCTAATTCGGGAGGATTGCTTGAGCCCAGGAAGCAGGTTGCAGTGAGTCAAGATAGCTCCACTGCATTTCAGCCTAGACAACAGAGTGAGACTCTGCCTCAAAAATAAAAAAAGAAAAAAGATCAGACAGTACTCCATACAATCCATACAATCAGGTAACTACCTCTTCCTTCCTCTGCCAAGAAACAGAAGATTTATTTTCTGAAAATGTGAAAACAGTCTTTGTGATGTGGCTCACCAAATAGAATTGAGACTTGATACATTGCATTGAATAAAGGAAGTGCATTTGGATGCTGAAATCCTGAGCATTTTTCCCCACTGTGCTTCCAAACTTCTGGCAACCAGTCCTTGACCATGTAGACAGGAAATTAGTAGCAACCTCCCTGAGAATCTGCTGACCCTAAGAGAAAAGTCTTAAGAATATTAACATTGGTGTATCATCAACTGCATGACCCAGCCAGGTCAATTTAGTGAAACTCACAGTCAATAATGCCTATCAGCACACTTAGAGCCTTCAATTAGGATTTGTAGTCATGGATGATCAGATGTCTAATAGTTCATATAGTAAGGGAAATACTGTTACATGAAGTTCTAATCCCCAATGATGTGCAAATGTGTATTTCTCTCTCTCCTGCCCTCTCTTTTCGTGTGTGTGTGTGTATGAGTGAGATGGGCAGTGGGTACAGAAATAAAAAATACTTTTTACTGCATAGTCAAATGTGTTTAAAAGTCCATGCTGTAATTCCACTGATAATAACCACCAAATCCTGGAAAAATCAGAGTCTATGAAGGTAGAAGAAAACTAAAATGAATTATGAATGAAAGACCCTTACTATATTCAGAAAAATTATAATTGCATTAATGAAGTATATTAAACACAAAAAAGGAACACTTATAATACCCAAAATTGTCCTTGGAAGTTAAGCAGAAACATCAAGATTCAATAGCAATTTAGAACTTCATAAAACAGGAGGAAGGAAATATAGAGGAAATTTCCCAGAAAGCAAAGCAAAATAATTAAACTTTATTGATCACAACATAGATGTGTTGTCATTTAATCCTCGCAACAATCCATAAGGTAGACATTATCACCACTTTATAGCTGAAGAGACTGAAGGACAGAAGGTTTAAATAACTTCCAAGTGCTCACACAGGTAATGAGTGGTAGACGCATGACCTGAAACCAATTTAATGCAATCTTCTTTTGCAGTCCAAAATTATATTACTCTTTCTGTTCTGCTCCTGATTTCTCTTTCTATTAATATACTTTTGAAAAGTGTTTTGTGACTGCTTCAAATCTTTTTCAGATGTAGATGGGCTATAAATGCATACAGTAAGTAAATACACTGAACTAAGCACCATACGAGACAATGAAGAACAAATGAATAAGCCACTATTTCAGTTTTTACTTGGATGCTTACTTCTCTCACTGTATCTAATTCTTAAAGAAAATAACTTATTTTGATCATCCGAAGCTCGCCATACAACTTTTTGGACATAGCAGATGCTCAGAAAATTACTTTAAATCAGTTGAATATTCCACTGGGATAAAATCTGAGATTTTAACCCAGAAAAGATTAGTTATGACATCATTTCCCTCCTCCTAAAACCAGCAAACCTCATCCTCAAAGCACCCGATATCTCTTTGGTGCTTCCTGACCATGAAGAGCTCAGACCTCTTATTCCCTTGCCACACACACACACACACACACACACACAAATGGCTTTTGGAAAGCCCAACAGTGGTCTCCTCATCTAAGCACCAGAAATGAATGTATGCCCATCAAGTCCTGGCTCCCAGACACGCAGTTTAGTCCCAGTTGGATTCCGTGCTACATCTTCACGTGAGAGACTTCTACTTCTTGCCTGCCCTCAAGGAATCTACTCATTCAGGCCCACCTCCCTTGCCAACTACCACTCCTACTTAATTGAACTTGGCAGGTGGCTAGTTAGTCCCCTGAATGGAACTTTTATGTATTTTTCCCATGTGATTGTCATCCTCCTGGGACTCTGCTGTGGATGGAGGGGCTGCAGTTCCATTATGAATATTTTCTTATTTTTGTGGAACACTGGTTGCAAAAATAAAGTGGTAAGGTGGTGATTTGCTCAAAATGCAGGCTTTGAAAGGTCACTCCAACAAAAGCCCTGGGGGAAAGTGAAGACTGCTCTGCCAGGATCTAGTGCAAGCTACTTACATTCATATGATTCAATTTCCCCTTCCTTAAATAAGGCAGTTGAACTAAAAGCATGATTATATACTTCATGCTTCATGCTTCAGAGCCCTAGGGTTTCACTATGGTACCTTAGTGATCATCCAAAGTAGAGGACTAAAGGAGGGTGAGAAAGTAAGGCTCAATGGCTTCCATCTCTGCATCAATATGAGAAATTCTGTTAAAAATTTGCATAAGGTTTTACTTGCCAGAAGAAGGTTCTGCTGCAAAAGAAAGTAAAATGAGAAATATCAGATTCCATAATCTCTAAGATCCTTCAGATCCTTACTAGTTTTTTCAATGATTCTATAATATGTCCATGGACATAGTATTCATAGCATTTTAAAATTGTCCTTATTCAGAAATTAAAAAACAACTTATTTAGCTTGTGTGTTAGTCTGTTTTCATGCTGCTCATAAAAACATAACTGAGACTGGGCAGTTTGCAAAAGAAAGAGGTTTAATTGGACTTACAGGTTCACGTGGCTGGGGAAGTCTCACAATCAGGGTGGAAGACGAGGAAGAGCAAGTCACATCTTACGTGAATGGCAGCAGGCAAAAGAGAGAACTTGTGCAGGGGAACTCCTCTTCTTAAAACCATCAGGGCTCATGAAACTTATTCACTATCACAAGAACCATATAAGAAAGACTTGTCCCCATGATTCAATCACCTCCCACCTGGTCCCTACCATAACACATGGGAATTCAAGATGATATTTGCATGGGGACAGAGCCAAACCATATTAGTCTGTTTCAACATTCTTCTCTCCCTTTCTTCTCTCTCTCTCTACTCTCTCTCTCTCTCTCTCTCTCTCTCTCTCTCTCTCTCTCATTATTCTCTTGTGTTTTAGGTGACCCATCTTAACACCAGAGCCTATTCAATGGATGTTCTCAAATGTGTGCTGCTAACGTGAGTATCCAAACAGTTATTTCAATTTATGATTGCAATCCTGACTAAGGTATAATTCCTTAACAGCAGAAAAAGTGTGTTTCAATTTGAGATTATAAGCTAAAGCAGTGTTCATTGCAAATCATTGAAAACATAACAGGGTTCTTTATAGATTCTGGATATTAGCCCTTTGTCAGATGGGTAGATTGCAAAAATTTTCTCCCATTCTGTAGGTTGCCTGTTCACTCTGATGGTAGTTTCTTTTCCTGCACAGAAGCTCTTTAGTTTAATTAGATCCCATTTGTCTGTTTCAGCTTTTGTTGCCATTGCTTTTGGTGTTTTAGTCATGAAGTCCTTGCCCATGCCTATGTCCTGAATTGTATTGCCTAGGTTTTCTTCTTGGAACCAACCCAAATGTCCATCAATGATAGACTGGATTAAGAAAATGTGGCATGGCTGGGCGCGGTGGTTCACGCCTGTAATCCCAGGACTTTAGGAGGACGAGATGGGTGGATTATGAGGTCAGGAGATCGAGACCATCCTGGCTAACACGGTGAAACCCCGTCTCTACTAAAAATATAATAAATAAATAAATAAATAAATAAATAAATAAATAAATAAATAAATAAGCCGGGCATAGTGGCGGGCACCTGTAGTCCCAGCTACTTGGGAGGCTGAGGCAGGAGAATGGTGTGAACTCAGGAGGCAGAGGTTGCAGTGAGCTGAGATCATGCCACTGCACTCCAGCCTGGGTGACTGAGCAAGACTCTGTCTAAAAAAAAAATAAAGAAGGAAGGGAGGAAGGAAGGAAGGAAGGAAGAAAATATGGCACATATACACCATGGAATACTATGCAGCCATAAAAAAGGATGAGTTCATGTCCTTTGTAGGGACATGGATGAAGCTGGAAACCATCATTTTGAGCAAACTATCACAAGGACAGAAAACCAAACACTGCATGTTCTCACTCATAGGTGGGAACTGAACAATGGGAACACTTGGACACAGAGCGGGGAACATCACACACCTGGGCCTGTTATGGGGTGAGGGAGGAGGGAGGGATGGCATTAAGAGAAATACCTAATGTAAATGACAAGTTAGTGGGTGTAGCACACCAACATGGCACATGTATACATATGTAAGAAGCCTGCACATTGTGCACATGTACCCTAGAACTTAAAGTATAATTTAAAAGAAAGAAAGAAAGAAAGAAAACACAACAGGGAAGAAAGAGAGAAAAAAGAAAGCCAGAGAAGTATTAGAAAGTGAGAGATGGAGGAAGTTAGCCTCACTGAGCACCTACAATGTGCAGATCTGTGCCTTATTAGAACTTTTTATCATAACCTTACACATAAGGACACTGTAAGTCAACAAGATTAAGTAAATTTCCCTAAGTTCCACTAGTTATCTACTATCTTCAAATGTCCCTTAGGAAGGCCTGTACATTCTGACTCTTTTTCTCATCCTCTCTGTAATTATCTCTGTCCAGATCTTTACCATGCAACGAAAAGATCCAGGATTTGAATTCAACTTTGGAATACTCTTAAGCCCACATTCTTTCTTCTCCTTACCTCAGTTTATATATTACTAATAAGCACCACACATTCCAAGCCAGATGGCTTCACTGTGATCCTTCTGTTTGCCTTTTACGAAGATGTTTAGGAAAATTTTTATTCAGAGTTACCCATTGGCTCTGCTTCTTTCACACAGCTGTCAGTTTTCTATCTTAAGCACTCTTCTCAAGCATTCATGTGCTCTTAATAAGCAATCTCCAGTTTCTCTCATGGTTTACCTAGAACCTGTGTTCTTGCCACTCTAAGTTATAACTCCAGCTAAAAACTCCCTCCTGAGTCTTTGTCAGGATGTTGCCACCTGAGTGGCTTAAGACATGTATGTCACATTCAATGAATTTGAATGAAACCTCATTATCTCTTCCCAAATTTCCCCAAACCGGCTTCTCTGCCATTCCCCATCTCAGTTAACAGAAAACCATTCACCAATCAGAAACAAAAAAACATCCTTGACTCTTGCCTTTTCCAGTCTTTATTTCCAGCCACCATCAGTTTCCAGCCAAGTGACTTCCTCTCTGTCTCTTTTTTTCTTCATATCCTCAATTCTAAAGCTTGATGGAGGCCAATTCCTTTCTCTTAGCATATGATAGCGTCCATCTCCTTTTCTTTAAGTTATATATATTTTTTATTTAGTTCAGTTTCTAAAAGCAAAATTGATTATATTCGATCTTTGTTTAAAACCTTTCAAATTAACCATCCACTACTTGAAACTCTCTCCCCACTTAGTCTTCAGATGACACAATATTTCTGGTTTCAACTTCTGTGGCAACTTTTCCTTACTCATTCGTTGGCTTTATTTATTTTCCCCCTTAATTGTTCTCTTCTTCTTCTTCTTCTTTTTTTTTTTTTTTTTTTTTTAGAATTTCCCCTCTTTGTTCTTCACTCTTCTTATATATCTTCTCCTTTTGCAAGGCTGCAACTACCATCCATATGTTGATAACAGCTACATATTTATCTACACCCCCGATATCTCACCAAGGCTCTAAATCTATATTTCTTTCTACCTACTGAGCTCATGATTTTTCTCATAAAACCCATTCTTATGGGTGATCATTCTGTCTCCACAATGCCACAAGTTTTCAACTGCCCAAGCATAAAGAAAATGTCAGCCCTCCTCATTATACAGTCCCAGAAAGAAACTAGTCATCTACTATCTTCAAATGTCCCTTAGGAAGGCCTGTACATTCTGACTCTTTTTCTCATCCTCTCTGTAATTATCTCTGTCCAGATCTTTACCATTTTTCCTGATATACGGAAACTACTTCTCTGAATATTCCCTTTTACTTCTATTTATCTAATCTACTGATTCCAAAATCATCTTCTTTAAAAACACAGGCATAGCTGAGCGATATGCAAGTGTGGTTCCAAACCACCACAATAAAGCAAATATTGCAATAAAAAGAATTCAGTGTAGTTTTTAGTTTCCCAAGGCATGTAAAAGTTGTGTTTACACTATGCCATTGTCCATTAAGTGTGCAATAGCACTATGTCTAAACAACAACATACACACCTTAATTTAAAACCACTTTATTGCCAAAAAATGCTAGCAATCATCAGAGCCTTCAGCAAGCTGTAATCTTTAGCTGATGCTCGGTCTTACCTCAGTGTTGATGTCTGCTGGACTGATCAGGGTGGTGTTTGCTGAAGGTTGGGGAGGCTGTCATAATTTCTTATAATTAAACAACAAAATTTTTTCTACAACTATTGACTCTTCCTTTCATAAAAGTCTTCTCTGTAGCATGTTATGCTGTTTGACAACATTTTAGCCGCAGTATAATTTCTTAAAAATTGGAGTCCATCTTCTCAAACCCTGCTGCTGTTTTATTAGTTTTATGTATTGCTCCAAATACTTTGTTGTCATTCTAACAATGTCCATATCATTTTCACCAAGAGTGAATTCTATCTCAAAAAAACTGTTTTCTTTGATAATCCAAAAAAAGTGATTCCTGATCCATTCAAATTTTATCATGCAGTTGAAGCAATTCACTTACATCTTCAGGCTCCACTTCTCATTATAGTTCTCTTGCTGTTTCTACCACATTTACAGGTACTTCCTCTACTGAAGTATTTATCTCTTCAAAGTCATTTATGAGGTTTACAGTCAACTTCTTACAACCTCCTGCTAATGTTGATATTTTGACCTTCTCCCATGAATCATGAATGTTTTTAATGGCATCTAGAATGGTGAATTTTTTCCAGAAGATTTTAAATCTACGTTACCCAGATCAATTAAAGTCACCACCTATGACAGCTATAGTTTTAAGAAATGTATTTCTGAAATCATAAAACTTGAAAATCAAAATTACTCCTGATCCATGGCCTGCAGAATGGATGTTATGTTAGCAGGCATGAAAATGACATCATGTCCTGTACATCTTTATCACTGCTCTTGGGTGATCAGTACCATTGTCAGTGAGCAGTAAAATTTGGAAAAGAATCCTTTATTTCTGAGAAGTAGGTCTCAACAGTGGGCTTAAAATATTCAGTGAACCCTGCATCAAACAGATGTGCTGTCATCCAAACTTTGTTTTTCTATCTATACAGCACTGGTAGAGAAGATTTAACATAATTATTAAGGACCCTAGGATTTTGAGAATGGTAAATGGGCATTGGATTTAACTTAAAGTCACCAGCTGAATTCACCCTTAGCAAGAGGGGTCAGCCTGTACTTTGAAGCTTTGAAGCCAGGCATTGATTTCTCTTCTCTAACTGTGCAAGTGCTCAATGGCATCTGCTTCCAGTAGAAGGCTGTTTTGTTTGCATTGAAAATCCGTTGTTTAGTTTAACCAGTTTTATCAATGTTCTTGGCTAGGTCTTCTTGATAAATTGCTGCAGCTTCTCCGTCAGCACTTGCTGCTTCACCTTGCACTTTTACATTATGAAGCTGGATTATTTCCTTAAACCTCATGAACCAACTTTTGTTAGCTTCCAAAGTTTCTTGTCACATCCTCACCTCTCTCAGGCCTTCATAGAATTAAAGAGCACCCTTCTCTGAATTAGGCTTTGGCTTAAGGGAATGTTGTGGCTGGTGTGATTTTCTATTCATATCACTCAAACTTCCTCCATATTGGCAATAAGGCTATTTTGCTTTCTTATCATTTATGTGTTCACTGAATTAGCACTTTTAATTTCCTTCAAGAACTTTCCCTTTGCATTCATAACTTGGTTGTTTGACACAAGAAACCAAGTTTTTGGTCTATGTGGTCTTTAGACATGTCTTTCTCACTAAGTTTAATCATTCCTGATTTTTTATTAAACATGAGACATGTTGGAAACTTCCTTTCACTTAAACACTTACAGACCATTGTAACATTATTAATTGGCCCAATTTCAATACTGTTGTTTCTCAGAGAATAAGGAGGCCTGAGGAGAAGGAAAGAGATGAAGAACAGTCAGCAGAGCAGTCAAAACACACACTACCTTTGTTGATTAAGTTTACTATCTTTTATGGGTGCGGTCCAGGGTGTCCCAAAACATTACAATAATAACATCAAAGATCACTAATCACAGATCATAACAGTTTATTTTTAATAACCAAATATTACAAAGTTTGAAATATTGTGAGAGTTACCAAAATATAACAAAAGAGACAAAAAGTGAGCACAGGCCATTGGAAAAATGATGCCAATATACTTATTCCTTGATGAGTTGCCGCAGTCTCTCAATTTATAAAACATATCTGCCATGCACAATATAATGAAGTACAATAAAATGAGGTATACCTGAAATTACTAAGATTCAAAATTCTGTCCTTGAGAACCTGAGTGATTCTCAATTTGAAAATAAGCATTCAATTATGTTATGTTTTCTCTACTTATTAAGGCAATGTAATGGTTACTAAATTTTAATTTAAAAATTCAATTAACTAGATGCTCTGAGCTTTCCAGTTGACAGATATTTTATTGTATGTGACTTACATAAAGTTACAAGGCATATGTAACCATCACTGGCAGCAGTAAAAGTGAGTCATGTAGTGACCCAAACCACTGAATATTGATTTCTTGAAAGGCAGTGTAGTGAATTGATTACAATCAGGGTTTCTGGATTCAGCCGGCTAGTGGTTGTATTCTGTTTTTTCTACTTGCTGACAACAGGACTCGTGCATTCAGCTTTACTAAGCCCCAGTATTTTTATTTTGAAAGGTAGGATAACATCCCTGCTTATAAGGTTACTGTAAGAATTAAGTGTAATATTTCATGTAAAGCACCTAGAACAGTGCCTAGTACCCAATGCATACTCAATAAATGTTAGCTTTTTCTATCTTAACAAAGTAAATCATTCCTTTATCCAACCATGCCAGGTGCTGTGTTAGATTCTGAGAACAAAAATCAAGGACTAGACTTTTTTCTATAATGTGCTAATAATCTAGTGAATACAATAAAAAATATACACTAATTTCTGCTGCACAGTTTGTTAAGAATTTGATACTATAAAACACTGTAATAATTCTTTAAAAAGGAGTTAAAGAAACCCTTTAGAGATGGTGGTGCTTAGAGGTAAAATTTTTAATTATTCATTTATGATTATTTGTTAAAATCTTACTATGTGACAAAACTTGTAGTAGAGGCAAAAGACATAAAATTAATAGAGATAGCTCCCAACCTTAATAACATCTCAATATAGTAAGAGATAGACATACAGTGACACAAATTACAATATGCCATGGTGAATATTTTGATTAAAAATGAGTAAAATACTACAGGGTATCACTCTGGTGGGAGTGTCCAGAGATGATTTAACAGTTTAGCTGTGTATAGAACTATAAGCAGGAATGTGCCTCAAAGGGAGGAAAGACTTCAAGGCAAAAGAAACAATACCTGAAAAAGAACCATCCAAAAAAGATTTATAGAGAAACAGATCTACCATGAAGCAGATGAAGCATAAGTTTGAGAACCTACAACTTAGATATGCATCTTCCATTTCTCCATGTGTTATTCTCCAAGGCAGTAGAAATAAACAAACAAACAGGATACCTGCTCCTGGTGGCGGTGTTGATACTGTAGATGGGCTGACAGGCTTCCATCACTACTTCTATCTATGTCTAGTTCCATCAACAGCCTGCCCCCAGTGTACCTCAACAACCATCCCAACCCTATCTTAGATTTCAACAAAACAGTAACATGCTGCTGTGCATTATCATGGGGCCACTACCATCTAGATTATGGCAAACTGGTCCTTCTGATTCCCAGGATCATGATGGTAAAACAGTATGAGAGTGGTAGGTGGTGCTGAGGCAAGCAAAGATCTCTCCATGCTCTGCTGGACATAGGGAGAGCGAGTGACAGGAGTTCTTTGTAGGCTTGTTGCTGAGCCAGAAATGCATCTGAGTAGAACCAAAAAGAAAATTACAGATGAATACTACCAAAAATTGAGGCTTGAAACTGAAAAAAAATTCTTCTACTCTGTCAACAAGAAACAAACCTAGAATAACAATGCCAGAGAAAATTCAGAATGACATCGTTAATCTACAGAAAGTATTAAATATAACTGCACATAAAAAAAGATAAAAAAATTTACAGCCTTAAAATTTAGATAAATAGGTATTAAAAAGCTATGTTTTAATTAACATTAGTTAATTAAAAATGTTAATTGTTTGGATTGTTTTTTATAGTTGTGGTGTTTGTTAGCTTTAAAAAATTTATAATTTATTATAATTATGTGTTTATAATTTTGTGATTTTATTTTCATACAAGAATCCCTCACTTTACACAAGCAACTGGACTCACAAAAACTAGATTCCTTCCTGATTTGTGGCAACTCAGTGTGAAGCAAGGTGATTGGTATTATTTTGCCAATAGCTAGAAATCAAAGGTGATTTATAATCCTTTGGGTATATACCCAGTAAGGAAATTGCTGGGTCAAATGATGTTTCTAGTTCTGGATCCTTGAAGAATCGCCACACTGTCTTCCACAATAGTTGAACTAATTTACATTCCCACCAACAGTGTAAAAGCATCCCTATTTCTCCACATCCTCTCCAGCATCTGTTGTTTCCTGACTTTTTAATGATCACCATTCTAACTGGTGTGAGATGGTATCTCATTGTGGCTTTGATTTTCATTTCTCTAATAACCAGTGATGATAAGCATTTTTACATATGTCTGTTGGCTGCATAAATGTTTTCTCGTGAGAAGTGTCTGTTCAGATCCTTTGCCCACTTTTTGATGGGATTGTTTGCTTTTTTCTTGTAAATTTATTTAAGTTCTTTGTAGATTCTGGATATTAGTCCTTTGTCAGATGGGTAGATTGCAAAAATTTTCTCCCATTCTGTAGGTTGCCTGTTGACTCTGATAGTTTATTTTGTTGTGCAAAAGCTCTTTAGTTTAATTACATCTCATTTGTCAATTTTGGCTTTTGTTGCCATTGCTTTTGGTGTTTTAGACATGAAGTCTTTGCCCATGCTTATGCCCTGAATGGTATGGCCAAGTTTTCTTCTAGGAATTTTATGGTCCTAGGTCTTACATTTAAGTCTATAATCCATCTTGAGTTGATTTTTGTATAAAGTGTAAGGAAGGGGTCCAGTTTCAGTTTTCTAAATATGGCTAGCCAGTTTTCCCAACACCATTTATTAAGTAGGGAATCTTTTCCCCATTGCTTGTTTGTGTCAGATTTATCAAAGATCAGATGGTCGTAGATATGTGGTGTTATTTCTGAGGCCTCTGTTCTGTTCCGTTGGTCTATTTATATGTTTTGGTACCAGTACCCTGCTGTTTTGGTTACTATAGCCTTGTGGTATAGTTTGAAGTCAGGTAGCGTGATGCCTCCAGCTTTGTTCTTCTTGCCCAGGATTGTCTTGGCTATGAGAGCTCTTTTTGGGTTCCATATGAAGTTTAAAGTAGTTTTTCCCAATTCTGTGAAGAAAGTCAGTGGTAAGTTGATGGGGATAGCATTGAATCTATAATTTACTTTGGGCAATATGACCATTTTCACAATATTGATTCTTCCTATCCATGAGCATGGAATGTTTTGGCATTTGTTTGTGTCTTCTCTTATTTCCTCGAGCAGTGGAACAATGAGAACACATGGACATAAGGAAGGGGACATCACACACTGGGGTCTGTCAGGTGGTGGGGGGCTAGGGGAGGGATGACATTAGGAGAAATACATAATGTAGGTGATGGGTTGATCGGTGCAGCAAACCATCATGGCACGACCACCATGGCACGTGTATACCTCTGTAACAAAACTACACGTTCTGCACATGTACCCTAGAACTTAAAGAAAAAAGAAAAAAAAAAAAAACATGAAGAAAAAAGAAAAAGAAAATGCCAGTATGTGCAGTAAGTAGGTTATTTAAATTAAAGTATCTTAAGGTGCTGATATGGCATTTTTTTCATTTCCCAAATGACTTTTATGTACAACCAGGGTCAGAATCCCCACTGACCTACTTTATAGTAAATGTTAAGTTACATAAACTCAGTCTTAATCTTGCTCTTAGTCTTTCCATCCATAAAATTGGTACAATGGTAGCTTTGTGTAGAAAAGTTTGAAGACTTTAATGCAGTGGTGGGTATAAAATTGCTTAGCACATTGTCACATAGTAAATAGTGAATAAATAATAGGTATCATCATTGTTTAGAGAAAAAAAAAAAAGAAGAAGAAATCAAAGGTGAATTCTTTCACCCTGGTAATTTCCTCCTTTTCTCCATGGGATTTCTAATCAAAAGAGCTGATAAAAGAAAATAGAGAAATGTATATGTGTACAAACACATACACACACACACACATATATAGGCATAACTTTTTTTTTTTTTTTTTTTTTTTTTTTTTTTGAGATGGAATCTTTCTCTGTCACCCAAGCTGGAGTACGGTGGTGTGATCTTGGCTCACTGCAACATTTACCTTCCAGGTTCAAGTGATTATCTTGCCTCAGTCTCCTGAGTAGTTGGTATCACAAGTGCGTGCCATCATGCCCTGCTAATTTTTGTATTTTTAGTAGAAATGGGGTTTCACCATGTTGGCCAGGGTGGTCTCAAAATCCTGACCTCAAGTTATCTGCCTTCCTCAGCCTCCCAAAGTGCTGGGATTACAGGCATGAGCCACCACACCCAGCCTAGGCATGACTCATTTTATTGTGCTTCACAGATATTGGATTTGTTTACAAATTGAAGGTTTGTGGCAACTCAGTGTGAAGCAACAAGATTGGCATTATTTTGCTAACAGTATGTGCTTACATTCTGTCTCTGTGTCATGTTGTGGTAATTCTCACAATACTGCAAACTTTTTAATTATTATTACAGCTGCTATGGTGATCTTTTATCAGCGACTTTTGATGTTACTATTGTAATTGTTTTGGGACACCCTAAACAACAGCCATAAAAGACAGCAAACTTAATCAATAAATGTTGCATGTGTTCTGCCTGCTCCTCCCACCAGCAGTTTTTTCTCTCTCTCTCTTCAGGCCTCATTATTGCCTGAGACACAACAATATTAAAATTAGGCCAATTAATAACTCTACAATGGCCTCTTAAGTGAAAGAAAGAGTCTTACATCTCTCACTTAAAATCAAGAGCTAGAAGTGATTAAATGAGGAAGGCATGATGAACTGAAATAGGTCAAAAGCTAGGCCTCTTGCACCAAACATTAAACCAAATTATAAATGCAAAGGGAAAGTTCCTGAAGGAAATTAAAAGTGCTGCTCCAGTGAACAAACAATGACAAGCAAACAAAACAGTCTTATTACTTTTATGTGGAGAAAGTTTGAGTGGTCTCAATAGATCAAACTAGCCACAACATTCCTTTAAGCCAAAGCATAATCCAGAGAAAGGCCCTAACTCTTCAATTCTGTGAAGGCTGAGAGAAGTGAGGAAGTGATAGAAGAAAAATTGGAAGCTAACAGAGGTTAGTTCATGAGGTTTGAGGAAAACAGCCATCTCTGTAATGTAAAACTGCAAGATGATGCAGCAAGTGCTAATAGAGAAGTTGCAGCAGTTATCAAGAAGATCTAGCTAAGAACATTGATGAAGCTGGCTAAACCAAATTACAAATTTTCAATGCAGACAAAACAGCCTTCTATTGGAAAAAGATGCCACCTAGGACTCTCAGAGCTAAACAAGAGAAAGTATTGCCCGGATTCAGACTTTCAAAGTATAGGCTGATCCTCTTGTTAGGGGAGAACTCAGCTGGTGACTTTAAGTTGAGGCCAATGTTCATTTACCATTCCCAAAATGGTAGGATCCTTGAGAATTATGTTACATATTCCCTGCCTGTTTTTTAGAAATGAAACAACAAAGCTTGAATGACAGCACATCTGCTTGAAACATGATTTACTGGATATTTTAAGCCCACTGTTGAGACCTACTGCTCAGAATAAAGGATTCCTTTCCAAATATGACCACTCATTGACATATGCCTTGTCACCCAAGACCTCTGATGAAGATGTACAAGGAAATGAATGTTATTTCCATGCCTGCTAACACAACATCCATTCTGCAGTCCATGAATCAAGGAATAATGTTGACTTTTAAGTCTTATTACTTCAGAAATACATTTCTTAAAGCTATAGCTATCATAGGTAATTATTCACCTAATGGATCAGGGTAAAGTACATTGAAAACCTTCTGAAAAAAAAAAATTCACCACTCTAGATGCCATTAAAAATATTTGTGATTCATGGTGGAGGTCAAAATATCAACATTAGGCCAGGCATGGTGGCTCGTGCCTGTAATCCCAGCACTTTAGAAGGCCGAGGCAGGTGAATTGCTTGAGCTCAGGAGTTCAAGACCAGCCTGGGCAAAATAGTGAAACCCTGTCTCTACCAAAAATATAAAAAATTAGCCAAGTGTGGTGGTGCACATCTGTAGTCCCAGCTACTTGGGAGTCTCAGGTGGAAAAATTGTTTGAGCTCAGGGGGTGGAGGTTGCAATGAGCCAAGATCATGCAACTGTACTCCAGCCTGAGCAACAGAGTGAGAACCCATCTCAAAAAAAAGAAAAAATCAATATTAAGGGGAGTTTGCAACCAATTGATTCCAACCCTTATGAATTGGGGAGGTCAAGACTACAGTGGAGGAACTGACTGCAGATGAATCGGATATAGCAAGAAAAACTAGAATTAGAAACAGAGATTGAAGATATGACTGAAATGCTGCACTCTCATGATGAAACTTGAACAAATAGATTTGCTTCTTATTCATAAGCAAGGAAAGTGGTTTTTTGAGGTGGAATGTACTCATGTTGAAGATGCTGTGAACATTGTTGAAATGATAAGAAAGGATTAAAATATTACATAAACTAGTGGATAAAGCAGTAGCAGAATTTGAGAGAATTGACCCCAATGTTGAAAGAAGTTGTACTATGGCTAAAACACTGTCAAACAGCATTATGTGCTACAGAGAAACCTTTAGTGAAAGAAAGAGTCAATCAATGCAGCAAACCTCATTGTTGTCTTAAAAAAATTGTCACAGTCACCCCAGCTTTCACCTACCACCATCCTAACCAGTTAGCAGTCATGAACATGGAGGCAAGACCCTCTACCAGTAAAATGGTTACAACTCACTGAAGGCTCTGATGATTGTTAGCATTTTTTTCAGCAATGAAGTATTTTTAATTCAAGTATGTACATTTGTTTTTTATACATAATTTCATTGTACTGTACACTTAATTGAATACCATATGGTGTAAATATAACTTTTACATATACTGGGAAACCAAAAAATTGGCCTGAATTGCTTCATTGTTATATCCACTTTATTGCAGTGTTCTAGAACCAAACTCTCAATATCTCCAAGGTATGCTTGTATCGTTCCACACATGGTTACAGGAAAACATATTTGGATATCAGAAAAACTGGAGACAGGATTAGATACGCTCAGAAGAGATGATCTAAGATGCCACAGATTCTAAGAATTGTAACACAAAAAAATCTGCTCAAAAAGCCCTACTCACCCTGGATATGAGAAAACTTGGGTCATTGATTAAGTTAAACATAAAATGTTAGCATCATTGGTCCACCGAACACTGCTCTTTTAGGTCTCACTTGCTCATTTACACACTCACTGCTTCATTTCATTGCCTTTTTCTCATTCTCCATTTCATGTCCTTCCCACTAAGGCAGCATTCTAATGTATTTGTCTATCTTTTAAAAAGTATTCTTTTCAAGAAAATATTGGTGTTTTGTCCTCACATATTTTAAATTCACATAAAAGGGTCAGGCGCAGTGGTTCACACCTGCAATCCCAGCACTTTGGGAGGCCAAGGCAGGAGGATCACCTGAACACAGGAGTTCGAGAGCAGCCTGATCAACATGGCGAAACCTCTTCTCTACTACAATACAAAAATTAGCCAGGTATGGTGATGCACACCTGTAATTCCAACTACTTGGGAGACTGAAACAAGAAAATTGCTTGAACCCAGGAGGCGGAGGTTGCAGTGAGCCAAGATTGTACCACTGCACTCCAGCCTGGGCAACAGAGCGAGACTCCATCTCAAAAAAATTTTTCACAAAAAAGTTATTTTATTAAATAGCTTGTTCTTTTCACTCAGCACTATGCCCTTGTGAGCCACCTACATTACTCTGTGTGCCAATCTGCTGTTTATAACACTTGCATAGTTCGTCATAATGTTCATCCATTGTATTTTACTTCTCCATTCTCCATGTTGTAAGCCTCTGTATTTCTCTGTAATCCTCTGCAGTTCCTCCAACTCTCTGCAGACACAAATAACCTGGGGTGAACATCCTTTTTTCTACCTCTAATGGGTCTATGTAAGAATTTTGGGGGAACATAAATGAATGTGAGTGATGGTCTTCAAAGAGTGCTTAAAGAACCCTCATGTTTGTTTTTGACTCACTAATGAATCTATAATATTTAGAACAGTACCTGTTATACAGTGGTGCTCAGTAATAAATTTAATTTTGTTTCCAGTATGTTTAATATCTAATATTTGCTGAATGGATGAATTAATGAATAAATAAATACAGAATAAATGAATATCCTGACCTTGATGATATGGGAAGGGTAGAGAAGGGTGGGGTCACTAGCAAGGGCTCTACCCTTGGGGTTGTGCCCATGGACCTAAGTGAGAACAGACACTCCTGTTTTTGTGCCCAAATATTGTATGTTTCAAGACCATTCTGGCCTGCCACATTCCCCCATCCTGTGCCCATATAAACCTGAGAGTACTTAGCAGGCACACACACAAGTGACTAGATGTCGAGAGGAGCAGAAGAGCAGACACCAGCAGATGCTAGCAGACCATTGACAGTGGAACAATGCAGAATTCAGTTGAGGGCATCAGAGGAGAGTCTGGATACTGGGCGGCCCCAATTCCAGAAGAAGACTACCTTCCAACTCCATCCCCCTTCTGGCTCCCCATCCACCTCACTGAGAGCAACTTCCACCACTCAATAAAACCTTGCGCCTACCCTCCAAGCCCAGGCATGATCCAATTTTTCTGGTACACTAGGGCAATAACTCAGGATACAGAAAGCCCCCTGTCCTTGCAATAAGGCAGAGGGTCTAATTGAGCTGATTAGCACAAGCTGCCTGCAGATGGCAAAACTGAAAGAGCACATTGTAATGTTACGTGTAAGTCTTTGTTCTTAGAGCTCCCAAGATGGTGGTGGGCCGCTCCCAACATGGTGGCAGCTGCTCCCAAGATGGCAGCAAGCCTTTTGTTCTCTGACCTGGGGTTCTTGGCCTCACGGATTCCAAGGAATGAAACCTTGGGCCATGTGGTGAGTGTTACAGCTGTATTACAAACCATGGGTAACAGAAAAGAACCGTGGAACCCAGAGACTAGTGTTCAGCTCTATTAGGATGAACCTGGGCACTTAGCCCTGCAGGAACAATGGTAAGCCTTTATCCCAATTGGGAGTAGCAATGGGCACTTCACTGGATCAGGAGTGCAGCAGACACCCTGCAGGATCCAGAGGGGTGGAAGTTAGTTGCAGGTGTGCGACAGCGGCGAACAGCAGTGGTGGACGGTGAGCAAAAGCTCAGCTCAAGCTGTAACAAACATGGACCAGAAGAGTGTGCAGTTACAAGATTTAATAGAGTGAAAATAGAGCTCCCATACAATGGAAGGGAACCCAAAGGCAGCTGTCTCCCAAAGGGGGGTTGCCACTCCCTGCTTGAATGCCTGGGGTTTATATCCCAGTCATTGTCCCTCCCCTTGTGCTCTCAGATGATAGATGTTTTGACTATTTCTTTACCTCCTTCTTTTAGCCTAATTTGTATTTTAGTGAGTCCTCTTTACTACCTAATTGGTTGAGTGTGAGCTGAGTTACAAGCCCTGTGTTTAAAGGTGGATGCGGTCACCTTCCCCAGCTGGGCTTAGGAATTCTTAGTCGGCCTAGGAAATTTAGCTAGTCCTGTCTTTCAGTAACATACGCACACTGGGGCTTCAGCAGCTGTAAACACTCAACTGCAAATGCTGCTGTGGGATTGGAACCCAAAAACGTTCCCCACAACCTGCCCATCTGCATACTCCCCCTAAGGGGTTAAGCAGTGGGGCACCAAAGAAGTGAGCCATACTCTTGTTGCATGCCCTTCAAGAGGGATAAGGGAACTCCTCCTATTTCAACTGGGGCCTCACCTGGGATACAGGAAAATGACTGCAAATGTCAAACTGTAGGATCGGCTTCTTTTCCAAAGCCCTGCCACCTCTCTCTCTTTCCTGCAGGTTACAAAAAAAAACTCTGTTTCCGTTTACAAAGACTTAACCACCTTAAGTGGGCTGGTCAAAATCCCCAGACTTCATATCTTTTCTCTCTCTCTCATGGTTTCAAATGACTCTTATCTCTTCCTTTATAACATTAAGAGTTTTGCTATAGGCTGCGCAATGTTACTAAGTAAAATGAGCATTTGGCTCAGCCACCAAAGGTGCAATCAGAGCAATTGTTCTTAGAAGCACCGTCTCCAGCTACACCCTGACAACTGGAGGCACATGGTTCAAGGTACCTTCCCTTATGCTCTCCCCTCCCAGCTCAGGCATCTGGGCATGACCATAGCTTCCAAAAGCCATGCCAAACAGCCACAAGGGATGGGAAAGAAAACTGTAGTTTACGACCGGGACCCCACAAGGCTGACAGGTGCGTGCTTCTTGCCCACCGTGCTAACAAAACTTTTCTGCACTGGCCAAGGAATTAAACCTGGTCTGAACGGAGGGACGGATGCAAAGATTAAAGAGATCCACTTGCACTAAGGGGTTCTTCTCCCAGGACTTCCCCTTTTGCCCCCTTTGTTTTTCTCTTTTTTCTTTTCTAAGTGAGAGGGCTCCCCATCCCCAGCAATCTGATTCTGATAGGAAAGTTAACAGAACAACCCCTGCTGGCTGATAGCTGCAAATTCAGCAGAGCTCATTTGAGATACTCAGATACAAACAGGCCCTGAACTACTTTTTCAATCCCAAGCTCGATTCCAAGCTTCAGGCTAAGTCCCTAGAAAGGAAAATCAGGTCTGAGGGATCCGAAGCAGGCAATAGGCACAGTGTAAAAAGAGCAGGACCAATTCCTGCTGACTGAACCCCCACTGCGCAGAAGGAGGCCACGCTCCATGGCATAAGCAGGCCCATGGAACTCAAAGATTGTCAAAGCAGGGAAAATGGAGACATAGGTCAGAGCAGTTAATTCCTATTCTCTAGGGTTTCCTGCTTCATGGATATATACTGCATTGGTACCTATGACCAGTACCTGCCAAGGTCGCCAAGACTCAGGGATAAAAGAATGGCAGGGAAAAGGAGGACGCTCATGTTCTCTCTCCATGACACTCTGAGTTTTCACTGAAAGAAGGAAGGGAAGTGAGGGATGCTTTTATTCCCTGTCTTTCAGAATGAGCAACGAGCTCTGTTCACTACCCCCAGTTTGTACTCCTCAGGAGTTTATCTTGAACCATCGGGACTGCTTTGACCCTCAGAATCTGGAGGAAAAACACCTCATAACCCTCTGCACAAAGGTTTGGCCAAATTATGATTTACAGCAAGAACTGGCTTGGTCTCAGGAAGGAGCCATTCATTTCAATACCATCCAGTAGTTGGAACTTTTCTGTAGACATGAGGATAGATGGCCTTAGATCCCATCTGTGCAGGCTTTCTAAACCTTGCAAGGCAATCCAGACCTTTGCTGACAGTGTAGAATTGATCCAGCCCTCCTGTTTGCCATCTCAGGGAAGACTGCAAGGGGCAAGTCCAGGGAATTGAAGATAAGAGTCCCAGAGGCACCACTGGCAGAGGAACCAGCTCCCTCCAGCCCTGCTTCTCCGGGTCTACCCCGACCCCTCTATTCAGCCTCAGCCTCTCCCTTGTCCCTATAGAAATCTTCACCTTAAACAAGCCCCGGTCTCACCCTTGCCCATGCAACAGATGCCCAGTGAATTTGGGCCTAGTAAGGTCCAAGTTTCCTTCTCCCTACAAAACTTAAGGCAAATTAAGAGGGATCTTTGCAAGTTTTCAGATGACCCTGATAGTTATGTAGAGGATTTCCAGAATTTCACCCAAATATTTGAACTCTCCTGGAGAGATGTTATGTTACTTTTGAATCAGACCCTGACAGACACTTAAAAGCAGGCCGTTCTGTAAGCAGCAGAGAGATTTGGGGATAAGCTTTGCATCACATGTAGTTTTAGGGAAGGGGGCAAATATTATCCAACTGGAAGAGAAGCAGTACCAGTGAATGACCCTAAATGGGATCCCAATGACAAGATGGAAGTCTGGAAGAGGAGACACTTTGAGGTGTGTATATGTATTGCTTACACAGTACTAGGACCAAGTCTCTCAGTTATACTAACTTATCCATGATTGACCAGGGATTTGATGAAAATTCTACTGCCTTCCTGGAAAGGCTAAGACAGGCCTTGGTAAAGCATATCTAGCTATCTCCTGAGTCAGTAAAAGGACAGCTAATCTTAAAGGATAAACTTACTACTCAGGCAGCCCCTGATATCAGAAGGAAGTTGCAGAAACGGGCTCTGAGGCCAGACAGTACATTAGAAGACCTCCTGAAAGTGGTCACCTCAGTCTTTTACAATGGAGAAGGAGAGGCACAAGAAAGAGACAGAAATGTTAATGACCCACAACCCCCAGAATTCCCAGGGTACATCAGTTAACTGCTAAAGATATGGCAAGAACAGTTATCTCTCTTTGACACTTTAACCACTCCCATACAAGGTTTAATTTCTTTCATCAGGGCGAAACAGCTCAAGGTAAAATGTTGTTGTTAGTATATTTCACTTATTAATCTCTGTGATCTTTGGCACTAAATTCTTTCCTCATGTAATACACATGTTTAATCCATACATACTTAACTTATAAAACTTGTTTTTTTCTCTCTCACTCAGAGGCTATCGAACTCCAAACAGGCAGGCAACCAGAGCCTCGGACAATGTCCCCAACCTTTGCCAGGAACCCTTAGATAGACTTCTGGGAGGAATTGACTGTCATTTTCCCCAAAACAACCCCCCCGTATCAGCAGAAAGTAGCTAAGACCCATCGTCATCCATATTCTAATGGCAGTTAGATGTACCTCTTCAGAGACGGGAAATGATATGAGAGAGGGGTCAGGAAAGTGCTGGGTAGAGAAGGGCAGGGTCCTTGGCTAGGTCTCCACCCTCAGGCTTGTGCCCACAGACCTAAGTGAGAACAGGAACTCCTGTATTCATGCCCAAATGTTGCATTTTCCAAGACCACTCTGGCTGGCCACGCCCCCATCCTGTGGCCGTATGAACTGGAGAGAACTTAGTGAGCACACACACACAAACAACTGGACATCGAGAGGAGCAGAGGAGCAAAAGAGCACATCAACAGACAGCAGCAGGTGCCAGCAGGCCATCGATGTGTTATTTGGTCAGGATGGTTGAGGAGAGTCCGACCACTGGGCGGCCTGACTCCAGGAGAAGACCATCTTCCCACATCACCGCCCTTCTGGCTCCCCATCCACCTCACTGAGAGCAACTTCTGTCACTCAATAAAATTTAGCACCTATCCTCCAAGCCCACCTGAGATCCAATTTTTCTGGTACATTAGGGCAAGAACTTGGGATACAGAAAACCCTCTGCCCTGGCGATAAGGCAGGTCTAATTGAGCTGATTAGCACAAGTTGCCTGCAAATGACAAAACTGAAAGAGCACACTGTAACACACACCCATTGGGACTTCAGGGGCTGAAAACACTCAACCCTAGACACTGCCATGGGGTCAGAGCCAAAAACACTCCCCAGAGCCTGCCCATCTCCATGCTCCCCTAGGGGTTTGAGCAGCCAGGCACCAAAGAAGTAAGCCATACTCCTGTCACACTTTGTGACCTGTGAAGGGGATAAAAGAACTGTAAAGAGGATAAAAGAACCCCTCCCATTGTATTGACAGCTGACATTCTAGGAGTGAGAAATAGGAAATAAACAAATAAATATAAGTGATAAAAAACTATAAAGGAAAACAGGGAAGAATATTTTGCCAAGATGGTGGATTGGAAGCATTGCTAGCATGCCTCTTCCACTTGGAAAGACAAAATACGTTTAGAGACTCACGCTGTGAACTTTTATTCAAGAAGCAATACAAGAAGGTCGCAGGAAAACTGAAATCACAGAGCCTTTGAAAGAATCAGTAGACTACAGCCTACACTGTGAGCCAGGAGGAAAACTGTGAGTCTCCAGAGTGTCAGAAGACGAGAGACTGACTCTGGGATATATATTTCTACTGAGGAAACTGGCAATCCAGACCATGGGGGAAGGCCTTAACCCTACCCAGCACTAGAGCTGACTTAGTGAGTGGGGGGAGTATATGAAGAGTGGCATCAGAATGTACATTGCATACACTCTCAGAATTGAGTGAGGATGAAGGGAAGCCATTCCTGATTCTACCTCACAGGGAACCTTGTGGAAGTTGGCCACCTAATTCAGGCAGTGGACACAGGTTGAGAGAAGCTCCTAACTGTGATATGCAATATAGTCTTCAGTGGGGATGAACTCTTCTGGCCAGAAATGAGGGACAAAGGGAAAGTATACATACAGGCACAGAAGCTGGGTACCCTTGCTATGTGGGCACACAGAGAGGAACATGGCCTGCAACTGTGGTTTCTGTCCTGGTGAGAAAGGCTTATAGTCTGGGGCAGTTTTGAACTCTGAGTGCAACTGCCTGGAGCCTAGCTAGCTACTGCTAGTGGAACACTATGGGTCTGAGATCTGCCCTCCCAAGTGCATGGTAGCTGCATGGCACTTATTGCTGCCTGCTACTCCCCCATTCTCCATGCAGATTTTTCTGTACAGCAAAGGAAGCTGTGCTCCTCCTGGAACATTACTAAAGTGGCCAGAGAACTTCCCTCTGATTCCCATTGCAGCCCCTCCTTGCACCCAAACGTAGAGACCAGAGCACAGATGTGTCTGGCCCAGCCTCCATCTGGCTTATCCATCCACACTGATAGCTTAACACAAAGGACAGAAACTTTTGGGAGCTCCATAGCCCGGCCCATTGCCTGAGACACCAGAGTGCCTCCCCTGGGAAACATAAGGCAAGCACAAATCTCACCATTACCAATGCAGCTGATGCTCTTTTGCAAGTGCCACTTTCTGACTGGAGGCCAACTGACACAGCCCATTACAGCATCTGTAGGCAGAATAACACAGCATCCAAGAAGGAAAAAACTTTTTCATGATTTCAGCTGTTACCATTGCCGGCATCACCCTGGCTAACCAGGAGGTTTTGAGTCAGTCCACGTGATCAGTTCAGTACTACTGCAACTGGCATTTGAGAAGGCCAACACACTAAGGTTATTTATAACCAAGGGAATTTCAGAGTCTGTGTCACCACTCCTGCACCATCCCCATCAGAGCTGGTGCTTGTGCCTGCTGCTGAGAGACATGAGGACAGGTCACATCACCAAATCCCTTGCAGATATATTCCCTAGCACCACCCTTGAGTGTTGGCAGTCCCACTGGATGGCTAGACCCAGAGGAGCAACAAGATTCACAGTCGTCTGGCCTTCAGGGAGCTCCTACTCCTAGGGCATGAAGGAGTGTACCACATCAAGGGATCACCCTGAGAGATGAAAGAATTCATTTGGCAGGTTTTGAGTCTCAGAACTTTCTGTTTGTGGGAAGTTTCTTTCAGCAGAGATACAGGTTCAGTGCTAGGCTCAGTAGAGAAAGTCGACAGCTCTACCCCAACAGTCAGGTAGCCCTTGTGCTTATGAAAGGTATTCAAGAAAGGGACTTCTTCCCATCAGCCACCACTGCAGACAAAAATGAGGCTTCTCCTATGGGAACTTAGCATGGGTGGACCTGTAAACAGCTTTTCTGGAACACTTCATGGTAACTGCATTCCCACAGGATGAGTGCCCTCCAGGTTCAGGCTTGCACAAGGGGTAGAATGAAAACAGTGAGTGAATCCTGTGCCAGCAACTGAAGTATCAAATAGACACAATAAAAAAATGAAAAAGAGGATACCACCACTGAGCCAACAGAAAAGCAACCATCAGAGAACACTATAAATACCTCTATGCAAATAAACTAGAAAATCTAGAAGAAATTGATAAATTCCTGGAAACATACACCCTCCCAAAACTGAATCAGAAAGAAGTTGAATCCCTTAATAGACTAATAACAAGTTCTGAAATTGAAGCCATAATAAATTGCCTACCAACCAAAAAAAAAAAAAAAAAAAAAAAAAGCTAGATTTACTGCTGAATTCTACCAGAGGTGTAAGGAGAAGCTGGTATCATTTTTATTTTCCTATTCCAAACAATTGAAAAGGAGGGACTCCTCCTTAACTCATTTTATGAGGACAGCATCATCCTGATACCAAAACCTGGCAGAGATACAACAAATAAAGAAAACTTCTGGCAATATCCCTGATGAACACTGATGTGAAAATCCTCAATAAAATACTGACAAACTGAATCCAGCAGCATATCAAAAAACTTATCCATGATTGAGTGAGCTTCATCCCCAAGAATCGAGGCTGGTTCAACATATGCAAATCAATAAACATAATTCATCACATAAACAGAACTAAAGACAAAAACCACATGATTATCTCAATAGATGCAGAAAAGGCCTCAACATTCCTTCATGTTAAAAACTCTCAATAAACTAGGTAGATATTGATGGAACTTACCTCAAAATAATAAGAACTATTTATGACAAGCCCATAGCCAATATCATACTGAATGGGCAAGAGATGGAAGCATTCCCCTTGAAAAGTGGCACAAGACAAGGATGCCCTCTCACCACTCCTATTCAACATAGTACTGGAAGTTCTGGCCAGTGCTATCAGTGAAGAGAAAAACATACAGTGTATTCCAAAAGGAAGAGAGGATCTCAAACTACCTCTGTTTGCTGATGACATGATCCTGTGTCTAGAAAACCTCATCATCTCAGCCCCACAGCTTCTTGAGCTGATAAACAACTTCAGTAATGTCTCAGAACACAAAATCAATGTGCAAAAATCACAAGCATTCCTATACACCAACAATAGACAAGCAGAGAGACAAATCATGAATGAACTCCCATTCACAACTGCCACAACGAGAATAAAATACCTAACAATACAGCTATCAAGGGAAGTGAAGGACCTCTTCAAGAGAACTACAAACGATTGCTCAAGGAAATCAGAAATAAACAAATGGAAAAAATATTCCACGCTCATGGATAGGAAGAATCAATATAGTGAAAATGACCATACTGCCCAAAGTAATTTATAGATTCAATGCTATTCCCATTAAACTAGCATTGACATTCTTCACAGAATTAGAAAAGACTACTTTAAAATTCATATGGAAACAAAGAAGAGCCTGTATAGCCAAGACAGTCCTAAGCAAAAAGAATAAAACTGGAGGCATCATGCTACCTGACTTCAAACTGTACTACAAGGCTGCAGTAACCAAAACAACATGGTGCTGGTACCAAAACAGACACATAGACCAATGGAAGAAAATGGAGAACTCAAAAATAATATTGCACATCTACAACCATCTATCTTTGGTAAACCTCTCAAAAACAAGCAATGGAGAAAGAATTCCCTATTTAATAAATGGTGCTGGGAGAACTGGCTAGTCATATGCAGAAAATTGAAACTGAAACCCTTCCTTACACCTTGCACAAAAATAACTCAAAATGGATTAAAACCTTAAATGTAAAACCCAAAACTATAAAAACCCTAGAAGAAAATCTAGGCCATACCGTTCAGGACACAGGCATGGGCAAGTATTTCATCATGAAAATGTCAAAAGCATTTGCAGCAAAAGCAATAATTGACAAATAGGGTATAATTAAACTAAAGAGCTTCTGCAAAGCAAAAGAAAGTATCATCAGAGTGAACAGACAACCTACAGAATGGAAGAAAATTTTTGCAATCTATTTGTCTGACAAAGTTCTAATATCCAGAATCTATGAGGAACTTAAACAAATTTACCAGAAAGAAAACATACAACCCCATTAAAAACTGGGCAAATAACATGAACAGACACTTCCCTAAAGAAGACATTATACGGCCAACAAACATGTAAGAAGAAGTTCGACATAACTGATCATTAGAAAAATACAAATCAAACCATAATGAGATACTATTTCACACTAGTCAGAATGGTGATTATTAAAAGGTCAAGAAACAACAGATGCTGGTGAAGCTGTGGAGAAATAAGAACACTTTTACACTGTTGGAGTGGGTATGTAAATGAGTTCAACCATTGTGGAAAACAGTGGTGATTCCTCAGAGACCCAGAACCAGAAATACCATTTGACCCACGAATCCCATTACTGGGTATATACTCAAAGGAATATAAAATAATTCTACCATAAAGACACATACATATATATATATATATGTTCAATGCAGCACAATTCACAGTAGCAAATACATGGAGTCAACTCAAATGCCCATCAATAATAGACTGGATTTAAAAATATGGTGTATATATACCATGGAATACTATGCAGCCATGAAAAGGAACAAGATCATGTCTTTTTCAAGGACATGGATCAGACTGGAACCCGTTATCCTCAGCAAACTAACACAGAAACGGAAAGCCAAACTCTGCATGTTCTCACTTATAAGTGAGAGCTGAGCAATGAGAACACATGGACACAGGGAGGGGAACAACACACACTGGGGCCTGTCAGGGGTAGGGAGAGCACTGGGATAAATGGTTAATGCATGTGTGGCTTAATACCTAAGTGATAGGTTGATAGGAGCAGCAAACCACCATAGCTCACATTTACCTATGTAACAAGCCAACACACCCTGCACATGTATTCCAGATCTTAAATAAAATAAATTGAAACCACATCAAATATCTTCTTACACTGTGGTAGAATAAAACAAGAAATCAACTCCAAAAAGAACCTTCAAAACTGTACAAATAATGGAAATTAAGCAATCTCTTTCTAAATGATTTTGGGATTAACAATCAAATCAAATAGAAATATTGAAAATATTTGAAATGAATGATAAAAGTGACACAAGTTAGCAAAACCTCTTGGATACAACAAAAACAGTGCTACGAGGAAAATTTATAGTACTAAATACCTACATAAAAAATTCTTGGCTGGGTGTGGTGGTTCATGCCTGTAATCTTAGCATTTTGGAAGTCCAAGGTGGGTAGATTGCTTGAGTTCAAGAGTTTGAGATTAGCCTGGGCATCATGGTGAAACCCTGTCTCTATGAAAAGTACAAAAATTAACTGGGCATGTTCATGCATGCATGTAGCCCTAGCTACTTGGGAGGCTGAGATGGGAGAATTGCTTGTCCCCAGGAGGTTAGGGATGCAGTGAGTCATGATTATTCCACTGCACTCCAGCCTGGGAGACAAAGTGGCACCCTGTCTCAAAATAAATAAATAAATAAATAAATAAATAAATAAATAAATAAATAAATAATGTATGTCTGAAAGATCACAAATTGACAATTTAACATCACACTTCAAGGAATTACAGAAACACGAACAAAGCAAACCAAAGCTAGCAGAGGAAGAAGAATAACAAAGATCAGAGCAGATCTAAATAAAATTGAAACCAAAAAAATACAAAGGATCTGTAAAATGAAATGTTGGTTATTTGAAAAGTTAAAAAAAATTGATAGACCATTAGTTAGATTAACCAAAAAAGGAGGTAGAAGATTCAAATAAGCTTAATAATAATTGAAAATGAAAACATTACAACAAACACCCCGGGAATACAAAAGATCACTTGAGACTAACTGTGAACACCTCTATGCACACAAAGTAGAAAATCTAAAAGAAATGGATACATTTCTGGAAACATGTAATTTTCCTAACTTGAATTAGAAATAAATGGAAAATCTGAACAAACGAATAACAAGGATATTGAATCAGAAATAAAATATTTGCCAACAACTACAGAAAAGCCCCCCCAAAATTTGCCAACAACTACAGGGTCAGACAGATTCATCGCTGAATTCAACCAGATGTTCAAAGAAGAATTGATATCAATTCTACTCAAATTATTCCAAAAGATTGAGAAAGAGGGAATCCTCCCTAACTTATTCTGTGGATCCACTGTCACCCTGATACCAAAGCCAGTCAAGGACATAACAGAAAAAGAAAACTGCAGACCAATATTCCTGATGAAAATAGGTGCAAAAATTCTCAACAAAATACTAGCAAACTGAATCCAATAGCATATAAAAAAAATTACCCTTATCAAGTGGGTTTAATCCCAGGGATGCAGGGATGATTCAATAGACATGAGTCAATAAATGTGATTCATCACATAAAAGAATTAAAGGCAAAAGCCATAGGATCATCTCAATAGATGCAGAAAAAGCATTTGATAAATTTCATCTTTGCTTTATGATAAAAATTCTCAACAAACTAGGCATAGAAGGAACATACTTTAAAATAATAAAAGCCATAACAAACCCACAGCTAACCTAATATAGAATGGGAAAAAGTTGAAAACATTCCCCCTAAGAACTGGAACAAGACAAGGATGCCCACTTTCACCATTTCTATTCTACATATTACTGAAGTTCTAGCCAGAGCAATCAGGCAAGAGAAAGAAATAAAGAGCATACAGATTGAAAAAGAGGAGGTTAAACTATCTCTGTTTGGCAATAATATGATGGTATGCCTAGAAAACCCTAAAGACTCCTCCAAAGGAATCCTACATTTGATAAATGAATTCAGTAAAGTCTCATGTTACAAAATCAATGTACACAAATCAGTAGCAGCACTATACACCAACACCAACCAAGCTGAGATCAAATCAAGAATTCAAATCCTTTTGCAATAGCTGGAGAAAAAAAAAACTAGGAATATATTTTTTAACCAAGAAGGTGAAAGATCTCTACAGGAACTACAAAACACTTTTGAAAGAAAACATAGATGACACAAATAGCAGCACATTCCATAATCATGATTTGAAGAATCAATATGAAAATGACTATGCTGTGCAAAGCAATCTACAGATTTTGATGCAATTCCTATCAAAATATCAACATCATTTTTCACTGAGTTAGAAAAAAAAAATCCTGACATTCATTTGTCACAGAAAAAAAAAAAAAAAAAAAAGAAAAAAAAAAAAAAAAGCCTGAATAGCCAAAACAATCCTAATCAAAAAGAACAAATCTGGGCCAGGCGCACTGGCTCATGCCTGTAATCCTAGCACTTTGAGAGGCAGAGGCAGGCAGATCACCTGAGGTCAGGAGTTTGAGATCAGTCTGGCCAACATGGTGAAACCCCATCTCTACTAAAATTACCAAATTTAGCCAGCTGGTGGGTGCCTGTAATACCAGATAATCGGGAGGCTGAGCCTGGAGAATCACTTGAAACCAGAAGGTAGAGACTGCAGTAAGCCAAGATTATGCCACTGCACTCCAGCCCGGGGAACAGAATGAGACTGTGTCTTAAAAACAAAAACAAAACAAAACAAATGAACAAACAAAAAACAAATCTGGAGGTGTCACATTGGTTGGCTTCAAATAATACTACAAGCCTATAGCAACCAAAATAGCATGGTAGTGGCATAAAAGTAGACACATAAGCCAATGTAACAGAATTGAGAACCCAGAAATAAAGCCAAATACTTACAATCAACTTATCTTTGACAAAGCATATAAAAACATAAAATTTGTAGAAGAATGAAACTGGATCTCTGTCTCTCACCACACACAAAAGCTCCACATGGATTAAAGACTTAAATCTAAGACCTGAAACTATAAAAATTCTGTAAAATAAAACCTAGAAAAAACTCTCTTGGACATTTACTTAGGCAAAGAATTTATGGCTAAGTCCACAAAAACAAATACAATAAAACAAACAAACAACAACAACAAAAAAATAGGACCTAAGTAAACTATAAAGCTTCTGTACAGCAAAAGAAAGAATCATCGGAGTACACAGACAACCCACAGAAAGGGAGGAAATATTTGAAAACTATGCACCTGACAAAGGACTAATATTCAGAATCTATGAGGAACTCAAACAAATCAGCAAGAAAAAACAACAATCCCATTAAAAAGTGAGCAAATGACATGAATAGACATTTCTCGAAAGAAGATATGCAAATGGCCAAAAAACATGGGGAAAAAATGTTCTATGCCACCAATCATCAGGGAAATGCAAATTAAAACCAGAATGTGGTAACACCTTATCCCAGCCAGAATAGCCATTAATAAAAAGGCAAAAAAAAAAAAAAAAAAAAAAAAAAAAAAAAAAAAAAAAAAAAGGGGGGGGGGGGTAAAAAAAAAAAAAAAAAAGGATGCTTTTATGCATTACTGGTAGAAATGTAAATTACTAAAAACTCTATGAAAAACAGAATGGAAATTTCTCAAAGAACTAAAAGCATATCTATCATTTGATCCAGCAATTCTGCTACTTGGTATACACCCAAAGGAAAAGAAGTCATAATATCAAAAAGACACCTACCTGCATGTGTATGTTTATTGCAGGACAATTCACAGTTGCAAAGACATGGAACCAACCTAACTGCCCATCAATATATGTATACATATATACATACACATACACACACACACATATATATATGCATACACACACACATATATATACACACACACATATACACACACACATATACACACACACATATATATATATATATATATGCACCAGGGAATACTACTCAACCATAAAAAGAAATGAAATAATGTCTTTATAGTAATTCGTATGGAACCAGAGGCCATTATTCTAAGTGAAGTAACTCAAGAATGAAAAACCAAATTCCATAGGATCTTACTTATAAGTGGTAGCTAAGTAATGGGTACACAAAGGCATACAGAGTGGTCTAATGGACATTAGAAACTTAGAAGAGAGGAGGGTGGGAGGAGGATGAGGGATAAAAAGCTACATATTTGGTACTATGTACCTATTCAGGTGACAGGGCATTAAAATTTCAGACTTCGTCATCCATGTAACTAAAAACCATGTGTACTCCTAAAGCTATGGAAATATAAATAAATAAATAAATAAATAGGAAGAATATGGAGAAAGGGAGGCATAGACAGCTTACTTTAAATGTGAGGTAGTGAAAGTCCTACTTGTTGAGATGATATTTGGTCAGCGACTGGAATAAAGTGAGAAAGGGAGCCAGGTAGGTGTCCAGGATAAAGGCTTTTCAGACCAGGGGAGAAGCGGTGCAATGCAAATGCAAAGGCCTGAGATGGCAGTACTGTTGGTATGTTTAAGAAACAGCTCAGAGGCCCAGCACAGTGAAGACAGATTAGAAAAAACAAGGATGAGAATAATAAGAAACAGAGAAAACAGGGAACTGTAAACCATGTTTAAGACTTTAGGTTTTTATCTGTATGACAGGAAGTCATAGGAATGTTTAAAAAGAGAAGTCATATTATCCAATGGGTTTGTAAAGAATCACTGTAATTGCTGTGTGGAGAATAAACTGTAACAGATGCTTATAGTCAAAGCAAGGAGATGACTTGGGTGCTAGAGCTATTTTCCAGGTCAGAAATGTTTGCATAAGGAGTAATGGTAGAGGAGGTAGAAAGCAAATGCATTCTGGATATACTTTGAAAGTAAAGCTGTGTTGGAATTGATGTGAGACATAACAGAAATAATTAAATCGAGGACGGCTCCAAAATGTTGGCCTAAGTTACTGGTAAGTAGAAATGTCACTTACTGTGATGGGAAAGAAGCATAAGTAGCAGGTTTGAGGTGGGAATTAGATCAGAAATTTGATTTGGAATACGTTAAGTAGGCAGTTAGACATATGTATTAGATATATCAGCACCAGGGGAAAAGTCTTGCTTTGGAGTTAATGGTGTCCCCCACTAACTATAGGGGATACATTCCAAGACTCCCAGTGGATGCCCAAAACCACAGACAGTACCAAACCCTGTATATATGGTTTTTTCCTATGCATGCATACCTATGATAAAATTTAATTTATAAATTAGGCACAGTAAAAGATTAACAGCAATAACTAATAATAAAATAGAACAATTATAACAATATACTGTAATAAAGATTATATGCATGTGCTCTCTCTCTCTCTCAAAATATCTTATCTTGCTATACAGTGATTAACTGAAACCATGGAACTTAAAGCACAGATAGAGGGTACTACATGTATACATGTGACAGCCATTCTCATACACAGTTTTTAATTTCTGGGACCAACTGAAATCACCTATGATGTAAATATAGACAGAATTGATTAAATTGCCCTGGAGCACTCTAAGGTTTTAAAGATTGCAAAGATGGAGGATTTAGCAACTGAAACCTAAACTTCAGTACCTCAAAATGTGATTATATTTAGAGGTAGGGTCTTTAAAGAGGTGATTAAGTTAAAATTAGGTAATCAGGCTACGTCCTCATTCAATTTGACTAATGTCCTTATTCAAGGAGGAAATATGGGCACAAACAAGTACAAAGGGAAATATCACAAGAAGACACAGGAAGGCAGCCCTCTACAAGCCAAGGAGAGAAGCCTCAGAAGAAACCAACCCTGCCAATGCCATGATCTCAGACTTCTAATCTCTAGAATTTTGAGAAAATAAATTTCTGCTGTTTAAGCCACCTAGTTTGTGGTACTCTGTTGTTTGAACTCTAGGAAACTATTACAATTGCCCATTGTATTTTGCTATGTGGTGGTCACTGGTGATCTTGAAATGAGCAATGTCAGTAGACAAATGGGCACCAAAGCCTGAGCAGGGTTTATAACACCGGAGAGGAGATGACATAATTACGGTGCCAAAGAGAGGTTCTCAAGGAGATGGATTGTATTTCAGCATTTGACGGCATTACTAAGAGCCCAGCTGCTAAATGGGCTGCGTGGAGGGGTAGTGATTCTGTCAAATCAAGAGCAGAGTCTGGAAAATTTCTTGTGTCATTAACTCATTTTTTTATCCTGAAATTCGGATTTTCTTATTAGAACCATTATGAAAGGAAACTGACATAACTAGACAATATTCCTATTATTTGTCTTTTTATTCAACAAGAGTAAAGGCTGTGAGGAGATTCTGTTTTCTCAAATGTTCTGATTAGTCGGGCTCTGATGAATTACCTTACATGGAAAGTGGGAATAATTTCAAAGGCCTCTTATACGTCATTGAGGTAACTTCATCTTGGCTAATTTTCAGGTTTGAAAAGGTTAATCCCTAATTCCCTTTATGCTCTCTGTATGCCACAGTTTCCTTCTGTCAAAACAGAAGCTTGCTGCTATACAAATTTTTTTTAATCTGGCTTAAGAGCATAGTCTATGCTGATGGATCAAGTAATAATTTAATATCGGAACAACTCTTAGTTGGTTTGTTCATTCTAATAAGCCACATTTGTTGGCACCAAATTCCTTAGAAGCAGGTAAGGGGATCTGAGTTATGCCTGTTTTGCTCCCCAGGGTTCAATTATGTGATATGCCAAGAAAGTCCCCACGGTTGTAGAATGATGCTTTTTCACTTCCACCATTAACCTCTTTCAGAGGATTTTTTGAGTCCATCAGAGAAGATTGCTCTCTTTTTCTTGGTGGAATCCAACTCAAGTATCACACTGCTGTGCTCCTGGCCAAAGGTATGGTAATAAATAAAATGATAACAACTCAAAAATTTTAAATAGCACATCACATTTGCAGAGCACTTTCACAAATATTATATGGGAAAGTGTGGGCTGTCTGGGTACACAGAGTAAAGAACCAAGGTCTGAAATTAGGAAATATTTCAAACTTGCCTAGCATTAAATTTCCTTTCTTTGAAGCTCAGGAGAGCGCTTTTATAGCTCACCAATAGGATGCATTGCTGTACCTATAGATAGTGCCATTCGGCGTCATCTCACATTCTCTCTTACAGCATTTTACAGTCCTTTCATGATTAGGGTATAGTCTGAGAGTCTGAGCTGGGGATCTTAGGATTTAATGTACTCTTGGTGGTTTGGTGAGGTGAGCTTCTATAGATCTAAGCAATATTCTTGGTAGGTGGGTGTCAGTCGTGCTCATTTCCATGCAAGGATGTTTAAATTGCTGATTGGCCCATGATCTAAAGGCTTGCAATTCACTGGAAGAGGCCCTGGAGCTCTGAAATGGGAATGCAAGTAGAACATGGAGGCAAGATCTCCACAGCTGCTAATAAACCCTAACCCCAAACTGACTCCACTGTTTTGTTCTAGAATGTGTTACTATGGTGTAGGTAAAAGGCTAAACTGAGAGGGTCTGGTGAATATTATTTCAATTTGAAGAGTCCTAGAGGACCTTTAACTTATGCCAATAGTTATCACAGTTGACTTCCTGAGGTTGAGCTTGAGATATTACACCACCTATTTGAATGATTTGTGGCCTCCATAAAAATCTACTTAATGTTTAATCTTGACTGGTCTCTGGAATCTCATGGAGGTCACAGCTGAAAGAAGGACAGGAGTAGGGATGGCCATATGCCTTTAAAACCTCATCTCATTCCATAGAGGTTATTGCTCAAAACAAGAACTGTCATCACTATCTTTGCCAATCCTTCTGTGAGTGACTGTCTACTTTCCCTGCCAGTGTGGCACAAGTGACGTGAACACAGAGCACAATGAGTTAAAAGCACTTTTCTCAGTGTTGTCTTCATGATGCGCATGGAAGGATGTGCAACGCAGAGCTTTGGAGTCAGAAACCTAGATTCCAATCCAACTCCTCTAGTTACCACCTGAATAATTTATCTATTTATACAATATTTATTTTAACAAAGCCTCAGTTCTTCTAACTTCAAACTGAGGACAATGATGAGACAAAATATTTGTAGGATATTGTAGGGAAGTGATTAATACATAATTGACACTTAATGCTAGTTGTTTCCTTATTCTTTCTTTCTCTATTTAGATGAACATTCTGTAAAAATCCACTGAGAGAGAATAGCTACAGATTCCCGCAAAACTGAGAGGAGCAAAGAAAAATTGGTTATAATAAATTTCATACTCAGAAAGTCTTTGGTGGGAAGTAAACTTAAACATTATCCGCAGATTTTCTGAGAGCGATCAATGTTTTTGCCGCTTTTAGTCTTTCCGGAATATGTAGCTATTCTTTCTCTTAGTGGATTTCCACAAAAAGTTATCTAAATAATCTAACCACAACTATTACTGGGATGTTGAATTTTTCCAAGTCTACCATTTGAAATAATGACTCAACAAAAGCCAGATCCCAGAACACTTGAAGAAAGAACTGACATGAATGTAGCCAAGTGAAAATCAGGTGTATTCTAGAACAACCCTGCTCTAAGCTCATACTTCATACTGCCTACCTACTGTGTCTGACATGAGATGATAAAATAATGGTAAAGATTTGGCTTTTATGTGCTATACGAAAGTTTATACAACTTTTTTTACTTGTTTATTTTTTCACAAAATAATCTGAAGAAACTTCTAAAGTAGTCAAGGCAAATAGTATCACTATGCTCCTTTTAGATTAATAATACCAACTCGGAAAGTCAAAGTATCCAGTCATGTGTAAGCATTGGAACCAGGACAACCAGGACCTAAATTCAGGTACAGCTGATATTCAAGCTTAATCTTTTTTCCACTTACTGAGTTGCCTTAGAGTCAGTTAGATCCCCTAAGGGTTTTTTCTCACACGAATCACCGTTAAGTTAGGTTTCCCTCATTGAGAATTTGTGCAGGAAAATTCTGAAGCCAAGTGTAAAATATAATGTGTATCCCTTCTAAATTTCGTCCTGATAATTTTGAACATCATTGCAGTCTAGGAATATCTTTGATTTTTGTGTCCAAAGTATTATTTTTATCCTTCTTAGCTTTTTTATCTAAAATTTGACAAGCATGTCTGTTATGCCTTCATCCAGTCATTGAAAGTGTATCCCAAAGTAAAGATATGTGAAAAAAAATCCTCCAGCACATCACTTAAGAAACACTTCATCTATTCATCAACATGGGGTATAAATTAGCAGTTAAGTTATAGGTTCCAGAGTCAAGGGACACAAATTTTATTCCTGGGTCTTCTACCTATGGCAAGACATTGAGGGAGTAACTTCACTTGTCTAAATACTAATGTCTTTTACGTGCACAATGGAAATAAAAAGAAGACATGCTCATTTGAAAAATAAATAAAATGATGTTATAGATGACAGCATCATGACTAGCACATAATCAACTTTTTAAATATAATGGCTGGTGACATTTTTACATGTAGCCTAGTTTTGAGTTCAGGTTACCACACTATTTCATAATATGTATTTCATCGGGAAGATTTGATAAAACTGGAAACGTATCACTCAATCACCTTCAAAGATGGACTTGCTGCCCAGCCACAAGGGGGGAGCAGTCAGTAGACTGCAGATGCCTCCAACTTTCAGCTCCTCCAGGGTTTGCCTCAGCTGCAAAGTCACCTTGCCATGTCCATGCCCTTCCAGGACAGCCTACATGAAGTGACTGGATGTTGGAGATTATTAAGGTCTAGCAATTTTGGTCCAATGTGGGATAATTTAACAAGCAATACTTTTTCCAGAACTTCTGATGAGAAAGGTCCTGCATTACAGTTTGGCTTCTCCCTCTACCCAGTCTTGCTTTCTCTCTCTTTCACATGTGTTGATCCCTATGTCTTTTTGAGGTTTTTGTTTGTTTGTTTGTTTGTTTGTTTGTTCGTTTGTTTTTTGAGACAGAGTAGTCTCAGTCTGTTGCCCAGACAGGAATGCAGTGGCACATTCACAGCTCACTGTAGCCTCAATCTCTATCCAGGGATCAAGGGATCCTCTCACCTCAGCCTTCAAGTAGCTGGCACTACAGGTGCATGCTACCACATTCAGCTAATTTTTATAGTTTTTGTAGAGATGGGGGTCTCACCATGTTGCCCAGGCTCATGTCAAACTCCTGTACTCAAGCCATCCTCCCAACTTGGCCTTCCAAAATGCTCAGATTATAGGCATAAGCCACTGTGCCCAGCCAACCCCTTCATCTTGCACCTCAAATTCTGTATCAGCATCTGCTTCTGGGGCTTCTGTGGGGCCATCCTGTGACAGAAAATATTGCTGAATGTGTAACTGAAATTAACTTGTATTGCATCTGCTCTTTCAGTTCTGTTTCCCATATCAAATAAAGAAGTAAATAAATAACCAAAGGAAAATAGTTTTGTTTAACTTTATCTGTACTAAAACATCCCTTTCTCTTACTTAGAGTTACCATTTCTTTTTCCAGGAACCAGCGGTGCAATTGTTGAATGTTTCTTATAACCTTCCCTCTTCTGTTCCATTCCCCTCTCCCTGCCTAGGTTTAGACCTTCATCCTTGTATTAGTTTGGTAGGACTGCCAGAACACAATATTACAGATGGAGGGGTGGAGAAAGGAGCTTAAACAACAGAAATTTATTTCTTCACAGTTCTGGAGGCTGGAAGTTTGAGAGCAAGGTATTTTCAGAGTTGTTACTATTCTGAGTCTAAGGCCTCCCTCCTTGGCTATTAAATGGCTGTCTTCTCCCTATATTTCACATGGTGTTCCCTCTGTGCATGTATGTGTCCTAATTTCCTCTTTTTATAAAGACATGTGTCATGTTGAATTAGGGCTCACTCATATGACCTCATTTTACCTTAATTAACACTTTTGAAACTCTATAAATACAGTCACATTCTGAGGTACTGGGGGTTAGAACTTCAACATATGAATTGTGGGGGAGACATAATTCAGCCCCTAATAGTTCTATGTTTTAGGCAACCTCAAAGACGGCCTCAATGGCCCCTGCCTACTGGCATTCATATCTTGAATAATCTCCCCCTCTTAAAATGTGGGCTGAATCTGGTAAATAGCTCCTAAAAAGAATAATATGGCAACACTGATAAAAGTTCACTTTCAAGATTAGCTTACAAATAATAAGCTTCTCCTCTGGGTACCCTCTCTTGCTCTGAGGAAAGTTAGCAGCCATGTTGTGAGTCACTCTATGGAGAAGCTCACATGGCAAGAAGCTGATGTTTCTAACCCACAGTCACCAAGGACCTGAGACCTATGAACAGCCCTGCAAATGAAATCGGAAGTAGATCCTCCCTGAGTCTTGCAATGATTGCAGCCCAGGCCAACAACCTGATTTCAGCCTCATCAACGATCTTCAGACAGAGGCACCTGGCTTAATCATACCATGATTCCTAACCCATGGAAACTGTGAGATAAAACATATTTACTGTTGCCTAAATTCTCCATTTAAAATATACAGAATTGCAGAATGGATAAAAATTCACCAACCAAGTATCTGCTGCTTCAAGAGACTCATGCACAAGGACTTACATAAACTTAAGGTAAAGGGGTGGGAAAAGACATTCCTTGCAAATAGACACGAAAAGCGAACAGGAGTAGCTATTCTTACAACAGACAAAACAAACCTTAAAGCAACAGCAGTTAAAAAACACAAAGAGGGACATTATATAATGATAAAAAGGCCTTGTCCAACATTAAAATATCACATTTCTAAATATATATGCACCTAACACTGGAGCTCCCACATTTATAAAACACTTACTGCTAGACCTAAGAAATGAGATATACAGCAACACAATAATAGCGGGGGACTTCAATACTCCACTGACAGCACTAGACAGGTCATCAAGAAAGAAAGTCAACAAAGAAACAATGGATTTAAACTATACCCTAGAACAAATTGACTTAACAGATATTTACAGAACATTCTACCCAACAACCACAGAATATACATTCTATTCATCAGCATACAGAACTTTCTCCAAGATAGACCATATGATAGGCCACAAAACGAGTCTCAATAAATTCGATAAAATTTAAATTGTGTAAAGTACTCTCTCAGACCACAGTGGAATAAAATTGGAAATCAACTCCAAAGGGAACCTTCAAAACCATGCAAATACATGGAAATTAAATAACATGATCCTGAATGATCACTGGGTCAACAATGAAATCAAAATGAAAACTGAAAAATTTTTTGAAGTGAGTAATAACAGTGGCACAACCTATCAAAGCCTCTGGGACACAGCAAAGATGGTGCTAAGAGGATAGTTCATAGCCTTAAATGCCTTCATTGAAAAGTCTGAAGGAGCACAAATACACAATTTAAGGCCACACCTCAAGGAATTATGGAAACAAGAACAAACCAAATCAAAACCCAGCAGAATAAAGGAAATAACCAGGATGAGAGAAGAACTAAATGAAATTGAAACAAACAAAAAAAACTATAAAAGATAAGCAAAATAAAAAGCTGGTTATTTGAAAATATAAATAAAATGGGTAGAGCATTAGCATGATTAACCAAGAAAAGAAAAGAGAAGATCCAAATAAGCTCAATTAGAAATGAAATGGGAGACATTACAACTGACACCACAGAAACACAATAAATTATTCAAGGCTACTATGACCACCTTTATATTCATAAACTAGAAAACCTAGGGGAGATTAATAAATTCCTGGAAAGATACAATCCTCCTAGCTTAAATCAGGAAGAATTAGAAATCCTGAACAGACCAATAACAACCAGTGAGATTGAAATGGTAATAAAAAAATACCAACAAAAAAATAGTCAAGGACCAGATGGATTCACAGTTTAATTATATCAGACATTCAAAGAAGAATCAGTACCAATCTTATTGACACTATTCCACAAGATAAAGACAGAGGAAATCCTCCCTAAATCATTCTATGAAGCCAATATCAACCTCATATCAAAATCAGGAAAGGACATAACAAAAAAAGAAAACTACAGATCAATATCCCTGATTAACATAAATAAAAAAATCCTTAACAAAATACTAACTAACCAAATCCAGCGGTGTATCAAAAAGATAATCCATCATGATCAAGTGGGTTTCATACCACGGATACAAGGGATGGTTTAACATACACAAGTCAATAAATGTAATACACCACATAAACAGAATGAAAAGCAAAAATTGCATGGTCATTATAATTAAAACTCTCAGAAAAATCAGCATACAAGGAACATACCTCAATGCAATAAAAGCCATCTATGACAAACCCACAGTCAACATAATACTGAACAAGGAAAAGTTGAAAGCATTCCCTCTGAGAAGTGGAACAAGACAAGGATGCCCACTCTCACCACTTCTTTTCAACACAGTACTGGAACTCCTAGCCAGAGCAATCAGACAAGAGAAAGAAATAAAAGGCAATCAGACAAGAGAAATAACGTTTGACTTCCTCTTCGGTAAAGAGGAGGTCAAACTGTCACTGTTTGCTGATGAAACGATGACATAACCAGAAAACTCTAAAGACTTCTCCGAAAAGCTCCTAGAGCTGATAAATGAATTCAGCAAAGTTAATGTATACAAAATTAATGTACACAAATCAATAGCTCTGCTATACACCAACAGTGACCAAGCCGAGAATCAAATCAAGAACTCAACCCCTTTTACAATGGCTGCAAAAATAAAATAAATTAAAATATTTAGGAGTATACCTAACCAAGGAGGCGAAAGACCACTGTAGGGAAAACTGTAAAACACTGCTGAAAGAAATCATAGACAACACAAAGGGAAACAGGTCTCATGTTCATGGATGGGATGATCGAATAAATACTGTAAAAATAACTATACTGCCAAAAGCAATCTATAAATTCAATGCAATTTCCATCAAAACACCACCATCATTCTTTACAAAGCAAGAAAAAACAATCCTAAAACTCATATGGAACCAAAAAAGAGCTCACATAGCTAAAGCAAGACTAAGCAAAAAGAACAAATCTGGAGACATCACATTACCTGATTTCAAACTATACTGTAAGTTCATAGTCACCAAAACAGCATGGTACTTATACAAAAATAGGCACATAGACCAATGAAACAGAAGAGAACCCAGAAATAAAGCCAAATACTTAAAACCAACTGATCTTTGACAAAGCAAACAAAAACATAAAGTAGGGAAAGGACACCCTATTCAACAAATGGTGCTGAGATAACTGGCAAGCCACAAGCAAGAGATTAAAACTGGATTCTCATTTCTCACCTTATACAAAAATCATCTCAGGATGTATCAAAGACCTAAATCTAAGACCTGAAATGACAAAAATTCTAGAAGATAATGTCAGAAAAACCCTTCTAGACATTGACTTTGGCAAAGATTTCATGACCAAGATCCAAAAAGCAAATACAACAAAACAAAGATAAATTGGTGGGACTTAATCTAACGAGCTTCTGCACAGCAAAAGGAACAGTCAGCAGAGTAAACAGACAACCCAGAGAGGAAGAAAACTTTCACAATCTATATATCCAACAAAGACTAATATTCAGAATCTACAAGGAACTCAAACAAATTGGCAAGAAATAACAAACAAACAAACAATTCCATCAAAAAGTGGGCTAAATTCATGAATAGACAATTCTCAAAAGAGAATATACAAATAGCCAACAAACATATGAAAAAATGCTCAACAGCACTAATGATCAGGAAGATGCAAATCAAAACCAAAATGCAATACCACCTTACTCCCACAAGAATAGCCATAAAGAACTGAAAGTAGAGCTACCATTTGATCCATCAATCCTACTACTGGGTATCTGGAGAAAAAGAAGTCATACAAAAAAGATACTTGCACATGCATGTTTATAGCAGTACAGTTTGCAATTGCAAAAATATGGAACCAGCCCAAAGGCCCTAATGGAAACTGTAATATATATATGTGTATTTAAACATACACACAATGGAATACTACTCAGCCATATAAAGGAATGAATTAATGGCATTTGTAGGAACCTGGGTGAGATTGAAGGCTATTATTTTAAGTGAAGTAACTCAAGAGTGGAAAACCAAACATTGTACGTTCTCACTTATAAGTGGGAACTAAGCTATGAGGATGCAAAAGCCTAAGAATGATACAATGGACCTTGGGGACTTGGGGGGAAAGGGTGGGAACATACTGAGGGATAAAAAGCTACAAATTGGGTTCAGTGTATACTGCTTGGGTGATGGGTGCATCAAAATCTCACAAATCTCCACTAAAAAACTTACTCATGAAATCAAATACACCTGTTCTCCACAAACCTATGGAAATTAAAAAAAAACTGTGTTGTTTCAAACCACTAAATTTTGAACTAGTCTGTTGTCCAGCAATGGATTGCTAACATATTGTCTCTCATGTCTTACTCACATAACCACAAGAGCCTTATAACTCATCACTGTGCCCATCAACTCTCCCTGGTACATCTTTTATACAGTATTAGAAGTATTTCGGCACAGGTCAAATTGTGTTATTTCCCAAAATTAAACATTATATACTAATTCTTACTTGTCTATTAAATAAAACATAGGCTACATATGGCTCTTCAAAATCTGATCTCAATCTATTTTTACAGTAGTATCTTCCCTTATGTCATTTACAAACCCTACTATTCTCAAGCCAGAGCCAAACAACTTCTCATATTTTCTATTTTGTGCTCTTTTCTCAATTGGAGATATGGATATTTATCTTTTTCTCCTATCAAATTTCTTATCTTTCAAGGGAAATTTCAAATGCCACATATTTGACAAATGAACACCAATGAACTCCCATGACAGTGAATCTCCTCTCTTCTCTGTGCTTCTCCAATGCATTCATTGCATGTCCAATGTTTATTTTAATTGGCCTTTCATTAGAGGCTAGGATTTTCATATGTGCTTCTCTATGTGAAGGTACCCCTAATGAGGCAAATTCTATCTTACTCTTCTATCTTCATATTCCCAGTAGTGTATCTTACTCATGGCAGATGCTCATCAGTAAGTTCATCCAATTAATCCCAAAATTATTTTGGGAATAGATTTTTTGCTCTCTGGAGTAAAACGTTACAACATCCCATAGTTCACTCATTTTACATTTACATTGGAGCTCCTTGTCACCCTACTAAGCATAAGATTTATTTCTCTGTTCTACTTAGGAGTTAAGAAAGGCCAAGTGGAAACAGAAGAGAAGTGTAGATTGAAAAAGTAGAAGAAAGATCATAGGAAATAAAGATTTTTTTCATTTAATTTCTTTCCAGGAAAGAAATAAAATTAAAGGGAATTTAATGTAACATAGACTTAAGTACAAATACCAGGGTTGGGCCTTTTAACTTCAGGTCCTTTGGCTTCAGTTTCTTCAACTGATAAAATAAATATAATAATGATAATAACAATACTAATAATAGTATCTTCCATGTAAATTTTTGAGGATGAAATAACACAACCTGTTTGACATTTTGCAATGATGTGTTTTTGTTTTAGTTTTCACTTCACTTCTCTGCATGGTCCTGCAACTTCATTTCACTTCCAATTGCTTCAAATCCTGTTCAGTAATAACCAAAGGAGTTTAAGAAACAGGTAATAAATAAGTGAAGGGAAAAGAAAGATTGTAAGGGAAAGTGGAAAGAAACAAGACAGAGGTTAGAGAAAGAGAAAAGAGAAAAATATGAGGAAACAATGAAGTATGGACAGATTTTCAGAGTTACTTATTGATTTTACATCCTCCAGCATCCCATAAAGACTCTTCAGAAATATGGAAAGTTATCACAGATATAACTACCCATAGCGAATTTGTGCTAGCAGATTGAGTAAACCAGCATCAAATCTTTTTACAGCCTATTGCAGTTTCAAGAAACACACTGTATTTTTTTTTTTTTTTTTTAAGTCTGGAGTGGTGGGTTTAATCTGCCAGCTCATTTCCTTGATTTCATGGAGACTTTAAATCAATGCAGTACACATCACATTGCCCAGATTCTTTACTGTAATTTCCAAGAAAATATCCCAAGCTTTATATTTTAAGGGGCTCCCAGAGAAATATTCCAAGTGCATCTTCCCCTACAAAGGCTGATTGAGCATGGTACCCTGAAGCTGTGCAGTTCTCAAGAGAGCAAATCATCAGTATTTTGGTGCCTGGTTTGAGTAATGTGAAGTGAGAAATGACTATAGGTATAGCTTTAGGCTCCCCAAGTCACCCTCTTCTATCTCCTCTGGTGCACGTCACACTACACTATTGAATTATTGCTCTTTTTCTTGTCACTGTGACATCAGATTTTTTTTCACCATAAAGTAGACTATTCTGTTTAAATTACACAGTCCACTCTAAAAATGGAAACCTCAGAGAAATATGCTCTTTGAAGAATCATAAAATGGACATTTTTTAAAAACTCATTTCTCCTGCCACAAGGACAAATTCTTCAAGACGATCATGGGAAAAAAATATTATTTCTCATAAAAGAAATAGCACACTTACCTTTTATTATGGATGACAAGATTAAACAACTTATAAGCCAGAAATGGATATTACATGGGGAACATCAAAAAGGAGCTATAAATTCCAATGCTAAACCCATTATATTTCATTAAGAGACATCATAAATTGGTGCTATCTTATCTGTAAAAGATCAACAGCAGTCAGGCAGTTTTCTCAGCACCTACATCTCGTTGGCACCACCTAAACTCCTAACAACAAGAGGGCCAGTCTGAGACAGAACAGTCAGAGGAGAGCCAATGAATTCTGAGGTCCAAGAAGAAACTCATTTAATGCATGACTGAAAGACTGCCCTAAAACAGACAAAGGAATAGCATCGATATAACACAAGAAACAAACAGCTTTCCCAGAATGAGCAATTATTTCTTTTGGTCCTCCATATTCTAGCCATACTCCCATGGAAGTTGGTCAAGTTTTCTGAACTTAGGTTATTAATAATTTATATTCCTAATCCATGTCTTTGTTTTTTGGAATAAAAATGCAAATTTTATAATAGGTCTGATACTCAAGGATATGTACAACAGGTGTATGCCTATTATTAAAATGTTGAAATACATTTTTTCTTTTTTCTTTCTTTTTCTTTTTCTTTTTTTTTTTTTTTTTTTTTTTGAGATGGAGTCTCACTCTATCACCCAGGCTGGAGTGCAGTGGCCCTATCTTAGCTCAGTGTAACCTCCACCTCCCAGGTTCAAGCGATTCTCATACTTCAGCTTCCTGAGTAGCTGGGATTACAGGTGTGCGCCACCACACCCAGCTAATTTTTGTATTTTTAGTAGAGACAGGGTTTCACCATGTTGGCCAGGCTGGTCTCGAGCTCCTGACCTCAAGTGATCCACCCACTTTGGTCTCCCAAAGTGCTGAGATTACAGGCGTGAGCCACTGCGCCGAACCTGAAATACATTTTTACTGCTTAATAATGAACTCCTGAGCCCCTAGAGGCCAAACCATTGTGGTGTGAATTTTCCCATATGCCAGCACTGGAAGGGCTAATGCCTGGCATCACAGTGTGATGTGCCCCACAACACCGTTTCAGCACCTTATGACTGATGTTCTTTCTGATTTGTTCTTGGCTTTTATAGCTAGGCATATTAAATAGTAGCCATGTTTAAAGGATCCCAAAAGATAATGGAAATGAATTAAGTGGGTAGGGGTAGTGCAGTAAAAGGTAATGGAAAATGTGGGGACTTGGAGAGTTTCTACCCCTTAAAGAAGATGTTGCTGTGTAGCTGTAGAAGAGTGTTGCTATGTGGGTATGTAGGTCTATGGTGCTTAATCTTCTGATGCTTCAAAAGAAGCTAAAATTGTGATTTCAATGAGAAATCTCCCAGTTTCTTAAAATTGAAAATCAATACAGATGTTTGCAAAATACACTGTGGGCCAAACTAAACCAGATATGGTCTATAGGTCATGAGTTTGTGTTGCATGACTTCCGCATTAGGCATCTAAAGTTTTCATGGGCTTATTAGTTTTTTTTTTTTTTTTTAATCTGTCATTCTTGAAACAAGTCAGAGGCATATTCAACTATACAATGATGTAATTTCAAATCACAACTTTGAAATAACTAAATGAAATTGATAATCCTATCAAACTCCTTTTTCTGTATTTTAGATTTTGCCAAGTATGCCCAAGTACATTATCTCATATTTTCCTCATGAGCAGGGTAAGTATTATTGTGTGTTTTTCACAATTTGAGAAAATTAATCCAGAAAGATTATGGAAACTGCCTAACATCACCCACATGCATGGCAGAACTGGGTCTTGAATTGAGCACCAGTGGATTTATGCCTCCTAAACTTTCTATAAATTATCCACCCTACCTTCAAATTCATTTATTCTAGGCACAATCCCAGACAATTATCCCAGAATAACTTTTTAGATCCTGTTTTTAACACTCATTTGAAGTTGTCCTTTTATACACCTAAGTCACTTCTTAAGGGGCAAAATATGTTGAATTATTGTTCTCAATTCTTTAATAAAGTTATACACCAAGCTCTTTACCATGTGACTGTGTAAGGCTTCCCACTATGGTCAGAGTACATTTGCCTGATCAACTGATTTTGGGCCTGGCCAAGTGAATTTCTTTCATAAAAGGACAGGGGAGGAATTGCCATTGAACCGGTTCCTAGCTGAGGGCTTAAGAGGCATTCTGTGCTTCCACTCTTTCTCTTGAGCTTCTATAATCTGGTATAAGAGGATCCTGTCCCAGTTCTCCTTTGCTCCTGATTCAATGCCAGATGGAGCCATGTGGAACAGACCCAGACCTGACCTGCAGCCTGGAGTCAAGTCCTTCCTAATTCAGCCAGGATCAACAAAACTCCATATAACCCACTGATTTATGAGTGAGAAAAATAAATATTAGTTGTTATAAGGTATTAGGATGAGGGTGTTTGTCATGCAACATTATAGCCATACTGACAACTACAGTATTATAATCATCCTAGTATAAATAGTAATTTCCATGCTTAGACTTTTGACAATTCATCTCAACAACAGGAAAAATTTTAGAAGTAGCTGAATAAGAGAAATGTATGGTTTCGGAGGATGATGTTCTTTTATGTTCTAGACTAGTACTCGTAAGACAATTAGATAAGACTCTGAGTAAAGAAAATAGAAAAGAAGAGCATATTTCATTGGAATGCAATGAAATTGAATATCAGCTGATTAATGCCCTTTGAAAACAATGGTATTCAAGGGTTATTGCTGATCCAAACCAGATCAACCACTATTAAGAGAATACATTTGTGAATTTTCTAGTTTGCCAAATAAAAACAAAACAATGCCCTTTGTATTCTTTACTGTTTGAGATTCCATATGAACTTTAGGATAGGGATTTTTTTATTTCTGCAAAAACATCACTTGAATTTTGAAAGAAATTGCATTGAATGTGTAAATGTTTGGGGGTAGTATTGACATTTTAACAATATTAAATCTTCTTATCCATTAACACATGATGTGTTTTTATTTATTTATGTCTTTGATTTATTTCAGCAATGTTTTGTAGTTTTCATTGTACAAGTCATTCACCTCCTTGATTAATTCCTGATATGGTTTGGCTCAGTGTCCCCACCCAAATCTCATCTCAAATTGTAATCCCCACATGTCCAGGGATGGACCTGGTGAAATGTGGTAGGATCATGGAGGTGGTTTCCCCCATCCTTTTCTGGTGATAGTGAGTGAGTTCTCATGAGATCTGATGCTTTAAAAGTGTTTAGTAATTCCCCCCTCACTCTCTTTCTCTCTCTCTCCTGCTGCCACGAGAAGACATGCTTTTTTTTTTTTTTTTTTTTTTTTTTGTCTTCTGCCATGATTGTAAGTTTCCTGAGGCTTCTTCAGCCATGGGAGCTATGACTTAATTAAATCATTTTGCTTGTAAATTACTCAGTCTCAGGTAGTTCTTTATAGCATTGTGAGAATGGGCTAATAACAATTCTTAATATTTTTTCAATGCTATTTTATGTAGAATTGTTTTTTAAGTTTTTGCATACTGTTCCTTGTTAGTATATAGAAATGCATATGATTTTCCTTTGTTGCCTTTACATTCTACTACTTTTATAAATATGTTTATTAGTTTTTACAAGTTTCTTGTGGAATCTTAAGGTTTTATACATATAAGATTATATTATCTGTCAACAGAGATAATTTTACTTCTTCCTTTCCAGTTAGAATTGCTTTTATTTCTTTCTCTTGCCCACTTTCTCTGGCTAAAAGATTCAGTATTATGTTTAATAGAAGTAATGAAATAGGCATCCTTCCCTAGCTCCTGATCTTAGAGGAAAAGTTTTCAATCTTTCCCCATTGAGTATGTTGTTTGCCATGGGTTTTTCATATACAACTTTTATTATATTGAGGTAGTTTCCTTCTATTCTGTGTTTATTGAGTGTTTTTATCATGAAAAGGTGTTGAATTTTGTCAAATACTTTTTCTGCCTCAATTGATATGATCAATCACCTGGAGTTGTTTTTGATACTTCATTCTATTAATATGGTGTATTACATTGATTGATTTTCATATGTTGCACCATCCTTACATTCAGGAATAAATTTCACTTGGTTATGGTGTGTAATCATTTCAATATTCTTCTTAATTTGATTTAATAGTATTTTGTTAAGGATATTTGCAACAACATTCATATAGGATATTGACCTATAGTTTCCTTTCCTTGTAATGTCCTTGTCTAGTTTTTGTATCAGGCTAATGCTGACTGATAGAGTGAGGAAGTAAGAACTTCCTCTTCTTCAATTTTTTGGAAAAGTTTGAGAGAGATTGGTATTAATTATTTAAATGTTTGGTAGAAATCACCAGTGAAGCCATCAGGTCTGAGACTTTTCTTTGTCAGGAGATTGTTTATTTTCTTACTTTTGGTCTTTTCAGATTTTCTTTATTATTTAGTAGCTTTTTTTCTTTCTAGGAAATTGTCCATTTTATGTAGGATATTCAATTTGCTGATGTACAATAACTCATAGTATTCTCTTGTCAATGTTTCTGTTTCTCTAGAATTGGTGATAATATCCCCACTTTCATTTCTGATTTTAGTAATTTGAGTCTTCTTTCTTTTTTTCATAGTTCCTATAAGCAAAAATTTGTCATTTTGTTCATCTTTTCAAATAAGCAACTTTTAGTTTCATTTATTTTTTTATTGTTTTTCTATTCTCTATTTTATCTTTGCTCTAATCTTTATAATTTTCTTCCTTCTGCTACTTTTGGTTTTAGTTTCTTCTTTTGCTAGTTTCTTACATTGATTTAGCACTGCATTATATAAGTTTTGGTATGTTACATTTTCATTTTCATTAATCTCTAAGTATTTTCTAATTTCCCATGTGATTTCTTCTTTGATCCATTGGTTGTTTAAGAGTGTGATGTTCAATTTCAACAAATTTGTAAACTTTCCAGTTTTTCTTCTGTTATTAATTTCTAACTTCATAATCTTATGGTCAGAAAAGATAATTGTATGATATCTTTTTTAATACATTTGGACTTAATTTATGGCCTAACATATGATCTATACTGGAAATTGTCTCATGTCCTCTTCAGAAGAATGTATATGCTGTTGTTATTAGATAGAAAAGTCTGTGTATGTCTGTGAGAGCTATTTGATTTATTGTGTTGTTCAAGTCCTCTCCTTTTTAATCCTATCTAGTTGTTCTTATTATTATCAAGGGTGGGATATTGAGGTCTCCAAGTATTATTTCTCTCTTCAATTCTGCCCCATTTTTCTTCATAAACTTTGGTGGTCTGTTACTAGGACCATAAGTGTTTATAGTTAGCATATCTTTTTGCTGTATTGAACATTTTGCTAACACATAATATCCTTCTTTTTCTCAAAGTTTATTTTGTCTAATATTAATATAGCCAATCTTTCTGTCTTTTAGTTACTATTTGCATGGAGTGCCTTTTCCATCTTATCACTTTTAATTTATACATGTCTGGATCTAAAATGAGTCTCTTGTAAATAACATATAACTGAATCATTTTTAAAATTCATTCTGCCAATTTCTGTCTTTTGATTGGAGAGTTTAATATCTATTTACATTTAAACTCACAGCTGATAAGGAAGAATTTAATTCTGTCATTTTCAATTTGATTTTCATATTTCTTATACTTTTTCTCCCTGCATTACTGTCTTGTTTGTGTTTAGATGATTTTTTCAGTGAAACATTTACATTTATTTCTCATTCTTTTCATGTATATTCAATAACTACTACTTTCTTTGTGGTTACCATGGGGATTATATTTTACTTCCTAAAGTTATAGCACTCTAATTTGAATTTCTATCAGCTTAACTTAATTATTGTACCATAGTTTTCTTTCTTTACATCCCCATTCTCACCCTTTTGGTTGCTGATGTCACCAAGTTACATCACTATATCTTTATACATTGTGTATCCAAAAACACAAACTGACAATTTTTGAAAAATGCATTAGCCTTTTAAATTATGTAGAAAACAAACTGTATCTAACTCTACTAGCTCTCTTAAATTGTAGAAAAAGTAGAGAAATAAACTCCTGTTACAGTAACACTGGCTTTTATAATTGTTCATGTGTTTTTCTTTATTGAGATCTTTACTTCTTCACACAGCTTCAAGTCACTGTCTAGTGACCTTTCATTTTATCCTGCAAGACTCCCTTGATAATTTCCTGTAGCAAAGTTCTCATGGCTACCAACACCCTGGCTTTTGTACTGTTGGGAATATTATAATTTCTCCCTCAATTTTGAAGTACAGTTTTTCCAGGTGTAAGATTTTTGGTTGACATTCTTTTTACTTTTTGCAGATTGAACATATCAGTCCACAGCCTTCTGGCTTTCAAATTATCTGGTGAGAAATCTCTGATATTCTTATTGAGTATCCCTTGTATATGACAAGCCATTTTCCTTTCATTGCTTTCAAGATTCTCTCTTTATCTTTGTCTGTCAAAAGTTTGATTATTATCTATGTCAGTGTAGATCACCTTGAGGTTATCTTACTTGGAGTTCATTGAGTTTCTTGGATATTCATATTCCTGTCTTATATCACATTTGGAAAGTTTACAGCCATAATTTCTTCAAATATCCTCTTTTCGCCTTTCTCTCTCTTATTTTTGGACTGCAACAACGTATGTGTTGGTCCAATTGGTGGTGTCCCACAGGTACCTTAGGCTCTGTTCAGTTTTTGTCAATCTTTTTCTTGTTCTGCTCCTCAGATTCAGTAATTTCTATTATCTTATATTCATGTTCACCCATTTCTTTCTTCTGTCTAGTCACATCTGCCTTTTAGTCCTTCTAGTAAATTTTTTATTTCAGTTGTACTATTCAGCTTCACAATTATTTTGTTTCCTTTTAGGTTTTCTATCTCTTCTTTGATATTTTCATTTTCTTCATACCAAATTTTCTTGACTTTCTCCACATCTTCCTTTAGATCTCTGAGTATCTTTAAGTAAATATTTTTTCATTGTTGTAGGCTGTGTCTGTGCCAAGGATCAGGATTACTCACATATGTCTGAGCCTGTTTCTTTCCCTGGGCATGCATAGCCACTTTCTAATTTCCTTCATACAGGTAATTGCCTTTGAATGTTTTAGTCTTTAATTTTTGACTCCTGAAGGGGAAAAAGAGAAAAATGAGGGTGAGAGGAGAGAAGGGTGCTGGACTCTTAAATCCCCAGAGAGGAAGGGGCATGCAACAATGGAGGAAGGTGCAACAACAATAGCTCCCTGCGTCTTTACCTGCACTTCCATGATCAGAAGCAGCAGTCATTAATCAAACAACAGATACCAATATTTGAAGGACAAGATGCTTTTTGTTCACCCTGTCTCTTTCAAGCTGTTCCTGGAACATGTGCATAGCTATCTGCCAGCAGGTTAGAGGGTATGGGTAGCTACTACTGTGCTAAAAGCTAAAATTAATCAAAATTAACTGTAATTTACTGTCCAAGATTTCCTCTGAAATTTGCAAGCTTTTAATAGGCTCAAGATCTCCAAAATAATTACACTAGAAAAATTTTGCGAGTGCAATTATTGTCTGGGTGGGGAGACAAATTTCTGATACTTCTTACTCCACCACTTTCCAAGAATTCTATCTTTTAAAAGATAACATTTTACAGACTGCCTTGAACTAAATAATAGCTGAAAAAAGTCCCAAGAAAGCATCTTGGCTAATTAAATAAAACGTTGAATAAGTCACCTTTTCAATTAACACTTTCTCTGAGGTAAAATATCAAGTGACTGAGTAACACATCCTTACCTCCAGCTAGAAGAGAGTGAATCCTGGCAGCTGGAATATTTTTCATTCTCAATAATCGGCTCAGGTCATGATTTTTTTTTTTAATTTGATATGTCTTCAGAGAGACCCACGTTATCAGTGAACTATATGAAACCATGGATTTCAATTGTTGCTTTGCATATCTAGTATAACTGCTGGCTTTTGGAATATGCAGAGGTCATTGACCTTAGTGTTCAAAATATGTATCACCTATTTTTGAGCTCAGAGTAACAATGACATTCTTGATTTACCCATTTTGAAAAGCCTCAATGAGCTCAGTTATGCTCCCTGGTCAGAGCACATGGAGTTCTCACAAAATAAATGCTACCACATAATCTAAGCACTTGTCATCTATTTATTTTAAAGAATTTGAAAGGAGTAAAATACATATAATACTAAACATTTATTGTTTATAATTTAGGAGACTTGCAGTTGCAGGGTGTGATAGGCAGGCTGAAAATTAAGTGCTAAGTTTACTTCAAAAACCAGTTTTATTCATACACTTCTCCCTCTACTTTATTCTTAAATTCAGGCACCAAATATTAAGGATTCTTTCTCTCCCTCTCAAAACTATCACCCATATAAAATTTTGCATCTCCACCTCACGGTCTTTTGGTCACTGGCATTGTTCATTTCCCAACTATCTCTGCTCATTCCAATTCATTTACCACGTTGCCTCCAAAGTTATCTTTGTAAATCCTAATCATTTCCATATGTTAAAAATAATTTTTGCTTCCTTATATCAAACAGTATCAATTCCAAAATCCGTATCTTGTCATATATGGTCATTTGCAATTTGGGCTCAATCGATCTTCATTGTAGATTCTAAATTTCTACTTCATACATACTATAGTTATCACACTATGGCTGGCATCATGATTGTTCAACCTGGGCAGATGCTCAGGATTACGTCCTCAGAAACACCTCTTACTTGATCTGAAGCTATCTTATTGCTGTCTTGAAATTCTTAATAATTCCGTCTGTGAATATTTGAATGTGTTTTGGAAATGAAGTCTAGTGGAATAATGGAGCATATGCATGAGCAGAGGAGATATGCACACTATGGATGTCTGCAGTTCATTGCTGCTGCCTCTGCAAATGTTTGTGATGCCCCATGAGCACAGAATTTCATGGACCCACAATGTATGGAAGTTCAGCAGGACTCTAAGAAAGTGCAATATGTTTGTGACAACTAAAGCTAAGTAAGTGGTTAGCTTACTTTGAGAGCCTACACTTTTTGTTTTAGCAAGAACTTCCATTGAATGCAGAAAGATGGTAATGTAATTCTAAAAAACACAAATGATCAAGTAATCTTGTCATATCTTTTTTTATTCATGTTACTTCCCTATATTAAGCAGCTACTTATTAAACATGATGACATAGAAGGAAGGGAAAGATAAGACAACCTATAGTTCTTTTTCCTTTCAGCTCTTTCTACTCATCAGTAAGCTGAAGGTGGAGAGTATTGATATAACATGCACATATCAATATGTGAAATAGAAACAGTTGCATTAGTTTTGTATAGAATTTCCATTCTATTATTTCCATGTAAGAATAAAATACATATGTATGTATTTTCCATGAAATAACTGTATAATTTTGGCCTACGAGTTAAATGCTCTTATATTTACTTTTAAAACTTGCATGACACAGTATAAAGACAAATGGGAAAATTTAAAATAATAATTTGAATGTTTGGGTTTTTTACATAGGAAGACACTAAATAGCAAATAAAAAAGGGATTAACCAACACCATAGATATATCTGTAGGAAAAAGTCTTTTACTAAGAAAACACATTAAAAAAATTAGACTGATACTCCAGATAAACATGAAACATGAAAAAATATAAAAGTTTTAACAGAATTTTTCCTGCATTTAAAAAAAATTTTTTATATCATTATTATACTTTAAGTTCTAGGGTACATGTGCACAATGTGCAGGTTTGTTACATATATATACATGTGCATTGTTGGTGTGCTATACCCATTAACTCATCATTTACATTAGGTATATGTCCTAATGCTATCCCTCTCCCCTGTCCCCTCCCCACAATAGGACCCAGTGTGTGATGTTCTCCTTCCTGTGTCCAAGTGATCTCATTGTTCAATTCCCACCTATGAGTGAGAATATGCGGTGTTTGGTTTTCTGTTCTTGAGACAGTTTACTGAGAATGATGGTTTCCAGCTGCATCCATGTCCCTACAAAGGACACAAACTCATCTTTTTTATGGCTGTATAGTATTCCATGGTGTATATGTGCCACATTTTCTTAATCCAGTCTGTCACTGATGGACGACATTTGGGTTGATTTCAAGTCTTTGCTATTGTGAATAGTGCTGCAATAAACATACGTGTGCATGTGTCTTTATAGCAGCATGATTTATAATCCTTTGGGTATATCCCCAGTAATGGGATGGCTGGGTCAAATGGTATTTCTAGTTCTAGATCCTTGAGGAATCACCACACTGTTTTCCACAATGATTGAACTAGTTTACAGTCCCACCAACAGTGTAAAAGTGTTCTTATTTCTCCATATCCTCTCCAGCACCTATTGTTTCCTAATTTTTTTAATGATTGCCATTCCAACTGGTGTGAGATGGTATCTCATTGTGGTTTTGATTTGCATTTTTCTGATGGCGAGTAATGATGAGCATTTTTTCATGTGTCTGTTGGCTGTATGAATGTCTTCTTTTGAGAAATGTCTGTTCATATCCTTTGCCCACTTTTTGATGGGATTGTTTGTTTTTTTCTTGTAAACTTGTTTGAGTTCTTTGTAGGTTCTGGATATTAGCCCTTTGTCAGATGGATAGATTGCAAAAATTTTCTCCCATTCTGTAGGTTGCCTGTTCACTCTGATGGTAGCTTCTTTTGCAGTGCAGAAGCTCTTTAGTTTAATTAGATTACATTTGTCACTATTGGCTTTTGTTGCCATTGCTTTTGGTGTTTTAGACACAAAGTCCTTGCCCATGCCTATGTCCTGAATGGTATTACCTATGTTTTATTCTAGGGTTTTTATGGTTTTAGGTCTAACATTTAAGTCTCTAATCCATCTTGAATTAATCTTCATATAAGGAGTAAGGAAAGGATCCAGTTTCAGCTTTCTACTTATGGCTAGCCAATTTTCCCAGCACCATATTAAATAGGGAATCCTTTCCCTTTCCTGCATTTTCTAAACAAAGGGGCTGGCACATTTGTTTTTTCAGTGAGCTTTGCAAATTATATAGCCAGTCTGCATCACACTTCTTGTTCTTTCTTTGAAACACTAAGCTCCTTTCATAATATATTCATTCTTCTACATGAATTGCTCTACTCCTAAACCCAAGATCTCCTATACATTCTTCAAAGCCCAATGCAAATGTCACCTTCTCTGTGGAACTCTTCCCAAAGCTCCTAGAACAAAGTTGGTCATTCCCTTCCCACTATGGACTGTGAGGCCTTTGGAGGGAGGTCCTAGGAACAATTACAATATTTATTACATAAGTAAGTGCTGGGTTAAAAAATTATTGGATGAGATGGTGGTCAAAGATGATGGGTGGGAAGGAGCTTGTATTCTATGATTTGCATTCGAATCCTACTCTCATCTAGAGATGACACTGCTTTTGTCACTTGAGCTCACACTGGTTTCCTAATAAAAGTACTTGAAATTTAAAACAGCTTTCTGTTTATTGAGTCAAGACCCATTTATCCATCCCTTTTGAGATGATAGTATGACTGGTACAGCTAATGATGATCTTATTTCCAGCCATTAAACAATGTTAATTTCATGGGCTACAGAGAGAAGAAGCTTATGCAAATGAATATGGTTTTGTCTGCACACAGCTTATTAATATGAATAGGCTAGCAATTCATGATCCATAGCCTTCCCCAATAGGCATGATTTAGAAGATCAAGGTTATTTTTCTCCTGAAAAGAAACTCATATTAATATGCAGATAACTTCTCAGGTGTAGCCTCAGGACCACTCACATTCTAAACAGATCATTCTACTGTGTAAAAAGTCAATGCACTGTAGAGCAAATATGAAAATGAAAGCTGAATGTTTTGTGTAATCCTACAGAATTCAGAGTGGGCAAAAGGATACTACTTGCTGAACTTGATCTGACACTCTTAACTCATTCAAGAGCATGCCAAACATATCAACTTTAATGTGTAACACTTCTGAGCATGGTAATGCAATTTTTCACTGAGAAAGATGATGATGATATTTCTTGCACTCATGAGAAATCTTAATAGTTTCCATGCATCATTGGTACACATAAGTTATGGATCTTTCATGTTAATATCTGGACAGTATATAATATGGAATATATTCATGAAGAACAAAATGAAAGATCATTTAGCTAAAATAGGTATTTATCATTTTGTGTTGTGCTCATCCTTTTTTGTATAAAGCCATTTTTCCTAGAGAAAATATCATTAATTTTGTGTCCCTCAAATGTCAGATTTGTATTGTTTCTCCAACAGTGGGGTAAGGCAGATTGCTTCTGCTCTGGTATGGTTTGGCTGTTTCCCCACCCAAATCTCATCCCAAATTGTATTTCCCATAATTCCCACGTGTTGCGGGAGGGATCCAATGGGAGATAATTGAATCATAGGGGTGATTTCCCCCATACTGTTCTCGTGGTAGTGAATAAGTCTCAGGAGATCTGATGATTTTATAAGTGTTTTCCCCATTTGCTTACCTTTCATTTTCTCTCTTGTCTACTTCCACGTAAGATGTGCCTTTTACCTTTGGCCATGATTGTGAGTCCTCCCCAGCTACGTTGAACAGTGAGTCCATTAAACCCCTTATCTTGATAAATTATCCAGACTCAGGTATGTCTTTATCAGCAGTGTGAAAATTGATTAATATATGGTCTAATGTGGTGTCCCTTGAAATTAAATTGTAAATGCATAAGATACTTGTTAGGTTAAGGCACTGAAACATCAGGTTATATATAACCTGAGAAATGCCTGGGTGTCTAAATGAAGATCTACTTTTGGAGCTCAGCCTAGCTAGGGTGATATTCTGATAAATCAAGATTATCACTGCACGTCCAAAATATGAAAGTGGGAATTCTTATAATTGGAAGAAGTGTAGGTTCATCTTTCCAGCCATGCTGGAAATCTCTTTTTTGCCAGCATTAAAAATATGAGACAAAGTAAGAAAATATTAATGAACAAAACACTCAAGGAATTCACATACAATCAGTAATAGTGTCCTGCTAATTCCCCTTTCGAAGTATCTTTTTCATCTGTTTAACTTCCCTTCAACTATATTCCCCAAAACGTAATGGAGGTCACCATGAAATCACATCTGGATTCCTTAAGCATCCCCTTAACAGTCATGACTCTAGAAAGCCTCCTTCCAATCAGTTTTCCACACTGCAATCAAGGTATCATTTTTAATGCTGTTTTGGTCAATTGCTTGCAAAGCTTAAAGCTTTGCAGTGGGTTTTCATAGTTGTTAAAGCCCAAAACACTAAACACGTCTCAGGAGGCTCCCCTGATTCCTAGTACTGTTTCTCAAGCCTCAGCTTCTACTATTTTGTCTCAGTCTTGCCTTTGTTCTCTAATGTTTAGTCCTTTTTATTCTTTTTCTTTTTTTTTTTTTTTTTTTTTTTTTTTTTTTT
>NC_045434.1:153348193-153598819 GCF_002776525.5 Piliocolobus tephrosceles
TTTTTTTTTTTTTTTTTTTTTTTTTTTTTTTGAGACCTAGTCTCACTGTCTCCCAGGCTGGAGTGCAGTGGCGTGATCCCGGCTCACTGTAAGCTCCATCTCCCGGGTTTACACCATTCTACTGCCTCAGCCTCCCGAGTAGCTGGGACTACAGGCGCCCACCACCTGGCCCGGCTAGTTTTTTGTAATTTTTAGTAGAGACAGGGTTTCACCATGTTAGCCAGGATGGTCTCAATCTCCTGACCTCGTGATCCGCCCGTCTTGGCCTCCCAAAGTGCTGGGATTACAGGCTTGAGCCACCGTGCCCGGCCCTGTTTAGTTCTTGTGAACTCTGACCCCAGGCTATCATTCTTTCTGTTGTAATTTGGCTAACTCTTACTGAGAATATAAGTCTTAAAAAAATGATGATAGTGCCGAGAAATTCTAACTTTCCTATTAGATCCTCAGGATATGAGTGTTATATTACTCTATATTTCCCCTTTCTCAATTTTCACCATGATCGGAGTTCTTTGTTCAATGTCTGTATTTTCTATTTTCTTAAAAATCTGTGAGAGTAGAGATACATCTGGCTTATACAGCACTCTACAGCTAGGGTCTAACAGTATTTGGCAAATAATAGATGCTTGATGTTTGCTAAGTTCATTAAAAATCAAGGTCAGAAATGCTTCTTGGAGTCTTTTAAGTTACTTAACCTTAATTACTAATAATCCAGTTAAGGCTACATAATTTATAGCCTAAATATATTGGGTAGGGGATGGGCAGTGACAATGAAAAGAAATAAAAAGATATCACAATTTTACTTTTATAACTTGGATTTGGTCACTTTATTTCCCTACAACTCTTCTTTTTAATTCATAACAAGGAGACGGGGATCATGTCACTGACTGTCAGAACTCAGTTATTAATGTGTAAGAGTGGCCAAAGCCATGAGTTTTAATATCAGCCCCAAAATATTCATAGTAGAGGCTTGAAAACCACAAATTTAATATTTCTCCTTGATTAACCTCTCTTGTTTTTCTGTATGTTATGTCTATTTAGAGACATAAATCTTTACCCATGTTATTATAGATATGGATATATGCATATTTTTCACCTTCTTCATTATGTTCTATATTCCCAGTCAGTCATCAAGCTAGACATCAATACACAGAGCTTTCATTCTGTGTCATAAACCAATGATTCTCAAATGCTTTCCTATTTGTCAGACCTAAATATTCAGCTGCCTACTAAGCATCTCCATTAAAATATTCCATAATCATCCCAAACCTGGTATGTTCTAAACTATATCTATTACCTTTATTGTTTTTGAAAAGAATAGAGATGGTGACATATTAACCTGCTTGTGGTTAGTGGTTTGTATAAAATTCATGAAAATTGTTTCTCTATAACATTTAACATTAAATATCTTTTGGCTATGCGCTGATGATAAAATAAGAAGGCAGGAGGACAAGATAACACACTTCAAACCAGATTAGCAACAAGCACTGTGCCCTAAGAGCCAAACTCGACGTTAATAATAATTTTTACAGTTGGATAGCTGCAGGAAAAACATGACTATGAAATGATTTGAAATCACCAGTGGTTCCATAGATACCACAAGGCAACATTTATGGGACAGGTGGGTGTTTGGAGTAGAGATGCTTTCATGCATCCTAGGAGCAGAAGATTGAACTAGATAAAATTGAGCTTCAATTATTGGAATTCTTCTGAATGCTCCTTTGCCTAACGCCCCTCATGGTACCTGTTTGAGCCCTCTCTTTTCTGTTTTCTCCCAGTAAAACTTAGTGGCTCTTCTTTGTCCAATCTGTCCTATGGAACCCTTTTAAGACCTCTTTTGTCCAAACCTTCCCTTGGAGAAGGCTCCTGTCACCATAGTGATGACTTGGGCATCGTCATTAAACTAACTTTCAATTTTTGATCAAATTTATCATCATCATTAATAATAACGTCAAGGCTTATGGCCAGGTTAGGGATTTCCTGGGCCAAGCATCTTCCCTCCCATCAACTGCCTTCTTATATCCTAATTAATTAAAAATGATTCTTTTCACTAGCTTCAGAAACCTGCAAAACATCTTAGATATACTCACTCTTTATTCCTGGCCCATCTAACTACCAAAAACATTATGTTAACTGTACTTCCTAAATAGTTTTCCACTACCATTATCTCAGTTCAGGATACCATCAAATCTCACTTGCATAATGTCAACAGATTTCTAAATGTTCTCCTTGTATAAAGTTTCTTTCTATTTCAAACCCCATCTATTATTTTCATCCTATTCTCATTTACTTTGGCATCAAAGTGATCTTTCTAAAATTCAAAATTTACCAGATCACTCAATTACTAAAACTGTTTCAGTGGCTCTTTTTAAAATATTCTATGTCTTGGCACATAAAGCCCTTATTAGCTAACTCCAGCACAGTTCCGCTCCAGTTCCATGGCTTACCGTTATTTTGTCCGTGTTCTACATTCAAGGTGCACCAGGAACTATGTTTTGCTCATCTATGAATTCCTGAAGCTGTATTTTGGAAGCCCTGGATATCTTATTTTTATTAATGAAAATCAATCAATCATATAACTTCAGGTACAAGAGTCTCAAAATAAAAAGAAAAGCAATATTCACTGAACTGAATTCTAACCAAATATCTTACTATGTTAAGAGCATAGCCCAAAGCCAAGAAAATTGTGTGTGTGTGCATGTGTGTGTGTGTGCGTGCATGTGCGTGTTTATTTTTAAGTGGAAAAGTGGAGGAGCTTTTTAAATTTGAATATGTAAAGATGACGTTTGGAAAAATATGACAGAAATTGTTGCACATTTTGTTATAAATTCTATTTCACATTTCAACTTCAAGTGGAAGAAAAACGTTTGTAAAAAGTAGAAACATAGTATTTGGTCTAAAAAGCTAATTGAAAAAATACCAATATTTCTTCTGAACTGAATGTAGAAAAGGTAATAGTTAAAAAGCCTAAAAGCATTCCCTAAAATAAATCCATTCTGAATGCAATTTTAAAAGCCTATGTTATTCTTAAATAAAGTCTAAATGGAAGCCTCAATTTTCTTTACTTATTAATGAATTCAAAATATTCAAAGTGGTTATTCTTGCTATTGAAAAGTGCTAGATAGCCAGATGCTGACCCATGGATAACTTAAAAAAAAAATGAAAGAAAAGCAAAAGAAGAAACTGTTAGCTTTTCAAAAAAGGGTATGGGACCCTGAGAGTATCATTGCGTTTCAAGAATTTAATATAAAACACCTACATTTCTCTGAGTTATTCAATCAAAGGATGGTGCACTGGCATCTATGCAGATGTGTCTGCCCATCTTTTATCTCCATTTTATAAAGTCTAATCTTCTTAAATATTATACAACATCTGTATCTTTTTCATGCTATGTAACTTCCACAGAGCTCATACAATGTAATTAATACACACAACTAGTGCAATCTGGCTTCTGCAGAGCATAAAGTAGACACTCAACACATGCTTGTCAATCGAATGAGGCACTCCATTTTAAATGCTACCCCTAATTCATTGGTTGGCTCCCTACACAACAATCCATTAGTCTCTTTTTTTATTTCTTAAAATATTTATCTTTATTTCTATCTGCCATGTTCCTAGCCATCTGGGTACAAATATGTCTGGAAAGAGATCTCACACCACGTTTGCTTACCCTATTTCTGCTGTCTGGGATACCTCCTTAACCACACCCATGTCACTCTTCCTACTGGAAAACTAGGCTACATCTAAGTGTCACTCTAAACCCCGACGCTTAACTGAAGTGCTCCCTGTTCATTCTAGTTAATGACACTTTCTTCCTCATCCAAACGCATATTGTATTTCATTTGCATCTCTCATGTGGTACTTTTCTCTTTCTACCTTCCATTCTAATTTTTTCAGCTTATCATTCTTTCTAGAATACAAACTCTTTACACATAGGATCCAAATCTAAGTCACTTTTGTTTCACAATTTTCTTGTTCAGTGCTATTTAACTATAAATATATTTTTAAAATAATGCTTTCTACCCGTAAGATAACCTCTTGGAGGTCTTTTAACTTATAGTTTATATACAATTTTAATAAGCTTGATATGAAGGAACAAGAAGTAACAAAACATAAAAAGCAAACACAAGCCTCCCTAAACCACAGCTGATTGGAATCACTTGTATGGGAACAAACAATCTTTATATACCAGGGGATGTTAGTAAGATGCAAGTCAGAGGAATAACTGATGTGCATAAAATATACCCTGAATCTTAAATACTTTAATGTGCTATTTACTATTTATTAATAATACCTTATTATGCAATTATAATAATTCAATAAATGTACAGGATAAGGTAACTTTTAATTTAATAAATTATTAATAACTAATACAAACAATACCTTATTCACTATTTAGTTATATTAATCCAATAAATTTTTAGGGAACTTTAACATTTACAAAGCATTTTCACATCTATTATAAAAGTCTTCACACTATGGCTAAAAAATACTTAAATATCAAGCCCACCAGATTTTGCAGAAGAAAAAGCTGAAAGTCAGTGGGTCAAGTTAGATGTTCCTAGGTCAAACACTGAAAAGTAAGAAAGTCAAGGTTCAATTCTTAGTGTGGTAACTCTGGGAGTAAAGCAGACTGAGTTCTTTCTTACTGCCCTTGAGACACTGAAAGAGAGAAACAAAACTAAATGAACAAGCAGTGTGTTGTGTTGTTTTAATGGAGAAAAATGATGAACCGAGAGCAAAACCTTTGAGATAAAGTGATCAGGGAAAACATCATGGAAAAGGTTATTTTTAAGCTGATGCCTGAATCATGGGAAAGAGCCAAGCATTAAAACAAACAAAAACAGGGAAAGAGCATTCAGGTATAGAAACAGACTTGCACAAAGGCCTTAAAATGAGAAATTTCAGCCTCCTTCCCATGATATAAAATATCCTTCATGAAGTGGCTTCCAAATGCTAATCACATGCCAGCTGTTCTTCATCCCTTCTAGCCCTCACACTCAAAGACATTCTAAGCATTTCCTGCACTACATCTTCCTTTATCCTTTTGCAGATGCGATTTCCTCTTCCAGGCATCTCTATATTGAAAACAAACATTGCTCCCCTAAAACTTTTATCAGGGGGACTTCATTCTTTCATCTTTAACTATATCCCTCATTCCAGTCCAACTAAATGTGTCTCTCCCATATATTTTAAAAACACTCTCATTTTTTTATTAACAGCTTCAATGAGGAATAATTTACATAATGTAAAATCACCTGTTTTAAGTATACAATTCAATAACTTTTAGTATATTTACAAGAATTGTACAACTATTACCACGATCTAATTTTAAAACATGTCCATCACTCAAGAAAGAAACTTAATGTTCATATATAGTCCATCCCATTCCCACCCCCAACCTCCTTTCTGTTTCTATAAGATTTACCTTCTCTGAACATTTTACATAAATGGAGTCGTATCTACGATATGTGCTCTTCAAATCTGGTTTCTTCCACTGAGCATGTTTTTGAAGCTCATCTCAGCTGTACGTATTTCAGTCCTTCTTTCTTTTAATTGATGAGTAGTATTCCATTGCATGGATGTACCGTATTTTGTTTATCCATTCACCAGATGATGGACACTTTGCCATCTAGGTTTTGTCTGTTGTGAATTACACTGCTGCTTTATTTTCTCTTTGTTTCTACACATCTATCTCCCCCTATTGGGCTATGAGCACCATTACAGCACTCAGCACAGTGCAACACTTTCTTTAGTCTCAGCAACAGCTGTTACTGGTACAGAGAAGGTACTCATAAGTTTGGGTAACTCTGAGCCCAGATCCCCCTCTTCAAGATGGGGGCACTCACAGCCCGCTGAGGCTTACCAATCAGTTCCTCTCCAGAGACTGTTCTTTGCTAGGAAGCTAATTTTCACAAAGAATACTGCTGAGGAGCAGCCTGAATCCAAGGACTGATCTATGTGAGGATGCAAAGACCTGGACCCTTGCCTCCATTCAGTACATCTCTTCAGGGCATTCTAGCCTCATAGCATCCTGTGGGATCTGCCGAGCCTTCAGTTACCACCACAGCTCAGTCACTCTTCTCCTACCCAGTCCTGCCTTCCTTGTCCTCCCCTCCAGCTCCGCTGTGTTATGGCTGAGAGCACTCCATAATAAAACTTCTGAAAGCAAATCTCAGTCTCAAAATCTGTTGCCTGGGGAGCCTGGTCCGCTTGTGGCATACAATGATATATTGCCCCCTTTTACGTGGTGAGTTCAGACAAGGAAGTTAGCTATTAAGGATATATAATCTTCAATACCCCTTCTTTAATCACAGGCAGTGTGTAGTCTGTTTGTGGTATAGCTGCAACCTAGTATATGTAATCTAAGTTCTATCTGACCCTTGAGGGTGTTAATCAAGTTTAGCCTAAAGCTGCCTCTTTATATAAGTTCGGCCTAAAGGTTTTTCTGTGCATCATGAACTATAATAAGTAGAGGTGTAAACTGACATTAGCCCGCACCTTTGCTAGTCACTGAGTTTTGGCCAAGTGTAGCCAACTGTTCACACCATGTTCAAATAAGACAAACACCAACCAGTAACCAAGCCAGCTGTGTACCTCACTTCCCATTTCTGTACATCATTTCCCTTTATTTTTATCTAGAAATCTTGTTCCACCACGTGGCTGCACTGGAGTCTCTCTGAATTGGCTGTGATTCTGGGGCTGCCCAATTAGCAAATTGTTTATTGCTCAATTAAATGCCTTTAAATCTAATTCAGCTGAAACTTTTCTTTGATCAAGAATAAGATCAACTTAACCCCCTTCCCATTCTTTACTACTTGAACATCAAAAGCCCTATTCAAGATTTCTACAAATTATGGAGGAGTAGGAATAGGAGTTCCTCAGCCTTCCACTGTACATTTGATTAGTTTACAGACTTTATTGCCCTACCTACTGTCTTTATTTTGAACTTTATCAATCTAAACAGACCCCTTCCTCAATATTTGCAAAAGTTACACTTATTGTTGAGTATAGTAGATTTTGTTGAATATATGAATACACAAAGAAATATATGAGGACACAAAGAAAGGGTTTACACTTTAATAAAACCAACATTTTCGGTGGAGTACTAGACTTCACTCGTCTTAAATTTTCCTTTGTCCTTCCTATGACGAATTTTACCCTGGTCACTTCATTCCAAGGAGTGTGTCAACCTCAGGCCCCCTCACTGGTTTTTCTCATTCTCACTGTCTTAATGACCGCTCACTCACTTTTCTTTCTTTCCCATTTCCCCTTTCTCTCAGGACCATATTCCTCTCAATTTTTTAAAATGTAGATAGTAAAGCTCTCTGTTGCCTTTCTACCCATTCACTCGGAACCCGTTTGTATCCCAAATGACTTTCAAGTCTCTTTTGTTAGATAGTTATCTCCTAAAAGGAATTCTTGTGCCAGCCATTAAGATAATGTATTTTTTAATTTTTACTATGTAAAGATGCATAATTCATTATAGAAAAATATACTAATACATCTGTTATTTAATATTTCTGAGTGAAGAATTATGCTCTCTTTCTGAGTTCGATACAGGTGGCACTATACAGACCAGGGTAGACTGTCTAAAATGTGTTTTTAAGTTTTGGATAAAAGTACTGTGTCAAGGGTCTGCAAGAACACCCTCTGGCTTCATAATTCATTAGAAGAGTCACAGGATTCAGAAGCTGTTATATATACATTTTACTATGGTGGAAGGATTCAGGTTAAAATCGGCAAAGGAAAAGGGAACATGGGGCAAAGTCTTGGAGAAGCTGAGCCCAAGCTTCCTGGTGTCTCTCCCAGTAGAGTCACACATGGATACACGTAACTCTCCACGAAACGGTAAGTGACAATAGATGTAAAGTGTTGCTAACTAGGGAAACTCACCCTAGTCTTGATGTCCAGGGTTTTTATTGGAAGTTAGTTACTTAAGTATGCAACATCTGCGTGACTAGCTTACCTAAGCAGACTCCAGACCCCCAAGGTAAAAACAGGTGTTCACCATAAATCACATTGTTAGCATGTACTATCTGGTCACACTGGTAAAGCATGCCCCAAGGACTTAGGCATACAAAAACACTTATCAGGCAGACATCAAGCCGAGCTCCCATGGACAGCCAGGACCCAGTCTGAAAAACAGGATTTTGTTGGGAATATAGAGAATTTTAGCAAACCAGTCTGTTAGGACATGCATAGGTACTATGGTGACTCTAGCATAAAATTTCTAGTGCCATGTCTAGTATCCTGTTCATTACATTTATTCATTCATCTAGGCATTATAATAGAATAAGTATCTGAGAAAGATAGCTCCAGCCAGTCATGCAGTGTGTGTCACTATGAATTAAAGTCCTTCAAAGAAGACACTGGGAAACTTCTTAACTTCAGATCTGTTCCACAGCTGGGAATAACCAGACATTCTGAAGACTCCCTTGATGAGTGTACAGAACTGGATGTTGTCCCCATTCTGGGAAAGAGGTTACATGAGATCCCAGCTGATCCTATTATGTACGTACCTATTATGTAACCTATTATGTACCTATTATTTACCGAGTACCTATTATGATCCTGTTATGTACCTATCTATTATGTATCCTATTATGTACCTATTACATATCCTATTATATACCATGTAGAATCTTCTCTACCTGGTCCTGTTTATTGTTTTGTCCTTTTGTGTCCATCATGGTTAATCCCACCAGCATTAGAGAAAATATTGAAGCATTACAAAATGGAGAAGAGTGAGGAAGTAAATCAACTCTTTTTCAGAGACATTGCCCTTTGTACTACATAACATTGAAAAATAAGGTCAGTATCTCCTCATAGACAACTGAATTTGCTAGGACTGTAACCTGAGAAACTGTCTACATCCACTACTCTTTGCATAAAGCAGAGTAATAAAACTGGCCCCTTGAAAAGGAGGGCAGAGACAAAAGCAAGCAGCAAGTACTTCCTGCTGACATAGCTAATAGACCTGCCACTCATTCAGGGTTGCATTTGGTAGAATCTGTCTTTCTTTGTCCCTTTCTTCTTTCCCTGCTTTCCATCTTCTTTCCATTATGTTCCTCCTTCCTTTTATTCCTTTCCTCTACCCCTCTCTCTTTCCCTTTCCAGCCTTTCTTTTCTTCTGTTAACAAATATTCACAGAACTCTACTAGGTCTCAAAAACTGTACTCTGCACTAAGAATCCAGGACTAAATGAGGGCAATAGGGCCACTGCCTTCATGAAACTTATAGTCTCACAAGAACCAGCTTTCTAAAGCATAAAAACTTCCATGACCAGCCACTCTTCACATTTGAACACTTGCTTCACTCTCCTGGCTACTCTCTGGTCACTCACCACTGACTCCATCTTAAAGCCCAGTACCTCAAGCCACACTAAGATTTCTTCCTTGCAGGGCCTCATGGTTAACTTTTGTGCCCTGAGCCTTGAGCGTTCTGCATCCTCTGTTGTAATACTCTTTCCACCCAAACCTCTGCTATTGCTGTGGTGTCTTCTATTCATCCCTCAGGTTTCCTCTTAGTTCTAAAGCAGGGAAGCCTTCTCTGGCTATCCTCTGCTATCAGTGCTACTTCTCAAATACTTCCATGCTGGCATGTAAAAGAAACAGGCATAGCAGCTGTCATTTCAAGCTCCATGCCTGAGCCACACAGGGAAACCTTTCCTATGACACATCAGATACACCCACAGGAAGCCATTCCTTTGAACTGTTCTAACTGTAGAATACACTTGAGTAATTTCTGCAGCAAACGAATGCTCTCTCAAGAATTAGAAGGAGAATGTAAAACAAAGAATCTACATCTCACTTCTGCTACTTCTGAAGGAAATAGGCACAGGCTTTCTCTATCTTGTTATTAATCCTTTGTTCCCCATTATTCCTTCATTCAACATTCAATAATTGTTTAACTCTATCGTGCCCCCACATAAACATGTTTTCTTCTCAGGGACTCTCACAGTCTTCTTGTTGGCCATGGTATTAGATTCCTATTTTGCTACTGTCACAAATTACCACAAGCTTCATGGCTTGAAACAACAAAATTATTTTCTTATACTTATGGGAGCCAAAAGTACAACACAGGTCTCACTGGGTTAAAATCAAGGTGTTAGGGATGTGTTCCTTCTGGAAGTCCCAGGGGATAATTTATTTCCTTGCCTTTTCAGCGTCTTGCAGCTTCTTGCGTTACCTGACTTAAATCCTTCCTCCTTTTTCAAAGCCAGCAGCATAGCATCATCAAATCTCCCTGCTCCCTGCTTTTATTGTCACATCTCTTCTGTCTTATAAGTACCTTTGTAATTATGTTAAATCCATCCAGATAATCCAGAATAATCTTCCTATCTGGAGAATCTTAATTTAACCACATCTGTCAATTCCTTTCACCATGTATGATAACGTATTCATATGTTCTGGGGATTCGGACATAGACATCTTTGGAGGACCATTATTGTATGCCTTAGCCATAAATGGTTTTCTCTGCAGCCACTAGAGACATTCTTTCTACTTCATATCAGAAATGTCTTTAAATTACTTGATTCTGCATCCCTCCTGTATTAAGCAATGGTGTAAACTGGTCTTGGTATGACCTTAGTGTGTTGGTTTGGGTTTTTTTGTTTGTTTCTGGTTGGCTTTTTCCCTGCCTCATTGACCTTGCTACTAACATCCTTGTTATACTCCACCACTAACTGCATCAGGAAGCCTGGCCCTTCGTGACCACATGTATTGCTCTAGCTGGTGTTGGGGGTAAGGAGAGCCTCTCTACAGTAGTGTTGAAACTATTATAATAGGCTTCCAAGCAGGGCTACCTTCTTCTTTCTGTCTCTTGGAACACTACTTATATTATAGTGCTTTTATTCTCCACTTGCAATCTAGGAAGGCAGGCTTAATTTTTAACCCTGGCTATTCCACGGATGTGCTGTGTTACTTTTGGCAAGTGAATTATCCTTCCTCTGCTATATTTCTCCTCATGTATAAAAGGTATATAATAATATCTACCGTCTAGATTTTTTGTAAAAATCAACTGAGGTAACACTTGGAATGCTTCTTGTGGGGTACATAGTAGAGGCTGAAGGAATTACATTGATTTGTTGCAACAGTGATATGCACAATACACACATGGAAGAAAACACAAGGGATTCCGCTGGAAAAGTAAGATAAAAAAAGGTTGTAAAAGGCCTTGCATGACCAGATTAAGGGGGTAACGTGATACCTGGAATCAAACTCAGAGCCTTTTCATGAGCAGACCAGTCTTGGGTGTCCTTCTCTTGAAGTATCCTTTCCTGTCTTGGCCTCAAACAGTTTCTCAAATCCCACTTTGTACCAGAAGTCTCTGGTGAACATTTAAAAATTGGCAGCCAACTCCTACTAAAAGCACAATTCGCAAGTCTCTGCTTTCTCTTTCTCTCAACACCATCTACAGGATGCCCTGATATTTTTGTCCTCTAAGTAATGCCAGACAGTTTGGCCTAAGTAGGTTCTTGGTTTCACAGGCAACTAATAGCTGCCAGCCCTACAGGAGCCTCTTATGCTGAACAAGAAGTTGATTAAATTTACACTCAGGTGCTAGTACATTATTTATTTACTTAGCTATGTATTCACTGGTGTTACCAAACATGAAAGTAATTTTTAAAAAAGACTTCTGCAAACCTACTCCCCAGTCCCTGTCCCTTCATAACACAAAACTCAGATCTAAAGGCTTGAAGGTGAGAACAATAAATCTAACAACTTTTACAGAACACTGGTGTCTTGAATTTGTGCCTCCTTCATAGCTTCAATCTCAAATACAATCAGTTTGCAAGTCAAAACAAGATTTTAGCAACTGCCAACTCATCTTGGCATCTGAAAAATCAAGCTGTGTTCTGATGTTTGCTTCATAAATTAGAACCAACAATAAAGATTCTGGAATCAGGGCTTAAGTGGCAATTTTGTTGATGATGCATGACGCAGAACAGAATGCATTTTGCTCAGCCGCAAGGAGCTGCCTTGGCAAGGCTGGCAGCAGTAGGGCGTTTTCTGTGTGGGATGTTAGCTAAGGTTTGCAAAAAGCCACCAATTATATACCTTCTGAGTCAAAGAGATGCTTTTCACAGCTATTTATGTACTTTAATGCTAAATGGCCAGAATTCCAGGGGTTATCAAGGACAAGATGATCTTAAACAAAAGCAATAATTTCCGTCCCATTCCAAATTACACAGATAACTTGCATAGGACCATATCAGGGGCAACTACTCTCATAAGTTTTGGGGTAAGGAATTAATTTATTATTGTTAAAGGAGCAACCTGTGTCAGAAAGACACCCAGCAAATTGCCTAAGTTCACTTACTTTAATCTTTACTTCATTCCATTATCAAGTCTTATAATCAAATTTCTATAGTTTCCCACCCCAAAATTAGCCTCTGAGGACCTCTAAATAGCTCCTTTTGAACAACTCAAGGAATATGTGTCATCTCGGTAATTCAGAGCTAGGAACCAGAAAAATAGGATTTACTGTCATTTTTACCTAATCTAAAAACATGCATTATTCCCTAGCGATAAGAAAATTCCATTTATTGCTACTTTTGATGACTACTATCCCCACTCTCCCCCTTTCTAAAAAAAAAAAAAAAAATGTAACTAGAAATCAATGGACAAAACTAGAACTTATTCTAGAGGTAAAATTGATATTGGATGAAACAGAAATTTTTTATGAGCACCATACCTTGGCTAACCTGCCTATCACCACACCCAAACATGCAATTTCTCAAAGGTGGTGAGCAATCCTTACCCCTTACCTCCAATTTGGTGCCGAAAATTGAGGAGATCAGCAGCAGTTATCTTGTGATACATCAGCTCTATCAATCATTTTCTAATGGCATGTCCCCTGCCCTAACCTGCCACTGAAATAAACTCTTATCCTGGATTTTTCTTATCCTTTATACTTCTGAGAACAGGATCATCCAGGGATGGGTTACATGCTTTAAAGACATGGCATTGTCTCTTCCCAAAGGATATTACTTCACAGTGAAAGTGGGTAGGAAATAAGCTGATGTCCTTTGGGGCTCACTGGAATTATTGGGTAGCCTATCTTCTAAAAACACAGCTGTCTTGACTTTGAACCAGTGACCCATGTATGGTGCTGATTCTTCTATAGCCAAATTATATAGGTCTAAGAATCAACCACTTTCAAATTTTGTTTTCCATACCACTAAATCTAAACCTTGGTATCTTATAGATTTTAGTGACCAAGAAAATGACATCTCCACTCAGACACACAAAAATACTTAGATCAAATAGTAGTTGAAACTGCCATGTGAACATTTCTAGTTTCTTGGACCACTGATTGAACCACTGAGAAATAGTCCCAGTATTGCCCAAATTGATAAAACTAAATATAAAGAGATAATTGGCTTCTACTATATTCCATGCCAATAGGGAGTGGGTAGATTTCTGGAACTCCAAGGCTTACAGGGCAACTTTTTTGTATCACCATATCCAAAGGAAAAGGTTAATGGAAAATGACCTCAATTTCATATTGGCAAGACGGCCAAGAACTCAGACCCCCCCAGGAACGAAGATCACATCTTTTGAATAAATTCTCTATACAGCTGAGGTATTATTTAAAGGCTAAAGAAATGCAGGATATGTGGCAGTAAAAATACTAGTTCCCTCTCTTTTTTCTTTTTAAACATGAGAATAATTAATGTAGTCATTACTAACTTGATGGTATCCTTTTACCCCACTAGTATATATTAGGTGAATTACTGGTGGTTTTAGCTACCATTTAATTTATGGATCATGAAAGGGTACGGAATAATAGCTATATGAGAGTGTGATACAGGTAAAGGAAGAATTAGTATCACTTGGACTGTGTGGATGATGTAAACAAAGGACTTTAGGGAGTCTTCATGATATCACAACCACTGAATTCAGGGACTCTATATGAATTTGAATTTCTTACTATAGATAAGGTAAATGCATTAAAGTTGTATGCATGATTACTGGATCATGTGAGATGGTGGCCTCTGTATACCTGTGAGGAAGAAAGCCAGTTCAGAATACTTTTTAGCCACCTAATTTGCATGCAGTCTATTTTAATTCTCTCTAAGCAACCTACAAGGTCCAACCAAATTAAACACCCTTTTAAAAGACTGCATTATAATGCTTATGTATTAGGTACAATGAGAAGGAAAGGAGAAAACATCAAAAGGCACTAATTACACCTTGCTTAATCTCATACCCTTGGTCCCAAGGTAGATTTCCCTGATCTGTGTATTCCCTGATCTGTTGCAGCCTGCAACAGATTGATCGCAATGACCCCTCTAGAACCAAAACTTGACTATTGTTTGGACCCTATTATCAGTTGCTTGTTTTATGAAGAAAGTGGAAAGGGTTCAATTTGGGGTCTTAGAGCATCCTCTCAAGGTGTGCTTTGCAGTAACCATACCTGGATGAGGCCTTCCTGAATGTACCCCTCACCGCTGTCAGCTCCTGACCATTAGGGGGAAAAAAAAAAAAAAAAAGTTAGCTTCTTATCATTCTGGTATCTCTCTCCCAAGGTGAGAGACTTTTCTTTTTAATTGGTTCAAATTCTTTATCTTACATACAAACATTTGGCAACATTGAAATCAAAACATCTCTCTTGCCAGATCCTGCTGAGCAGCTCCGAATCCTCTTTATCTATTATATATTTTTTTAAAAAATGTTAGCATAGCTGCTGCTTCTCTCTTTCTCAAGGAGTTGCAGATAAGAAATGTAACCACATTCTTCAAATAGACCCTTGATACAGAGGCTAACTGCTCTTACCATTCCTTCCTCTAGCCAGGATGAAATGGTGAGAAACTCACTTTGAGGTAGGAAGGGTGTGAGTGCATGAAATCAAAGGGTGACGTATACTGAACACGACCCTTGAGCTGGCTGCTGTGTCCAGCCTGCCTCTTCTGGATGTAACTGCACTGCCCAGGTTTTCTGTTCTGAGAAGCAGGTATAACCTCTGTAGACCAGAAACGGCCTTATGACCAAAAGGCACACAATCCACAAGCTAATTGGAGAAGTATTTCATAGCCTGCTAGCAAAGATGAGTTGAGGCAATTCACTGTTAACCCATGGAAAACAGAGCTGAAAGAGTAGGCGGAACTTGCTGGTCAGGAGCAGAGTGATCAGCAAGTATTTGGAGCAGAGCGGAATCCTGAGTAGTAGGACAAAAACCCTTAAATCTGAGTAGTAGGACAAAAACCCTTAAACTGCTGCTGCTATGAGCCCACGATTTACACACAGAACAACCACTAATTTAGACACAATGCAACACAATGAATTACTTGACCTTTAGAATTCTGCATCTTGATTTTTTGGATTGCTCATGTTCCTAATCCGTGTGTATCTTTATTTGAGAAATCTTGAATTGAATGGATTTATATTCTATGCACTAAAGAAGTCTAACTGAATAGGTGCTTTAAAAATTCAGTTCAGTTCAACCCATATTTATTAAGAAATTTCTAGGTTCCAAGCTGTGTCCTAGATACTGCAGATACAATGATAAATAGTTCATGAAAGCTTCTGCTTCCAGATTTCTCACTGTCCAGCACGGGAAAGAGAAAATTTCTTCATTGTATTATCTTTGATATCATGTATTAGTTAATTTTATCATCACATAAATTCCATAAATAAATTGTATTCTCACTTAACATGTTGTGAAAAGAAGTTCTGAGGGATTAATTTTCTTACCTAAGACTACAAAACTGGTAACAAGCAGAAAGATAATATAACCTTAGTTGTTCTTATTTAAAATTCAAGCCACCCTCAATACTCTTTGCTGCCTCTCTCACAATAACAACTATTTAATGTATGTTCTATGTTTGACTTCATTTTATCTTACTTAAATCTTACAAGGAAGTCTTACTATTCACTCCTACCTTATAGATTTTTAAAAAATTATATTACAGAGGGTATGATACAGATGGCAAAGTGACATATTTAGTGGAGTTATGGCCAAAACTGAGACACATCTCTGTGAAAAGAGTTGTAGGATAGTAGGGAGAAAGCATAAAAGGGTACCATGACCATCTACTTCCCATCTTGAAATGTTTCATCTGTGTTCACTTGCACCTAATTTAATTGCAAATTAAAGTAAGGCCCTGTATATTCTTATAGGTATTCTATAAATAACTTCTTAGGTATCCTATAATCTACATGAATAATCATTTAATTGAATTACAATTTAGAATAGACAGAAGAGTTACCTAGTAAGGACATCCGAGTATACTTATCCTAGGAAGAAGCCTATTATCCTAATATCTTAGTATGGTACTTTGAATTCTCATTGACTATATTATTTGTAAATATAACTATTTTAGGAAAGAGATGACAACCCAGACATTTTTACATGCTTCCTTGGTATTCACTTCTTGCGTTATGTGTCTCAAAGAAGGAAAGGAGTGAGTAATGCTTGGATTTGAAAGCCAATGTACAAGAAAGGTATGAAGGGGCTTGTCAAGCAATTCCACCTACAACCTAGATCTCTGTTAATTTATTAATTCAACCTGTGGCTCTTGAGCACTATCTATAAGCCAAGCATATTGATGAATGTCCTGCTTCCAAAATCCATATAAGAGCCTCATGTAGGATCTCATGCATTCATTTACATCTTATTCCATTCACCTTATAGTTGAAATAACTTTGCCTATCGAACTGTATGTATTAAGTAACAGTGTTTGTATATTAGATATTAATGTCACATACAATTCTGAAATGGAGCTTCTGATTAATATGGCATATTCAGAGAAATGAACTTAGTTGACAAAATTAAAATTAAAGGCTAAGGAACTTGACATTTTAGTTAGCCTTAACACTTAGGTGGAAAATTTTGTGATTGTATCTAAGATTCTTGAAATATGGAAGATAACTCATGGATTTCCAATTTGCTGCTTCTTAGCAACTCTAGGTTCCAAAGAATTGAGAGTAAGAAAATTGAGCCAGACACTATGTAGCATTTCATCCTCCTCCGCCTTTGTAAATGGCAGCTTCTCTGTCCAGAATGTGTTCCTTTTCCTGCTTCTTCACTTAATGGTGACTAACTTTGCTCCACAGTTCAGTTTCAAAAAGTCTGGGAAGAATATCCTAAAACCATCATCCCTCCCCACATCTGGGGTAGATTACATTCCTCTAGGATTCCATTGTGAACAAGTAATAAAATGATCACAGAACTTATTGCCCTGTATGGTAATAAGTTTCCTCATCTGTTTTCTTCTCTGTCTTAAGTTATGACTTGTTCTTTGATCTGGTTCTGTACACCAGGAAGATTTCTGCAACCTAGTGAGCACTCAATAATTACCTATTAAATAAATGAGAGAGGATAAATAGCTCACCCAAGGTCACGCAGTTAGTGGCTGAGTTAGATTTGAATCTGAAGCTTTTTCCATGTATGCTTTCTCACTGTGAAGCATTTTCAAGATAAAGTAAAAGATGCTAATTGGCTAACATCATAACACAGGCTCTGTGTGGCAAAAGCATCTCAAGCTCTCATCTTTCAAAGGTATTGTTTATGTTCTCCTTTTTGCAAAAAATGTGAACAGCACAGACAATAGCAGTATGATTAGCAGACAACGTGATTTTGGCAACATAATCTTGCATGAAGAGCTCCTCTAATGCAAATAATTGTAAATAAAACCTAGTGTGTGATAATTATACTTTTAGTTTACATTGATTGGGAAATACACATACACACAACTACTTGTAATAGTTCCACATTCCCTAGAGATTTGCAACCCACAGGTTGAGAGTAACAAGTTTAGTTGAAAAAATCATTGAACTGAAAGTAGAGTGACTTAACTTAAGGTTCAGCTCTGTTACTGCCTATAGGACCCTAGGCAGGGACTTGACTCCCAGATCTTTGAGCCTCCCAGCTCTTTCAGCTATAAATGAGACAATAGACTGAAGACCTTTATGTCAGGCTTTGCACTGCACTGCTCCACACTCCCCAAAGTGATGTTCACATAGATTATAATGCAATGATGCCCCTTGTAGTCATATAATGCAATAGCATTGCTTAAGAAATTTGCTCCCTTAACAGGCTGACTCTAAATTTAGCCCTGCTCTAAATAAACAAAGATTTCAACCATGTCTTCCTAAAAGTATCAGCCATCCTCATTATTCTCTCATAGTCTTTCATAGCCAACTTGACAACTTGGCTATGAAACTTGGGAATTACATCAGGCAGTCCTCTGTTCTGATTAGACATTGATACTTTTTATTTGAACCATTCTGACACTTATACTTTTTCTTTCCTTTTGCCTCCTAGCTCATCTCCCCTCCTCCAAAATCTTTATCTTTACTCTTTATGGTAAAATGACATGGAATAGGTCTTTTGGAATCCCTTGGGAGTCTCTCTAAGGTGAACCAGGCATTTTAAGGGATTGTTAAAAGCTCTGAGGCCTTCCTCCAGAGCCAAAAGTACACTTTTTCTCTGAACCACATCTGGCCCCTGTGTCATTTTCAAGAGAAATAATCAGGAAGATTAGAGATGATAATGACATATTAGCTTATCTCTTCCATTCCCCTGGTTTCCTCTGGAGAAAGGATGACATTGGAAAGGAACTCCTGTCTCCCTGTTCCTCCTGTGGCTCTCACCAGTAAACTCTGGAATGTGTCTCTTATTTCTCTTCAAAAATAATTTCTGAAATATAACTGTTATAAAAAAACACATTTAGAAGGAAGGGGGAAAAAACACAAGAGAAGGAAGGGGAAAACAGAAGTATCAAGAAGGAAGGACCAACTAAAGGAGTCAAGAAAATGCAACACTTGGGGCATTGTAATAAATAGTCTCACATTATTTTATTGTATCTTCTTTTTAAACTTTTATTCTAGGTTCAGGAGTACATGTGCAGGTTTGTTACATAGGTAAACTTGTGTCACAGGTGTTTATTGTACAGATTATTTTGTCACCCAGGTACTAAACCTAGTACAAAATAGTTATTTTTTGTTCCTCTGCCTCCTCCCACCCTCCACCCTCATATAGGTCCCAGTGTCTGGTATTTCCCTCTTTGTGCCCGTGTGTTCTCATCATTTAGCTCCCACTTACAAGTGAGAATATGTGATATTTGGTTTTCTCTTCCTGTGTTAGTTTGCCAAGGATAATGACCTCCAGCTCTATCTATGCTCTCACAAAAGACATGATCTCACTCTTTTTATGGCTGGATAGTATTCCATGGTACATAGTTACTACATTTTCTTTACCCAATTTGTCATTGATGGGCGTTTGGGTTGATTTCATGTCTTTGCTATTGTGAGTAGTGCTGCAATGAACATACACATGCATGTGTCTTTATGGTAGAATGATTGATGTTCCTCTCGGTATGTATCCAGAGGGTACATTGCTGGGATTGCTGGATCAAATGGTAGCTCTGTTTTTAGTTCTTTGAGGAATCCCTGCATTGCTTTCTACAATGATTGAAGTAATTTACACCCCCACCAAATGATGTATAATCATTTCAAGCCTCTTCTCTCCATATCTCAGAAGATTCTTCACACATCCCATTCTTTACTCCTATTTGTGCATTGTATACATGCCCCATCTTGGCCATTCTAGTCTGTATATCATAGCTTTAAGTTCCAGTGCCAACCACCATCAGCCCATCACAATGTCTATATCTTTCTTTGATGAAATTCATAAGATTAATAGACTAATTGGATCCTACCTAGCTGATAAATTGGTGACCTTGGATCAACATTCCATCCACATCTAGCTAAATGTGGCCAGTTACAGAGATCTAAGAGCCAGTATATATCATTCTGGGAAAACTCTGTTTCCTTGTTCAGACCAACCTAGGTTTATATCTAGATTTGTCTACTTATACACTGTCTGACCTTGAGCAAACAGCTCAGTCTCCGTAAGACTCTACTTCACCCTTAAAATAGGAACAACAATAGTATAAGAGCTCTTCAAAAAGTTTGTGGAAAAATAGAATTAAAAGATAAATAAAAATATAAACCTTATTTCTCAACATAAGCTCTATCAAGTTCAAGAGACTTTTGTAAGTGAGGCTACCAGCCATTTAGTCTGTCTCTAAAGAACTGAAAGTCTTGGGAATTTTACCATATCAATGCAATATTTTTTTACATTATTAACTGAAAAAAATGGGTGTCCTTTACAGATGTTTTAAGATTGAAAAACAAAAAGAAGTCAGAAGGAATCAAATCAGGACTGGAAGGTGGATGCATAATAATTTCCCATCAAAACTCTCAAAATTGCTCTTTTCTCGTGAAAGGAATGAACAGGAGCACTGTTGTGGTGAAGAAGAACCCTCTGGTGAAGGTTTCCTGGGTGTTTTTCTGCTAAAGCTTTTGCTAACTTTCTCACAACCCTCTCATAATAAGCAGATTTATAGTTTTTGGCCCTTTGGACAATCAAAAACCAAAATACCTTGAACATCCTAAAATACTCTTACCACGACCTTTGCTTTTGACGAGTTTGCCTTTGCTTTGACTGGAACTCTTTCCCCACTTGGTAGCCATTGTTTTGACTGTGAATTGTCTCCAGGGTCTTACTGGTAAACCCATGTTCCATCTTCTGTTACAATTCTTCAAAGAAAGAGTTCAAGATTTTGATTCACAAGTTTAAAATTTACATTAAAAGCTCCATTTTTGTCTGTAGCTGATCTGGGTGCAATGGTTTTGGCTCCCATTGAATGGAAACATTGAGTTCAACTTTAATTGTTCAGTCATAATTGTGTGAGCTGAAGTTAGTGAGATATCTGTAGTGTTGGCTATTGTTTCTTCTATTAATCATCGGTACTCTCCAATTAGGACAGAAACAAGATGAAGTTTTTCCTCACAAATTGATGAGGATGATCTATTGCTGAGGGATTCATCTTCCACATAGTCTTGTCCCTTCCTTAAAATGAGTTATCTATCTACAAATTGTTCATTTCTTTGGGTCACTGTCCCCATAAACCTTGTGTAAAGCATTTAATCATTTCATTGTTTTTCATCCAAGCTTCATGATAAATTTGATGTTTGTTCTTCCTTCAATTTTAGCAGAATTTATGTTGCTCTGATGGGATCTCTTTTGAAACTGATGTCTTATTCTTCTTTGTGCCTCAAACTGCATTCTGTTTAAACATGTTATAATGAGATAGCACAGTTTATTTTTGTGAGAAAACTGTTTGGAATTCATGAATAGTTTTTTATAATACATATTTTCCATAAACATTTTTTGAAGTCCCCTCATGTAACCAAACCAAACCGAGGGTCGGGCTGCTTATTCTTGTGGCCCAATAATGAGATGCAGATGAACTGGGAAAGAAGGGAGTTCATTTCTGCAACCAGGTAAAGGAAGTAGGCCTGGAAAATATTGCCAGACCAACTCAAAATTACAAAGTTTTCCAGAGCTTATATACCTTCTAAGCTGTATGTCTACGTATAAGTGTGCATTCATCTAAAGACATACATGATTAACTTCTTCTGATCTGTAACTAAGATCTGAGTCCTGAAGACCTTCCTCTGGAGCCTCAGTAAATTTACTTAATCCAAATGTGTCCAGGTGCTGGAGTGTACCCTTGTTTTGTCTCCTGCTAAATCCTGGAGGTTTGGGGAGTTCCTTAGACTCCCAATAAACTTGTTTGTGGAGGTCTGGGGAATTTCTCCAGGCCCCCAATAAAACTTGTTTAATCCTAAATGGGTCCTGTTAAGAATTCCTTCATTATCTTGTCATAGACCCATTTCAAGACCCAGGAAAGACCTGGGCAAAACTCTTGGTGGGCATTTGTTACATTCCAGACTTTGTAAGGGCACTGGATCTATCAGCTTTTAATATTTAACTTCACCACTCAGTCAGTGCTAAAACAGTTGTTACAGAGGCCTGATTTGTGAGACGTGACCTGCCACACTCATTCTTTCTTCATAGAATTGTTACAGGAAGTGACAAATATGTACATCATGAAGCATTTATTAAGTAATCAAAACCATCGACTAGTATTAGTATTTTAAAAGGTTGTACTTCCAAGGCTGTAAAAGAGAAATTTATCTCCTTTATCTTCATTTCTTCACCTAATTTTTATTTATCTTTCAGTTCTCAGCTCAGCTATCATTTCCTCATTTGCTCTGCAATCTCTATCACCTAATATGCTTTAAGATTTTTTTTTTTTTTTTTTTTTTTTTTTTTTTTTTTGAGACAGAGTCTCACTCTGTCACCCAGGCTGGAGTGCAGTGGTGTGATCTCGGCTTACTGCAAGCTCTGCCTCCCTGGTTCATGCCATTCTCCTGCCTCAGCCTCCCGAGTAGCTGGGACTACAGGTGCCCGCCACCATGCCTGGCTAATTTTGTGTGTGTGTGTGTGTGTGTATTTTTAGTAGAGACAGAGTTTCACCGTGTTAGCCAGGATGGTCTCGATTTCCTGCCATTGTGATCTGCCCACCTTGGCCTCCCAAAGTGATGCTGAGATTACAGGCATGAGCCACCGCGCCGGCCGGCTTTAAGATCATTTCTGTACTCCTCCTTCCCTTTCAGATTCTTTATCGAGTACATATCATACTGTATTAAAGTTACCTATTTACTGTCTATCTTTACAACTAGTATATAAAACACCTTAGGTCACGGAATGTGTGTTAGTCACCATTATATCACCAGGAGATAGAACATCATGGCATGCAGTAGTGCCCAATAAGTACTTATAGACTAAATGAATGAACAAACTTCATAAAATACCACCTCACCTCAGAAAAAAAGTATATTGGGAAATGTAGTTCTGTAAGCAAAATAGAAGCAAGTTCCATCTAAATGTCACTCATTATCACATTCTGGTTGAATTAAAACCACTATTTTCTCCTTCAGGAGTGTTTCTGATTAACTGTGTGACTTTAGCCCAGGAATCACCAAGCAGAAAAGCAAAAGTTAAAGTAGGTTTGTAAACTTTATCTAACAGATGACAAAATTATTTGCTTTTGCTGTGTCTTCATTTTCAAGAGTAACCAAGATTCCCACTGAGAAAGAGAATTCAGGAGTTTATATTTCACCTTTGTGAGCAACTTCCACCTCCTCCATCGAAGCTTCTTGGTGTCACTGTAAATACCCACTTCCTGATGCAGGCAGCTTCTCATTCATTGTTTCTATTTTGTTAAGTTTAGAGGTCATGAAGTTCTCACTTGTGGGCTTTGTGTTGGGCATGCAAGGTGCAAGAAAAAACAGCAGACTTACTTCCACGAAGAACTTTTTGCCATTTGTAAAAACCCTCTTCGTGAAGACCAACAAAAGAGGCCATGACTTTGAAGTGATGTTAGTCTTTTAAATATTCAATACCATATTTGTCCAACAGGAAGGCTATTAGAGGTTTTCTAGAAGTAAATGAGTAGAATGCTTCACTGACTCATACTTAAACTTTTCCCCAACTACCTTACCTTAGGTTGAAATAACTTGCAAAATGCGGAGACAGAGTACTGGGCCAAAGACAATAGATAATGTATGTATTTCCTAATCAGGCATGCAGTAAAGATAGGACATGCTATAAAGATGGACCATAACACTGCCTGATTACATGCAACCACCACTCATGCTAATTGTAAAGCAATCTATATCGCCACTATCAGGGTTAGTGGGCAGCAACAGCCCTACTACAAGGTCAGACTTTCTCGAGCGTGTGCAGAGCTCAGTGTGAACTGTAATTCTGACTTGTATTTTTATCTTTTCTCTTGGAAAAGACAGTCACGAAGCAGTTCCTATGACTTTGTCATCCCCATATCCTACTCAAAATGATTTAATAGACTGGTTATGCAAATACTAAAGGTTGGATTAAAATATATGAGAAGTGCTTTGCAGTCATTTCTATAACATTCATTGTTGGTGTTTTAAAATTCTTCTCTCTGAAGAATTCAAGCCATATTGCTGGCATTACCTAATTCAACCTGCCGGTGCTGAGGGAGATATCAGGTTAATATCATTCTTTTCTGTTTCATCTCAAGGGAAACTGAAGCATGGAACATTGTCCAGAATGTACATGAATCCATAATACAACAAAAACTAAATCAGAGAAACCCTTGAACCCTACCCAGAAAGTTCAACTAGGATGCCTCATGTAAAATTGTTATCAATGTCCTAACTGAATGTTGCAACATTACAGCACAGAGCTTACACTACCGTCATAATATAAAATTGCAGCACCCTTATTTGGTAAATAAGAGAGGCTCTTAAAGCTCTCTAAGTAGGTTGCGAATCAGTTCTAGGGTTGAAGCAGTGCCTCAGGGCATAGCAATGTTATAATGCAGTGTTTTCCAGAGTGTGTTCTAGAAAAAAAAAAAAATTCAAACGATGTTTTACAAGAAAAGGTCAAATAAATATAGGAATTGCCACATGTATTACTCCCTTTGAATATTTAGACTAGCATACAAAAGAACTTTGAGAAACACTGCAGAAACCCTGCAGTACAAGAAATATGCCAAAAAGACATGTATCATTTTTCTTTGTAAACAATGGAAGTAGGCTTTTGTTAACTTAACCAGAAAGAAATTTGTTGTAAGGATATTGGACAGATTGCTCATGGATTCTACCTTGGAATGAAGAGGCCCTCTAGAAGGACAAGAACCAGTCAAGGCTCACATAGGCATTTTAACCAAAATGGATCTTCTTTAGGCCACGTCTGTCAAATAACAGGACTCCAGATTTCTTCCCCCTTCCATGCCCATGTTTATCGTTACTTTACTTTAGTTGACTAGAGAGTCTGGCTGGCTTATTGGGAAATGGAAAAAAAAAAAAAAAAACCCACCTCTGACAAGAATATGTCACTGAATTACAGTTTGACCTCAAGCAAATCACTAAATGCAGTGATTACTATGCATAATGGACAAAATTACTTCAACAACTAATATTATCTAATATTATCATCCAAGTTGAATATTTATAGCTCTAATATTATCATCCAAGTTGAATTTTAAGCCTTTAACATGTCTTAATGGTCTTAAGAAACCCCCGAATGTTTCTTTGGTTATTTTCTCAAACCTCTTTTTAAACTGTGCTGCACTGTGAGGCTCAAAGCAGTTTAGTTTTATTTTTCTCTTTAGTGTTTTCTCTGGGAAATCTGAAATGTGGTCAAAATAAAGCAAAGAGGGACCTGACCTCTAAAATGGAAACTTTTCACTAAAAATTCCAATTCCTCTTACCATGAAAACCAGTAACAAAAAGTAGATGAAAAAACAAAGATGGAACTTTATTTTAGATTTTGATCCTAAGTTCCAAAACTATATGCTTCCATAAGATGGCCATGCCCCAGCATTTGCTTGCTGTCACACATGATAAAAAGATTAGTTGCTTCTTTGGCCAGTTTAGGCTTAATATTCCCTATAAAGCTCTAATGAAAATAAAATCGTAGTCAGAAAGAAGGAAGCTCTCTCTTCAACCTCTCCTTTTTACCCCTCCCAAAAAGGAATATTTGTCATGTTTCAAGTCACCAATTGAGAGGCATTTACAAACTGTAGGTTATCAGTGCATTAAAAATGAAATAAATGGGCTGGGTGCAGTGGCTCACGCCTGTAATCCCAGCAGTTTGGGAGGCTGAGGTGGGCGGATCACCTGAGGTCGGGAGTTCCAGACCAGCCTGACCAAGAAGAAGAAACCCCGCCTCTACTAAAAATGCAAAAATCAGCCAGGTGTGGTGGAGCATAACTGTAATCCCAGCTACTGGGAGGCTAAGGCAGGAGAATTGTTTGAACTCGGGAGATGGAGGCTTCAGTGAGCCGAGATCGTGGCATTGCACTCCAGCCTGGGCAACAGAGCAAAACTCTCTCTCAAAAATAAAAAATAAATAAATAAATAAATAAATAAATAAATAAATAAATAAATAAGACACTTTTCTTTTCAACTTTTATCCACACAGTCATTGCAACAAAACTACCCATGACCTTTTTTTATTGCAAGGAAGCTCAGCCATGCCTCTGATGTTCTCTGTCTCCTGTACCCTTTCTGTATCTTATAAGTTTTTCCCTTTTGCCATAAATGTTCTTACCTCTTTCTTCTTTCTATGCAGATAAAGACAAAAGAAGACCATAGCCTTTTCCCCTGAAAACAGGCTTAAAGTTACATAAGATTCTAATATTAGGATAGGTGGTAGAAATAGGTTGCCTCCAAGTCAAACAACCCACTCTAATTGAGTTTACAATATTTCTACTTGGAAGATTGGATTCAATGTACTAACAGTGAACTCTGAATTTGTTTCCCTTTGCTGTGATTTCTGTATGAAATATGATATACAGAATGGTGTCATTCTGGTTCAGAATTCTAAAATGGATTTGGGTAGTAGTCATTCTAAGAAAGACTGCCTGCACAACCTGCAACCTTGAAACAAAACAAAACAAAACAAAACAAAAAACAGTAACTTTGTTGAACCATTGAACTGGACCAAACTGCCACAACACCAACATCTGAAAAATAGCTGAATTTCAGCAGTGCTGCAACTCCTGAATAGCAAAAGCCAACAAACTATGGACTTATGTTTAAGCCAGTTGTCTTCACCAATAATAGTTCTTTCAAAACAACGTATGCAATCACCCTTTGCTTCCTTTTAAAAATCCCTGCCCCATTCCCTCTCTTCAGAACACAATTTGGCTTCCAGCCCAGTCCGTGCCTCCCAAATTGCGGTTCCTAACACCCCAATAAATGCCTTGTCTTATTCATTTTCAGTCTGTTCTTTCACCTCTTCTTGGTTGACACTTGTTTGTATATTCATTTCTTCAAAACTTCTTATTAATAAAGTACATTAATGTGAACTAGGAGATACAATATTATAACAAAAACCTGACTATTGACTTTGGAGAGCTTGAAATTCTATAGACGATTCAAAAATCAACCATATGTGGAAAGATAATATTTTGCTAAACAACCAAGTTGATGTTTTTTTCTCAAAATTATCCTTTTTGTCCCAGGAGAGGATTAATCAGCTTGAAAGAAAATAGTAAGCTGAGTTTCTGAATGGCTTTTTTGAAAGCTAATTACAGGAATAATTGCCTTGAAAGCCAGTGAGAAATGAAAATGAAAGCTTGACTCTGAATAGCAAGAGTAGGCAAAATATTAAGGAGGTGGGTGCAAAGTTTATCCATAACTTTCTATTAGAATGGCATTCAATGAAGTTGATGGTCATAGCACCTATATGCACCCCATCTTTTCTCATCTCAGACAAAAAGCATTTAATAAGAAGTATTTCCACTTTTTTGCCTGGAAATAGGAACTTCAGAACTGAGAGAGAGAGCAAAAGAGTAAACCTGTCGTTAGTATGGATTGCACAGAAAGGGCCCCTTGACTCTGCTTCCTCTGAGGCAAAACCACAGAAAATTAGGCTAGAGCATGATCTCCCTGCCTTTGTTGCATCCTGGGAAGAAGGCAAGATTTGCAGGAAAGCCAGATTCTACATGGCACCACAACCCTGTGGCTAAGATGTCTAGGGAAATGGGCCTGCAGGCAGGCTCACAGAGTGCAGCAGACTCTAGTGGGATATTGTCTTAGTCCATTCTGGTTGCTTTAATGATATACCGCAGACTGGATAGCTTATAAACAACAGAAGTGTATTTCTTGCTATTCTGGAGGCTGTAAATTCCAAGATCAAGACAGATTCAATGTCTGGAATTAACCCACTTCCTAGTTCATAGATGGTACTTTATCACTGTGTCTTTGCGTGTTGGAAGGATTGAGAGGGGATTTCTCTTGAGCTTCTTTAATAAGGGAACAAATCTCATTTACATGGGCTCCACCCCATGACATAATCACCTCCCAAAGGCCTTACCTCCTAATACCATCACTTTAAGGGTTAGGATTTTGATATATTTTGTGGGGGCACCAACATTGACCATAGCAGGAATAGAAAATCAACTAAGTTTGAAAGCAACCTTCCTCACTCCCAGCCCTTGCCAACCAAAAGAAAATCAAGTCCTAAAATCAGTCCAGTAGGTCTCCAGGGTAGGATTGAAATGGGACAGAGAGCATGGATGTCCCAATAAGACATTAGTGCAAGATCAGGAGTAGCCGCAAGAAATTCCAGCATAGGTAGGAACAAATTGATCTCAGCACAGGTTATAGAGACTAGAGAACCACTATGAACAAGGTATCCCTTTCCCTCTCAGATCCAGGAACTCATATCCTCCCAGGAAAAGGGAAGGAGATGGGGGAGAGAAGGCCCTTAAATTGAAATAATAGTATTTTTGTGAAAGGGAGTAAAAAAAGTTGTAAGAAGATTGTAGCAAGATTTAATTGCACCACAAATGGAAATGGAATCCCAGGAGCTAAATCCTGTTGGACAGAAGTGAAGGAAATTATGTCTTTGTAAACATTTGTACTTTTTGACTATGAACATTCATAATAGCACAATTTATAATTACCATATAAAAGTACTATAAAGAAAAAGTATAAAGTGTCATGCAAGTGTACAATAGGTCTTGTCTGGGGTCTATGAAGTGGTTTCATGGACTCTGTAGAATTGACATTTGGGATAAGACTTGAAGGATGTATGGCAGGTATGCAGGAAAATAGAAGAAGAACACTTCACACACATGGAACAGCAAGTGCAAAGTCCTCAAGACAGGAAGAAGTGTGATATATCATCGGAAGAGAAAATCAGCCAAAGAGGCTGTAAGACAGAGAACCTACAGAGGTGCAAGAAGAAAGCAAGACATAAGGGTTGGGGAGGAGGAGCAAGAACCAGATCCTGCAGGAACTCTTAAGCCTTATTATGCATCTTGCTCTTTGTGCTAAGGATGACCCCTTGAAGTATTCTAAGTGTGAAAATGATCCAACTGAATTTATGTCTTGTAAGTAGTACCCTATCAAAATATGAGAAATGGATTATAGGTAGGTAATGATAAAGGCATGGAGACTGTTTGGGGGCAAGTGCAGTCGGGGAGGGATGAGATGATAGAAAAGGACAGGAATAGAGGTGAAATGCAGATACGTGTGAACAAAATTAAATGTTAAAAATCAAAAGGACTAATTGAAATGAATTGCAAATAGGAGTGGGGAAAATGTAGAAGGATTCTGTCCTTGACATTAACATTGACAGCCATATTTGAACATTCTTAGAAACCTTAGTATTAATACTACCAAAATCCTATTATTCCTTTTTATGCATATGGCATTAATCCTGAAAATAATAGAAAGAATATCTATAGATATTCTATTATGAATAATAGCAAGAATATCATTCATGAATTGTGTTTCATCTGACTTCCTAAAGATAATGGTTTATAGTTCAAAGTTTAAAAAGCAGTTTATCTAAAAGAATGCTTGAAAATTACTGAAGATAAAATTAATCAATCATCCTATATTTAAGCAAGCAATTTAAAAACTTCTTTTGAATTTCCAGGTTATTTTTAACATGTAAAATGACAATTTCCATTGTATGTTTCTCTTCTACTAGGAGTAAAGTAGTCCACATGTGCACATACAAACCTTCAAATATGCAGAGTTATCACACACAGAAGTAATTTATTGCCATTTTTCCCCTTAGCTTTTTCTTTGGTTTCCCTTAAACTTCTCATTTGTTTACTCAAACTTTAAGAATATAAATATGCTCAAATGGGGTAAAATACTGTATTTCTTTTCAATGTTCAGGAAGTGGAACATGTACTTTCAAAACTTCTTTCTTTTCAAAGTGGTAAAGTAGACACATCTGTACATCTGTGGGGTAACAAAGAGACACACATTAAAAATTCTGTGCTTGTCTAGACTTAATCAAACCCATTTCACAGTAGGTGTTAAATGCTTCTAATTAAAGTATTTAAGAAATTTTTAAAAATTCAAGAATCGTAGCAAAATGTAAACATTCAAAAATCAAAATTTTTATTTTCTACACGCTCCACTTTGGTCTCCATAGTAACAAGAATATTTACTGGCTTGATTCTCTAATTGATCATATATATATATGTACACACATATGTATTATATATATATATAGAGAGAGAGAGAGAGAGAGAGAAAGAGAGAACGAAGAGAAGTATTAGCAGAGAAACAGGCTGTCTAATCTGTATTCTTTCTTCTCCATGCTTCCCCACATCTCTCTTCTTGCTCATAGCCTCCTTACCAAAATAGATTGATCTTTTCCAGGTGGCATTAACACTTCCAGGGTACTCTTCAGTGGGTGTGATGGACTGGAATGAGAAAGTGAACCGTTTCTTACAAAGGGATAGGCTACAGAATTTGACATATTATGTCACTTGCCAAAATGGGATAAATTGCAAGATTTCCCTTCCATTAGACCAGACAGACACCTCCCTTTTATTTAAGCTAAAGTATTGCCACCTGAACACATTTATCTGAAGACCACACTGCACAGAAAGGCAAAGATGACTCCATAGAACTGGTCTGTTTGCTTTCATTCATGGATGGTAGTTAGGAATTAAAAATTAATCTCATTACAAAGGCTTTTTCCATCTCACTCCTTCAATTCTTTCTCATTGCTTCAGCTGTGCCTCACTGCAACTCCTTTTTACAGTTATTCAAAAGGCACACCCTTGTAAGTCCTCCTCAACTTCATTTTTCTTGATCTCAAACCAGGAAAAAATTAAACAATTATTTTCTCAGTGTTCTATTTAGACAAAAACCACTGTAGAAAAATGAAAAAAGAAAGATTCAAGAGACTTGAGAGTGAAACAAAAAAGTGAAATAAAAATCAAAGCTTGAAGCAATATGGTACGGAATTTTAATTCACCTTGAGGATTATTCATTTCAAAGCTCTAGTGAATTTTCTGACTGTCGTATGTAGTTCTATTCTCCCACAACATCAGAATGCTAAATGCAATGCTATCATAGGAACTGATGACTCAGAGGATTTGTTGGTTCATATAAACTGTTTATCAGAGGAAGTAATTTGGGAGGTGTGTCTTACTCTCATCTGAACTCCAGATTATTATTTCACCAATCTCAGTTGTTATACAAACTTCTGATAGCAATGTATCGGGTGTTACAGAAGCAGCCACTTCTCTTCACAATTTTGTAGAAATATAGAAAAGTACTTTGTTTTCACTGTTTAGTCATTATAATTGCTCAAGTTTATTAATGATATATGACTTTATCTCATTCATCTATCAGGTTAAGCTAGATTATAGTGTTATAATAAACAACTCCAAAATGTCAGTCACTTCAAATAACACAAGCTAATTTATTGCTCATGGCACATATTTAGCTTGGTTTGACAAGGAAGACTTTGCTCATGATAATTGTTCAGGGCCCCAGGCTGATGGAGTTGACCACTTTAGGATGCTACCAGTGCAAAAAGAGGTTTGAGGGACTCCATGGTAAGGGAAAGAAAAGCTAGAGAATTAAGCACCAGCATTACATGGTTTATCCTGGAAGTGATACTGCATACTTTTGCTCATATTTCATTGGCTTTTAAGTGGTAGACAAGTAGAAATCAAGGAAACCCTAAAATTGACAAATATTGATAATGTCTACATCATCCCTTCTTCTCCAGATTAAGCTATTTGGAGTTGTACCTCATAGCAGCAGGTCCTAGGTGGCTCACATGATTCCTGCCCCCTGGTGTTGATGCCCTATATAACCCTTCAGGCTTTGAGTTTGGGCTGGACCTGCTGATATGGTTTGGTTCTGTCCCCACCTAAATCTCACCTTTAATTGTGATCACCCCCACATGGCCAGGGTGGGGCCAGGTGGTGAAGATTGAATCATGGGGGTGGTTTCCCCCATACTGTTCTCATGGTAGTGAATAAATCTCATGAGGTCTGATTGTTTTATAAATGGGAGTTCTCCAGCACAAGCTCTCTCTTGCCTGCTGCCATGTAAGACATGTCTTGGTACCCCTTCACTTTCCTCCATGATTGTGAGGTCTCCTCAGCCATGTGGAATTTTGAGTCAATTAAACCTCTTCCCTTTATAAATTACCCAGTCCCAGGTATGTCTTTATTAACAGTGTAAGAACAGATTGATATACCTGCATATTAGTTTGCCAGGGCTGCAGTACCAAAGTACCACAGAATGGACAATTTAAACAACAAAAATTAATTTTCTTGCAGTCTTGAAGGCTTGAGGTCTGAGATCAAAATGTTGGTAAGGTTAATTCCTTTTGAGACCTCTCTTTTTGGGTTATTAATATCCGTATTCTCCTTGTGTCTTCACGGGGTTGTTCTTCTATATGTGGCTGTGCCTAATCTCTCCTCTTCTTATAAGGAGACCAGTCATATTGGATGAGGGCCTGCCATAATAAACTCATTTAAGCTTACTTACCTCTCTAAAGGCACTATCTCCAAATTCAGTCACATTCTGAGGTACTGGGTGTTAGAGCTTCAACATGAATTTTGGGAAGGACACAACTCAGCACAACAACCTATGACATGTCTCTAGCCAGTAGAATATGGCAAAGGTGATGGGGTCTTGTGGATGTAATTAAGTCCCAAATCAGTTGATTTTCATTTAATCAAAGGGAAAATTATTCTGGATAACACTGAGTTAATCAGACCTAATCCATATAAAGAAAGACTGAGCTTTTTCTAGGAAGAGAAACTCCCCTCATAGCCTTCATGAAGTAACCAGCCATGTGTCAAATAACTGTAGATGACCTCTAGGACCTAACGCAACTACCAGCCAATAGCCCGCAAAATTCTGGGGCCCTCAGTCATACAGATGTAAGAAAATTAACGTTGCCAACAACCTGAACTAGCTTGGAGATGAATTCTACCCCTGTTTGGTCTCCAGACAAGAATGCAGCCCTGCCAGCACATTTATTATAGCTGTGTAAGATCCTGAGCACCAACTGAACTGTGTCCAGGATCCTGACCCATGGAAACTCTAAGATAATAAATATGTGTTTTTTAGCTACTAAATCTGAGATAATTTGTTACTTAGCAATATAAACTAATACATAGCAGTAGTGACTTTGTTCCCATTTGAGGTGTAGCAATCTGACAACTTGGAAATGCGATTTTAGGCAATAATTTACTCAACTTTAAAAAGTGTTTCAATGTGTGTGTGTGTGTCTGTTTTAGTAGTCTTATTCCTACTTCCTGTGATGCTTCTAACATTATTTTCTCTTTGCCTCATTTTTCTTTCCTAATGTTCATTATCTTTCTTTTATAACTTTATTATTAATATTATTTTTGATCGACAAATATTAACTATATTCATCTATGGAGTACAATGCACTGCTTTGATATATGTGTACAGTGCAGAATGATTTAATCAAATTAGTTAACATGTTTATCACCTCATTTACCTATCATTTTTATAGTGAGACATTTTAAATTTGCTCTTAGTTATTTGAAATATGTAATACAGTATTATTGACTATAGTCATCTTGCTGTGCATTAGATCTCAAAACCTACTTCTCTTGTTTCTTCAAAACTTTGTAGGCTTTTATCAATAACAACCTCCAATTCTCTCCTTCCCTACACTCTCAGCCTCTGGCAAGCATTGTTCTACTCTGTACTTCATAAATTAAACTTTATTTGATTCCACATATAAGGAGATCATGTAGTATTTGTTTTTCTGTGCCTAACTTATTTCACTTAGCATAATGACCCCCAGCTTCATCCATCTTGTTGCAAATGACAAGACTTCTTTTTTTAAGGCCTAATAATATTCCATTGTGTAAATATAGTCATGCACTTCATAATGATGTTTTCATCAATGACAGACCACATATAAGATTGTGGCCCCAAAAGATTAGAATGCTGTGTTTGTGCTGTAACTTTTCTACAGTCAGATGTGATTAGATACACAAACACTTACCATTTCGTTACAATTGCCTAAAGTATTCAGTATAGTAACATACTCTAAAGGTTTATAGCCAAGGAGATATAGACTATACCACACATCCTAGCTGTGTAGTAGGCTATACTCTCTAGGTATAAATACATTCTATGATGTTTGCATAACAATGAAATTGCCTAACACCACATTTCTCAGAATATATCTCTGTTGGTAAGTGAAAAATGTGACTGTATGTCACATTTTCTTTATCAATTTATACACTGATGAACACTTACATCGTTCTCATATCTTGGCCATTGTGAACAATGTTGCAATGAACATGGAAATGCATGTATCTCAACATGTTGATTTTATTTGTCATATATATTTATGTGCTCCACTATTGGGTACACATATATTTACAATTATTATGTCTTCTTGGTGAATTAATCCCTTTATCATTACGTAAGGACCTTCTTTATCTCTTTTTATAGTTTTTGACAGTCTATTTTGTGTGGTGTAAATATAGTTACCTCTCTCTTCTCTTTCAGTTTCAAATTATGTGGAATATCTTTTTCCATTTCTTCATGTGCATTCTTATGTGTGTCTTTATTAGTAAAGTGAATCTCTTGTAAATAGCATATGATTAGATATTGCTTTTAATCCATTCAGCCACTCTACATCTTTTTGTTAGAGAATTTAATCTATTTACATTCACAGTAATTATTGATATGTAAGGACCTGCTATCATCATTTCGTAGTTTGTTTTCTGACTGTTTTCTGCATTTTTTGTTTCTTTCATCCTCTCTTGCTCTCTTTCTTTGTGGTTTGATAGTTTCCTGTAGTGGTTTGCTTTGAATTCTTTCTTTTTGTATTTTGTGCACTGACTATAAGTTTTTTCTCTGTGGTAACTATGGGGCTTACATGTCCTCAAAACAGGCCACCCTAAGCTGATAACAACTTCACTTGAATCACCTACAAAAAATTCTACATGTTCACTCCCTCCCTCCCAATCTTATATGATTTTGGTGTCAAATTTTACTTTTTTGTGATTTGTATCTCTTAAAATGTGTTGTAACTATAGCTGTTTTTAAAAATCTTGTCTCTTATTTTTCCTAATAGGGATGAAAGTTATTTATACACAACTCTTAAGAGTATTAGAGAATTCTGCATGTTACTATGTATTACTTATACTATTGACTTGTTTACTTTTATATGTATTTGATATTAATTAGCAGCCTTTCATTTCAGCTTGAAGAACTACCCTTAGCTATTCCTGTAAAACAGGCCTAGAGGTCATGGACTCCCTTAGGTTTAGTGTGTCTGTGAAAGTTTTATATCTCCCTCATTTCTGAAGGGCAGTGTTGCTTGGTAAATAACTTTACCAAAGTAAATACTTTGAATATATGATCCCACTCTCTCTCCTGGCCTGTAGGGTTTCTCCCGAGAAATCTCCCAAAAAGCAAATTAGGGCTTCTTTGAATGTGATATGTTTCTTATGCTTTGCTACTTTAAATATTCATTGTCTTTAATTTTTTGTAATTTGTGATATATCTGGTGAACTCCTCTTTATGTTGAATTTGATCAGTGATCTCTGAGCTCCCTGTTTCTTGATGTCATCTTTCCCCAAATTTGGGAAATTTTCAACTATTATTTATAAAAATATGTTTTCTAGGCCTTTTCTTCTCTCTTTTCCTTCATTCATTCTTATTACGAGGAGGTTAATTTGTGATGGTATCCCATAATTCCTGTAGGCATTTTTTATTTCTTTTCTTTTCCTTTTTTCTTTTCTTTTTTTTTTTTTTTTTTTTTTGAAACAGAGTTTCACTCTGTGGCTCAGGCTGGAGTGTAGTGGTCTAATCGTACCTCACTGCAACCTCCGTGTACCAAACTCAAGTGATCCTCCCACCTCAGCCTCCCAAGTAACTGGGACTATAGGTATGCCCCACCACACGTGACTAATTTTTCTATTTTCAGATGGGCTTTTTCTTTTCTTTTCTTTTTTTTTTTTTTTTTTTTGAGACAGAGTCTCGCTCTGTCACCCAAGCTGGAGTGCAGTGGCACAATCTCCGCTCACTGTAAGCTCTGTCTCCCAGGTTCATGCCATTCTCCTGCCTCAACCTCCCTAGTAGCTGGGACTACAGGTGCCTGCCACCAGGCCCGACTAACTTTTTTGTGTTTTTAGTAGACACGAGTTTTCACCGTGTTAGCCAGGATGGTCTTGATCTCGTGACCTCGTGATCCGCCTGCCTCGGCCTCCCAAAGTGCTGTGATTACAGGTGTGAGACACTGTGCCCGGCCTCAGATGGGCTTTTTCTTCATGCTGCCCATGCTGATCTCGAACTTGTAAGTTCAAGCGATCCACCTGCCTCTGCCTCCCAAAGTGCTGGGATTACAGCCGTGATCCCCTCCACCTGGCCTACTCCTTTTTCTTTTTGCTTCTCTGATTGTATAATTTAAAATCTCCTGTCTTCCTACTCATAGGTTTTTTATTATATTTGATTAGGTTTGTAGCTGAAGCTTTCTATTGAATTTTCATGTAACTTATTGTATTATTTCTCTCTATGATTTCTATTTGTTTTTCTTATAATTATTGTTTTTATTTCTTTGTCAAACTATTGTTCATGAATCATTTTCCAAGTTTTATTTAATTTTCTACCTATATTTTCTCGTAGTTCCCTGAAGTTCTTTAAGATATTTATTGTAAATTATTTGTCAGTAATTTTATAGATCTCCATTTCTTCATGGCAGATTAATAAGCTTTATTAGTTTATTTTGGTGGTGTCATATTTCCCTGATTTTTCGTAATTCTTGTGTCTTTATTTTTATACCCCTGCATTTGAAGGGATGGCCACCTCTTTTCGCCTTTGCAGGTGTTATCTGTTAGTAATAGATATTTACAATTTAATCTACCTTGGGATTCTGGATGGACCAACTGGTAGCAATCCCAGACATACAGTCCTTGGTGTCAGGTTCTCTAGTTGGGCTGGGTCACTTCCTATACTCAAGTCAAATGGTATGGCTGGCTGCTCTATGGTCCATTGAGTCCACTGTCTGTACTCCACCATCAGGTGGGACTGCTGGCTGGACTCTGCAATGGTCTTTGATCAGGCGGGACTACAGGTTGTTTTCCCTGGCTTAATGGTACTGTTATTTTGAATCTATACTTGGGCAAGGCTGTGCGATGGGTTCCAAGGCTGGATGAGGTCTCTGAGGTTGCTGCTCAGCCACAAAAGATGGCCAAGACCAGAGGCCATTCTCCACAGATATGTTTAGACTTGGGCTTGCCTTCTGACCTAGGGTGGGCTTAAGCAGAACACCAAGGTTTTGTGGAGTCATTGCTCTGCAGCTCGGGTTGAGCAGGGCCAGATGCTCTCTTCATGGGTAATCACTGACCTGCAGTTGCATTCTGGCTTTGGGAAGACTTAACAGCATATGTGCTTACTTGGATCACCTCTCCTTCAGTAGATTTGGACAGAGCCAGATGCCCACTCTGTGAGTCATTGTTGACCAGCAATTGCTTTCCAATCTGGGGATGACCTAACCTGACCACCAGAACTTAGTTGGGTTATTTTTCCGTCATTAAGATTGGGCATTGGGCAGGACCTGATGCTCCACCCATGGGTAATCACAGACCTACAGTTGCCTCATGACCTGTGTGAGAGCACCTGGGCTGTGTGGAGAAGATGGATAGGGATTTGACCCTAGAAAACCCATGGTCCATGTTTCCTGTGACATAATACTGTGGCTGGCTTCTCTGGTGTGGCACCTCTGTTGGCTGAAATACACAGTAACCACCAATATCTATGTTTTGGTCAATGTGACTCCCAGCCCTGTTCTTTGTTTCTAACTGAACCCAGGTGGCCTGACCCTGCCAGATTCCCAATGTCTCCCATGGGACAAGAATGGAGTAAACCTCCTGTAAAGGTTCCCAGAATGGTGGAGAAGATGAATATCTGCTTCCAACTCACATTTCCCACTGTAGAAACCATGGGTCCAGGGGAATCCTCTGTAGAGCTGTGCGGGCTTGAGGTAGTGGTGACACAGTCAAAGAAACTCATTCTCTTATTGTTCAATCATAGGTTTTTGCTCTGTAGCTTAAGGGAGTTTCTGAGTCTCATTCCCAAATTCTAGGCTATTCATAGTAGTATTCTTGCCTGTGGATAATTGCTTGTTTGATATGGGGGCCAGTGGGGAGGGGGTGAGGAGTAAGTGAAGCTGGAGAATTCCTATTCTGCCATCTTGCCGATGTCACTCTTATTATCTAAGTTTCCGTGTGTGTGTGTGTGTGTGTGTGTGTATAACCAAGTAGTCTGTGTATTCTTAAATAAACCCTGTCACTAGATTGTCATGTAGCATTAGATAAGCAATTTGATTGCAACTCCCTCTCTCTCTGTTTTTCCATACAGTTAGTGGAAGCTGTCAAACAAGGCTTGTTGAGCTTCTGGAAAGAATCAGCTTTCAGAAATTGCATTTTGCTACCTAACTGCCATTTCAAGATGGCATGGAATCCAATATTCACTGGGCATTAGTAGAGACTGTACTTCCAAGGAACTGGCTTTAGATTGCAAGGAGTTTCAGCAAATGATTAAATATGTCACAACTGATGCTTTAGGAAAGTATAGACCTATAAAGTTTATGAGGTATTATTTATACATTTAATAAAAGGATTTTAGACTCTTAAAGCAATGCCTGGCATAAGTGGGCAAATATGTTTTTTTAAATAAATGAACTGGCTTTGAATATAATTATTTAGAATAGTCACCCACTTATTCGGTAAACATTTCTGAATGCCTATGACATGTAAGCCTTGAGCTGTGTGCTGAAAAAGTGTCATGAAAGAAAGAAGGAAATAACTGTTTAAGGCTATGATGAAAATCAGGAAGGTTTAATTTTTAAAAAATAGATTTTAAAAAAATGGAGAGAAAGCTGTCAATTGAAGTTGAGGTGGGGAAAGGGAGTTGGGAAAGAAGGAAAAAATAATTCAATGCAGAGGACACCACGGGAGCAAAAATTGGGAGGTGTGTGAATGACTGATTTGTCTGAGATGGGGAGTCATCCCATATGTTGGCAGAAGTGTTTAAAGGAAGGAGCCATAACCAGGAGCTTTCAGACCAGATTTTATTCGTAGACAGATTATGTTTTGACTATACAATGATTGCTACAATTTTGAATTAGCTGTCACATTGAAAAGAGCTTGAAATAATGCACAGCCCATACATATGTTATGTATATGTTTGCTGGTATTATTGAAAAAAATTAAATTACAGTAAAACTCTAAATTTCTGAAAGATCAAAACTATGGAAACAGTTTACTGGAATAGCTCCTTCAAAGAGGACATGATGCCTCACAGTCACCACACACTATATGCACCATTCCTCAGTCATACTCCAAGTCATGTCAAACATTTACACCATTCATTTGGTCCCTGCAGGCATTCGAGCTTTCAGAAACCTGGTCAAGCACTCAAGTTCAGGGTCTATCATTAACAGAGCATGTGCTTTTATGTCATGCTGAGGAGTTTAAACATTTTCATAAAGACAATAGAGAGCTATAAAAATGATTGTAATTCAGGGAATAACACTATTTTATCTATGTTACGTTAAGACTAGGTTTACCCATATGAACTTGTCTCTTTTTTTACTAGTCAAAAACAGACAAATATCAGCAATTTGCTTTGGTTCTAACTAATAGAAGCATCATTTTAGTTACATGTAGTAAATGTATTAGAAAACAGACGTGAGGAAAAATTGAAGGTAGAAAAACTAGATAAGAAGAAATTATAATGCCCGATACAAAATAATGACAGCCCAGATTTGGCTAATGTGAGATAATGACAGTGGAAATGAAGCAACACCATAATTCCATTAGAGAACTTTCCTATTTTATTATATACAATTATCTGAATAATCGAAGTCTGAAGGAGAAGACAAGTTTTGCCTTCATCCTTGTAGCTACTGAAAGGTACAAATAACAGCAATAAACCATATTATTTTTAAAACTGAGTTCAAATGACACTTTTCCCAAGGATGTCCAGAAATTTATAAGGCATTAGCTCATAAGTGAGAGGATATCTTACGTACATTAGACAGCTATTTGCCCACTCTCTGCCTCATTTTTCTCCTGTAGAAGAGAAATAATAGCATCTACTTAAAATTGTATTGTAAGGATTGAATGAACTAGTAAATAAAAATTGGTTCAAACATTGATTAGCATATAGCAAACACCCAATAAAAGTTGACCATATTATTATTACCATTATTTTTAGCAATTTCATGAATTTACATATGAGAAAAATTAATGCACAGAGAAATAAAGTAATTGATTTGAGCTGTTCCAGGGAATCAATAATGAAGTCAAAACTAGGATGTAGTGAAGAAGTCCTGAGAGTAGTGAGAAACAAGAATATAGGATTGAAAGATGGAAAGTCCCCATGAATATGAAGTGTTGCTGTAGTTGGAGATTACAAAGGGTAGTAAGCCATAGAGATATAAGTTGGTGGTGCTTAGACAGTATATAAACTTACACCTAAAAAGGAGCTACTGTTATTGGTAATGACAAGATGTAGGGTATGACCGTGATAGTGTGTAAGGGAAGGCAGAATAAAATTATTAGAGAAGATGTCAAAAGACTGAAAAGTCATGGTTTTGTGATGATCATTACTGTGTGTTTCACACATTACTGTGTGAAATTATTAAAGAAGTAATAAAAGATTCGTGTTGGAAAGTGAAGATGATCCAGAAGCTAAAATCTCTGAGAAATGAGAGGAAGTGACCCAAGAAATGGAATAATGAGTGGTATAGTCTGGAGACATCTAGTGGTTTTGTGAAGGATAAAGGAAAAATGGTATGAAAGTAGCAAAAAGAAATATGGATGCCATCTACTCTCTTTCCAGGGTCTATATAATAGGAAAGTTTTGGGAGATAGAACAGTCTGTGATTGTGAGGAATGTTGGAGAAACATCTGAGAAAAACCAGGTTTTTGTTAGAGTGAGAGGATAAAAGAAAGGCTCACAAAACAATTTGAGGTAAAAGATTTGCTGGTGATTAGTTTTAGAGAGCCCCAAGAGAGTTTCAGGAGCCAGGGAGGTTTTGGAGATATGGAAGGTGTGGTGTTTTAAATGTTTGTGTCCCTTCAAAATTCATGTTGAAACTTAATCCCCAATGCAACAGTATTGCACTGGGGTCTTGAGTTGGTGATTAGGTCATAAGAGTCAACCCTCATGAATGCTGTTAGTGCTTTTATAAAAGGGCTTCAGGGATTCTATTTGGCCACTTTTTGGACTTCCACCACGTGTAAAGACACATAGAAGGTGTCATCCATAAGAAACAGTCCTCCTCAGACATCAAATTGGCTGGCATCTTGATCTTGGATTTCCCAGGTTCCAGAACTGTGAGTAATAAATTTCTATTATTTATAAATTACCCAGTCTAAGGTATTTTGTTATAGTAAACCAAATGGACTAATACAGAGGGTTAGAAAGTGAGTCAGAACCACTGGGGATTAGAGTCTTAGGTAATGAGGTTTGATTGTGGTTTTCTTGGGGTGACTGACCTGATTTGGGATAAAGATCATAAGGAGATTAGTCCTGAAGATCCTAAGGAAGATAGTGATGAAGAAGCTATGAGTACATAGGAGACAGAAATATGGGATAGGGGAGATACTTTCCAGAGCAAGAAGACTTCTTGGCCTTTCTTTGGTTGCTAATAATAAATGTGAGCTATCCTGCTGAAGAATGGTCTTATTTCAAATAGAAGCACTCTTTTTCTCTCCAGTTATATGGCATTCTGCAAGACAATAGTTCTACCCCAAGAAAATTATATCACTCTTGACTTTTAGGACAGCCTCCTTAAAATAAGGATCTGGACCATAATCCTATGAACATTCTCAATAGTGGCCATTTCTCATCTTCTGAAAAATTTTAGAAATGTCCAGGCCTTCAGAGTAAGAGTGTACTAGTCCATTCTCATGCTGCTAATAAAGACTTACCTGAGATTGGGTAATTTATAAAGGAAAGAGGTTGTATTGACTCACTGTTCACTATGGCAGCAGGGGCCCTACAATCATGGCAGAAGAGGAAACAAACAGGTCCTTCTTCCCATGGCAGCAGGAAGAAGAATGAGAGCTGAGTGATGGGTGGAGCCCCCTATAAAACCATCAGATCTCCTAAGAACTTACTCACTATCATGAGACTAGCATGGGGGAAACCACTCCCATGATTGAATTATTTCCCACTGGGTCCCTCCCACCAAACTTGGATATATTATGGAAACTGCAATTCAAAATGAGATTTGGATACAGGCACAGAGCCTAACCATATCATTCTGTCCCTGGACCCTCCCAAATCTCATGTCCTCACATTTGAAAGCACAATCATGCCTTCCCAACAGTCCCCCAAAGTCTTAGCTGATTCCAGAATAAACCCAAAAGTCCAAGTTCAAAGTCTCATCTGAGACCAGGCAGGTCTCTTCCACCTACGACTCTGTAAAATCAAAAGTAAGTTTTTACTTTCTAGATACGATGGGGGTACAGCCATTGTGTAAATATACTCATTCCAAAAGGGATAATTTGTCCAAAACAAAGGGGCTATAGAACCCGTGGGAGTCTGGAATTCAATAGGGCAGTCGTTAAACCTTAAAGTTTCAAAATGATCTCCTTTGAGTCGATGTCTCACACCCAGGTCACACTGATGCAAGAGGTGGGTTCCCAAACTTTGAGCAGCTCCACCTCTGTGACTTTGCAGGGTACAGAGAACTCTAGCCCCACAGCAAGTTACTGCCTGGACATCCAGGCCTTTCCATACACCCTCTGAAATCTAGGCAGAGGTTGCCAAACCTCAATTCTTGTCTTCTGTGCACCCGCAGGACCAACACCACATGGAAGTTGCCAAGGCTGGGGGCTTGCACTCTCTGAAGCAATGTCCTGAGCGATACCTTTGCCAATTTTAGCCATGACTAGAGCAACTAGGATGCAGTCCAAAGGCTGCACAAAGCAGAGGTGCCCTGGACCCAGCCCAGGAAACAATTTTTTCCTCCTAGGTCTCAGGCCTGTGATGGGAGGGGCTGCTGTGATGGTCTCTGACATGCCCTGGAGACATTTTCCCCATTGTCTTGGTGATTAACATTTGGCTCCTCATTACTTATGTGAATTTCTGCAACCAGCTTGAATTCTACCCAGAAAACGGTTTTTGTTTTTCTATTGCATCATCAGTTGACATTTTTTTCAAACTTTTATGTTCTACTTCCTCTTGAATATTTAGAAAATTTTTTAGAAATTTCTTCCACCGAATACCCCAAATCACCTCTCTCAAGGTGAAAGTTCCACAGGTCTCCAGGGCAGGGGAAAATGCTACCAGTCTCTTTGCTAAAGCATACCAAGAGTCACCTTTCTTTGCTTCATCTTCATCTGAGACCACCTCAGCCTGTACTTCATTGTCCATATCACTATCAGCGTTTTGGTCAAAGCCATTCAACAAGTCTCTAGGAAGTTCCAAACTTTCCTACAACTTCCTGTCTTCTGAGCCCTCCAAGTCTCTAGGACATCCCAAACTTTTCCACATTTTTCTGTCTTCTTCTGAGTCCTCTAAGCTGTTCCACCCTCTCCTTGTTAGCCAGTTCCAAAGTCACTTCCACATTTTTGGGTATCCCTATAGCAGCACACCACTTCTGGTACTAATTTACTGTATTAATCTGTTCTCATGCTACTAATAAAGAGATACTTGAGACTGGGTAATTTCTAAAGGAAAGATATTTAATTGACTCACAATTCAACATGACTGGGGAGGCCTCGGAAACTTATAATCATGGCAGAAAGGGAAGCAAACATGTGCTTCACATGGCAGCAGGAAGGAGAAGAATGAGAGCTGAGTGAAAGGGAAAGCTCCATATAAAACCATCATATCTTGTGAGAACTTACTATCACAAGAATAATAACATGGGGGAAACTGCTCCCATGATTCAATTACCTCCCACTAGGTCCCTCCCACACACTTGGGGATTATGGGAACTACAATTCAAGATGAGATTTTGGTAGGGATACAGCCAAACCATATCAAAAAGCACCCTTATAATTTGTTTGCACATCTATCTCTATGCTTGATTATGAGCTACCTGCATTCAAAAAGCATATTGTAGTCATATCAATACCCCTAAGTAACTAACAGAATATTTTTGTTCAGATATTGTTGCTGAATATTTGAATATCTAAAAGGCTTTTACCATGTCTGTGTAACTGCCTGTTCTATTATTAAAAGTACTTATGTTTTAATGTTTTCTAATAAGGATAAATTTCTTCACAGAACTCAAGGCAATGAATATTCAATTAAATTCAATATATATTGAATACTTGTTTTATAAATAAAACACTGCTATGCACTAAAAGGAATATAACTATACAGAAAACACTGTTTCTTTCCTTGAGAAGCTAACTTTCTAAAAAGAGCATTAAAATTGTAATCCAAATTAATCAGTCTAGGCAATTATCATTTTGGAATTGTTTAACAGATTCATTGCCCATGAAAATCACAGCATCATTTATATCCATCCTTTGAAGATAAACTTGATTTTTGGAAATGCAATAATATCAGGGTGATGATGTCTAGCAAGGCATTAAGAACCATCTCCATCTGTAGCAGTATCCCAGCAGCATAGTTGGTGAGCATTGTGCCAGGAAGGTTTTGGGAGCTATGTTATAACACCACCAACAAAAAATCCCCTCTTACATTTAGATATTTCATATATAATTTTTAACAGAAAAGGAAAAGAGAGGCTAGGCTTCCCCTTCTAATATACATGCTATTTATGGATTGTATTATACCTAAAAATACATATACTCTAATAACATCCTCAGTAATATTTTGAGTCCTACTGAGAAGTGAGTGCTTTGAAAGCTTGACAAAAAGAAAAGAAAGGAGTTTGACAAAAAAAAAAAAAAAAAAAGTTAACAGAAGTCACACCTCATCAGTGGGAGTCAAAATAATACAATTTACATGATCCTGGGAAACGGGCTGTTTCTAAGCAGCCATCAATAACACATATATTAGTCAACCTGCCAGCACCCTGGGAAACTATCAGTTTGTTGATGGAAAAAAAAATAAAAATAAAAACCACTGCCTTGAAAGTAACTTAAAATTGCTGTGTGGGCAGGGTTATGAATGATCACCACAGATTCCTGCCCCCACACCTTTTAATAGGACTTTATAAAATGCAACTCCATGCACAAATATGCTTTATTTTAAAAATTCTCAGCCATGGGGAGGTCTTCATACTCCCGGAATGCAGATCCCACGTGCTGCCTCTGTCTGCCCTATTTATTGGACAGAGTTTGAGGCAAAAGTGATCAGTTCACCAAAAGTATTAACTGTGTCAGGGAAAAGCACAGAAATGGATAAGCTTCTGGAGATGTAATTTTGTGATGGACACTTGAAAGACGTGTATGTGGTTCTCAGGTCATTATGATCTGAGAGCAGGGTTGCATGTCCATTGGAACAGTTTTGTCAGCCAAAGCCTATTTCTTTCTAACAATGCTAGACTGGTCATTCTTCATTCAAACTATATTCTTCAAGCATCTACTATGTAACAGGCATGCAATAAAGTGCCTCAGATAGTGCAATGCATGAGGCGGAAGTGGTGTCTTCCTTACAGATCTTCCAGTCCTATAGTAACTCAAGGAACTGAAATATGGTTCAGTTCTGATAACTAAGCACTCTGATAATGGAAACACCTGGTTTTACAAGAACTCAGAAGAGACTAACCCAGAAGTGAGGGTCAGAAAAAACATGAAAGAAGACAGTAAAATCTGGAACCAGAAGAATAAGTAAACATTAACATAATATAATAGAGAAGAAAATAGGGAGAGGCACTATTTCCAGTAGAAAAAACTGCACGGACTTGTTAACTGAGTGCTGAGACAAGTTATATCACCTCTGGCAAGGAGTAATCATTATAGAATGCTCATAAAAACAATTAGCACTTTGTATGGTTTTCTGGGTCAAAACCAACAGGCTTAATCCCCTTCTTATTAAGTTCTAATCACTGTATTAATTCTAAAAACCTAATATTTGAAAACTTGCATCCTTTCTTCTTTTGAACCTAAGAGAGTCCTATGTTATGACAACCTCACCACTTTCTTAACAAACCAATAGACATGGCCTTACAAGCATTTTCCAGTAGAGTTCTCTGAATCAGGTATCTCTGACAAAGTACCATCATCACCCACTTTAGAAAAACCAGGATCTCTAAAGCTTTTGTGGCCAAAAGCTTCCCAGCGTTACTTGACAAATCTCTTGTTTCAACCTTTAGGTATCTGGTAGCCTTCAGCTGTCTCCGAAAGAATGCCCTTTAACAAACATTTACGAGGTATTCTTTCCAAATGAAGCACATTAAACCTCTAGATCTAATCACCTATTTACAGGAAATACAGGGGATAGAGTAATATTTTATATGACATCATGAGAATCCAATCTTGAAGATCTAGAATGTGAGAAAGTACAGGACGAATGATCCCATTTCTTTGCTAAATAAATGTTTAAGAAAAATAAAGGAGGAGAAATCTATAAATCAAAACAATCTTAAGAGACATATCGACCAATTCAATGTGGCAGCTTTTCATAGGACCCCGATTTAAACAACAAAAACAACTGCTAAAAACGGACAACAGAAAAGACAATCATGAAAATTCAAATGCTGAATACTTGATGATTTTAAGAAGCAATGAATTCAAGGGGTGTGAGAATCAGATTGTTGCTACAAGCCTTACGACTTCTAATATTTTAGAGATAATTACCAAATTATTTATAAATAAAATGATATGTGGATTGTCTTTAAAACATCTAGTGGCAGAAGGTTTATAGAGAAATAATATTAGCCATAAATTACTAATTGTCAAATTGGTATCATGGCTACGTGAGAGTTTTTTTGTTGTTGTTGTTGTTTTTTTTTTTTTTTTTTTTTTTTTTACTTTTTTCTACATTTGAAGATTTCTATAATAAAAAGTCAGAATTCCCTCAAATGTAAAAATGTCTTCAAAAATCGGTTGTTCATTCCCTCAAAATATATTGAACCAACATCACAGTCTTTCTCAGAGATGTTGCAAGTCAATGGTTGTTAAATGTTTTTGCAGGAATAATGAAATTGATGGCATTTCAGTAGTCTGAACACGTGGAATGAAACTGGGTATCTTCAAGGGTAGCACCATCATCACTTGGGAGCTTGTTAGAAATGTACAATCTCAGGTCCCACCTCAGACCTACTGCATCAGAATCTCTGCATATTAGCAACTTTCCTTATGGTAGATATACCCATTAAACTTTGGGGCTCAGTAGGCTGGAGGTCAGGAAGAATTCCATAGCATTGCTTTAAACTAAAGTCACAGTGCGTGGGTAAAAGAGGAAGAGAAAAGAAGCCATTATGTATGAAATCGTGCAATATACGTAACAGATGTTATTTTATTTGTTTATTCAGTATATATTTATTGAGCACGTGCCATGCGTAGGGTACTGTTTTATGTGCTGAGGATATTACAGTATATAAACAGACAAAAATCCTCAACCTCATAGAATTTGCAGTATAATTCTAACTAGCTAACTCATACTGAGTGCTTAATAAATATTAAGAACTGTTCTAAGTCCTTGATAGTCATAGCTCACAAGAAAAAAAGAGGTTAGTAACTGAAGAAAATGTTCAAAAATCATGATGCTAAAACATGTTATTAAACATTGAGCAGGTCAACCTAACCTTATAAGCAGAGTAGACTAGCATTTCAAATCTATTATACTCTGTACCTCTTCTCTTATGCTTGGCATAGTAGCCCAGGACATCTTAACTTCTACTCACTACACTCATGGCGCTCTGTCCATTCTTGTTCCCCAATTCCTCGAATTTTCCCTGTGGCCCAGTTTCACCAGAAGTCACACAAAAGTGGAAGGACAAGAGAAGACATGGTTTGAAATATACTCTGTGACTGGTACTTTATAAATATATAGAAAAAAAAAAACACTCAAATTCTCAAAACAATGCCAAGAAGTAAATAACTCTAACATTTTACTGAAAAAATAAATCATCACTCAGAAAAATTAAGTAACTTGTCCAAAGTCACAAAGCCTCAAGGGTTAAGCCCCTCTAGACTCAAAGTCCAGTGGTTCTCAAACTTGATGTATATCAAAATCACCCGGAGGACCTATAAAAACACAGACCTCCAGGCCTATCCCCAAGGCTTCTGAGTCTGTAGGTCTGGACTAGAGCCTGAGAATGTGCATTTTTAACAAGCCCCCAGGGGAGGGTGGAGCTACTGCTCCGACTTTGAAAACCACTGCCTTAGTATATATTTGACCTACTTCAAAGTAAGTTCGTTCTCTCCACCATGAAATGGTCCTTTAAATATTTTAAGCAGCCATTATTTTTAATTTGTGTAATTTTAAGAGGTATAAGTACAGTCTTCTTACAGGATCTGTTGCATAGTAGTAAAGTCTAAGCTTTTAGTGTTACCATCACACTATGATGCACGTTGTAGTATTTTCTTGTCCCTCTCTGATTTTCCACCCTCCCACCCTTCTGCATCTGCCATGTCTATTATTCCACAATTTATGTCCACATGTACACATTATTTAGCTTTCACTTATATATGAGAACATGCAGTATTTGACTTTTGTTTCTGAGTTGTTTTACTTAAGATAATGGCCTCCAGTTCTATCCATGTTACTGCAAAAGATGTGATTTCAATCTTTTTATGGCTGAGTAGTATTCTATTGTATGTGTATGTACATCACACTTTATCCATTCATCTGCTGATGAACACTTAGGGTGATTCCAAATCTTTGCTATTGTGAACACTGTGATAAACACACTAGTGCAAGTATCTTTTTGATATAATTATTTCATTTATTTTTCCTTTTTTGAGAAGGAGTCTCACTCTGTCTCCCAGGCTGGAAAGCAGTGGTGCAATCTCGGCTCAGTGCAAGCTCTGTCTCCTGGATGCATGCCATTCTCCTGCCTCAGCCTCCCGAGTAGCTGGGACTACAGGCACCCACCACCACGCCCGGCTAATTTTTTTTTTTTTTTTTTAGTGGAGACGGGGTTTCACCATGTTAGCCAGGATGGTCTCGATCTCCTGACCTCGTGATCCATAATTATTTCATTTTTTAGAAGATATCCAGTAGTAGGATTACTAGATTGAACAGTAGTTTTATTTTTAATTCTTTGAGAAACCTCCATACTATTTTCCAAAGAGATCGTACTAATTTACATTCCCCCAACAGTATATAAGCATTCCTTTTTCTCTGAATCCTTGCCAATATCTGTTATGGTTTGACTTTTTAAAAATAGCCATTCTGACTGGTATAAGATGATATCTCCTTGTGGTCTCAATTTGTACTTTTTTGATATGCTTAGTAATGTTAAACACTTTTTCGTATACTTCTTGGCCATTTGTATGTCTTCTTTTGAAAAAAAGTCTATTCATGTCCTTTGCCCACTTTCCGTGGGGTTATTTTGTTGTTCTTATTGTTGTTGAGTTATCTGAGATTTTTGTGGAGTCTATATATCAGTCCCCTATCACATGTATAGTCTCCAAATGTTTTCTCCCATTCTGCAGGTTGTCTGCTTACTTTGTTGATTCTTTTGCTATGCAGAGACTTTTTCATTTAATTAAGTCCCATTTGTCTATTTTTGTTTTTGTTCCTTATGCTTTTGAGATCTTAGTCATTTTATTGGTTAGCATAACAATAAGAGTTGCAACCAATATACCCCACAATGTAGAATGCCTCAAACACTAGAAGGGTTTATTTCCTGCTCATGTATCAGTCCAATTCAGATGTTCCAGGTCAACATACAGGTGCAGCTCCTCTCCAAGTGGACATTCAGGGACTTCAGCTAAAGGAACCACTGAAAATTTCAACATGTGGTTTCCAAGATCTGTGATCATCTCCATTTCAGCCAACCAGAAGGGAGAAAAAGTGTGGAGACAAATTAATAGGAATTTTGTGTGAGAGAGGCCCAGAAGAGCACAGGATACACATTACTTTTGCAAAACAGAATCACATGGCCACATCTACGTGCATGTGAGGTGTAACATGTACCATGGCCTTGTGCCCCAAAAGAAGACAACGTGGATTGTGGTGAGCATCTTTCACTCTTTGTCACACAACTCAGTTCATTTCCCTGTCTCCTTTCTCTATTCTCTTTGCCTGAAGTGAAAGAGCCTAAATTTCTTGGGCAACAGATATTTATTAATACATATACGGTAGTCACTATGTTGGATCCTAGGGGTTTTTACAGCAGTAAATGCAATATGATTTCCTGAAGCTTACCATGTACCTAAGACTTTACATTAAATGGTAAGTACAATTATTATAACAGCAATAAAGAAGCAATATAGGTTGTAATGGGGTCCTGACATAGTCAGGGACCAGGGTAGGGGTAGGTGTAAAGGCATACAATATAAGATTTTCCTGAGGAAAATCTGTTTAAAGGAGATGCCTGAAGAAAGAATAGGCATTTGCTGGGCAAAGATTGGAGTGGGAGGAAGCCAGGAAAACATTCTGTTCCAAGTAGAGGAAATAGCGTGTGAAAAAGTCCCAGAAAAACAAAAAGCATGAAACCTTTAAGGAACTGAGAAAAGGCCAATGCGGTTGTAACAGGAGAGTGATGAGGAGGATGGCTCAAATGGGGCTGCTAATGCAGGCAGAACTGTGTAGGCAATGCTAAAGTTGATTCATTCATCTAAGAAACATTGAGTGAGTGCCTCTCATGGTTTATGTTTTTGGTTAGGTGCTAGAAATACAGAAGTGTACAACACAAACAGAGTCCCTAACCTCATAGAGCTTACAGCTTAATAGGCAAGACCTTAAACAAATAATTACCTGTAAAATGAAATAGCATAATTTATTTTAATGACCATATACTAGGTTGGTGCAAACGTAATTGTGGTTTTGCATTGTTGAAATTTGCTGTTTGATGTTGGAATACATTCTTAAATAAATGTGGTATTTATACATAATTTTAATGCACATTTTACACTATGTTTTTTGCTAATGACATTATGGGCTGTTTATTGTATATTTATTTTAGACTATGAAAATAATGTTAGACAAAAAGCAAATTCAAACGAATTTCTTATTCGAGTTCAAAATGGATCCTAAAGCAGTGGAGACAACTTGCAACATCAACAAGACATTTGGCCCAGGAACTGCTAATGAACGTACAGTGCAGTGGTGTTCAAGAAATTCTGCAAAGGATACGAGAGCCTTGAAGATGAGGAGCATAGTGGCCGGCCATCAGAAGTTGGCAATCACCAATTGAGAGCAATTATCAAAGCTTCTTCTCTTACAACTACACAAGGAGTTGGTGAAGAGCTCAGCGTCGACCATTCTGTGGTCACTCAGCACTTGAAGCAAATTGGAAAGGTGAAAAAGCTCAGAAAACGAGTGCCTCATGGGCTGACTAAAAAAAAAAAAAAATGTTGTTTTGAAGTGTTGTCTTCTCTTATTCTACACAACAAGGACCCATTTCTCAACTGGATTGTGACATGCAATGAAAAATGGATTTTCTACAACAACCGACAATGAGTAGCTCAGTGGTTGGACTGAGAAGAAGCTCCAAAGCATTTCCCGAAGCCAAACTTGCACCAAAAAAAGGTCATAGTCACTGTTTGGTGGTCTGCTGTCACTCTGATCCATACGGGTTTCTGAATCCCAGCGAAACCATTACATCTGAGAAGTATGCTCAGCAAATCAATGAGATGCACCAAAAACTGTAACACCTGTAGCCAGCATTGGTCAACAGAAAGGGCCTAATTTTTCATGACAATGTCCAACTGCACATCACATAACCACCATTTGAATAGTTGAACAAATTGGGCTACAAAGTTTTGCTTCATCTGCCATATTCACCTGACCTTTTACCAACCAACTACTGCTTCTTCAAGCATCTCAACAACTTATTGCAGGGAAAATGTTTTCACAAACAGCAGTATGCAGAAAATGCTTTCCAAGAGTTTGTCAAATCCTGAAGCACAGACTTTTACACCACAGGAATAAACAAACTTATTTCTCATTGGCAAAAATGTGTTGATTGTAATGGTTCCTATTTTGATAAATACAGATGTGTCTAGTTATAATGATTTAAAATTCACAGTCCAAAACTGCAATTACTTTTGCACTGAACTAATATGATAAGGACCTGGTGGTCTGAGAGCATTTTAATAAGGGAGCTAACATCGTCTGAAGCTTCAAGGATGGCTTGCTGAGAAGTTGATCAGAAATTAGACATGAAGAATGATTATGTTTATAAGGGAAAAGTTGTTCTTGTCCCCATTTTACACCTGAGGGATAAGACAAATGCTTAGTACATGACTAGTTCATGGCAGAGCAGATAGTTGATCTGAGCCTGTCTGAGTCTAGATTCTCTGATCTTTCCATTATCCGAAGCATGTAAAGATGCCATAGAAGACAAAATAATGAGACACATGCCCTATTTTAAAGAACTTTATGGATCATAAAACTAACACACATGAATCAAACAAAAATAGTTTTAATACTATTTTTCAATTCTTTTGTGATACAGACTGAAATAGTCAATGCTGGCCCAGAATGTGAGACATGCCTCAGTAGACCCAGAAAGAGTGAGAGGAAGAATGAATGCATTTATTCTGGGAGCAGGAATTCTATTGTGTAGATGTTTAGGTACAACTATTCAACCAGCTACTAATCCAATGAATGCTACTTTTATCCAGCCAGTGTTTCTCCATCTGGTCCATCAGCCCATCATAAGAATCTGTCAAATGCCTTGCTGAAATGCAGATAAGTGTCAGGATAGATTTTACATCTTCCTTTATGTGAACCTGCTTCACTATTCCTCCAGTGCTATGGGAACCCCATGGAGAACAAGAAAAGTCAACCATTAAGGTTAAGCAACTGAGCAAACAAAGATATGTTCCTCTAAGACTGGCTGTTTGTCAAAAGTGTTGTTAAAATGTTGCCTTGTCACAACTAACCAAGTGTGGTCTAGCAAAAAGACACGTGGGGCTGGATACAGTCGCACTGTGAATTCCCATATGAGCTCTGTCACTGCTAACTCAATCATTTATTGGACTCATTCTTAACACCACAGAAACGGATGAGGAAATCAATCAGTGAATTTTATTCATTCAATCAGCGAGCATTTACTGGGAACATACTCACAGTCAGCCATTGACATTTATTGAGGATACATAGCAGAATAAGTCAAGGTCCATTCTCTTAAGGGACTCATATATTCTAGCAAGAAGGGCAGACATGAAGCAGAGAATTGTCTGTGAAAAGCTAAATTCATGGAGAAAGAAGAATATCATTGATCCTGCATAAAGGAATCAGAAAAGCTTTCACATAGGGGATAACATTTACCAGGTCTTAATCAAAGAGTGTGAGTCTGAAAGTGGATGGAGGGTGTATAGAGGGCTATAAGAACATTCCAGGTAGAGTATACAATGAGCAGAGGTGTGAAAACCTGATAGGCCTTTGCCATATTCAAGAAATGGTGAGAAGACTGGTGTGGCTGGAATGGGTAGGGTATGGGGTAACTGTCCAAAGATATAGTTGGAAGGGAAGGCTGTGCTGATATAGTCAAATATCATGCTAAAGTGTTCATATATGATATGGTTTGGCTCTGTGTCCCCACCCAAATCCCATCTTGTATTGTAGTCCCATGATTCCCGCATGTTTTAGGAGGGACCCAGTGGGAGATAATTGAATCATGAGGTCAGTTTCCCTCATACTGTTCTCCTGGTGGTGAAAAAGTCTCATGAGATCTGGTTTCATCAGGGGTTTCTGCTTTTGTGTCTTCTCTCATTCTCTCTTTGCCTGCTGCCATCCATTTAAGATGTGACTTGCTCTTCCTTGCCTTCCACCATGATTGCGATGTTTCCCCAGCCACAGGCAACTGTAAGTCCAATTAAACCTCTTTCTTTTGTAAATTGCCCAGTCTTGGGTATGACCTTTTCAGCAGCATGAAAATGGATTAGTACAATGTTCTACCCTGAAAGCAGTGGAGGAATATTGAAGATTTTTATGGCAGAAATGACATGCTAGGATTACATTAACTTTGACAATGAGATTCCCATATGTTTGAATCAATCCAAATATAATCAGTAACTCATCAAACTGGCATAGAATAACAAAAGAACTTGACTGCTCTATCACTTATTAGCAATGTGACCTTGAGTAATTAACTTAGCCTCTCTGTAAGGCTTCTTAAGCATAAAATGGGTATAACAATAGTTTGCATTTTATGTACACCTAGAATTGAGTATGATTTCTGTAAATATTAGTTGTGGTGGTTTTCTAAATCTAAAGCTATTATTATTATGATTCATGGGCACCTGCTTTCTATTACTATTAGTAACAGTAACACCAACAATAATAATAGTTATGTTTATTGGGGGCCTACCATATGCCAGTTAACATTTACATTATTCATATTTTAATTTTTATAATGTCTTTAAGGGACAGATATTGTAATTCCTATTTTATAAATAAGGAAAATGAGGTTCAGAGACACTAAATACTTTGGCCCACAGTCAACAGAGTCAGTATTTAGTGAAGCCTGAAATGAAAGTACTTGTTCCATTCTACCATGCTATTTCTTGGCTTAGATAAATGACATATTCCTCCAATAACCTGAGCCAAAGATATTTTTGAAGTCATAGTTTAATTAGAAGACAGGAACGCTGTGCCATGAGGGCTAAAGGTAATGTTATCTTTTCTTCTTTTATTTGCTACTGTATGGACCAGTAAAAAGGCAAAGATTCTTTACTGTAAAAGTTGGTTCATACCTTATCCTGACCTGTTTACCTCCTGACCAGATGTTCAGTGTCCATATTTCTACCGCCTTTTGCATTTTTTCCTCTTTCATGTAGCAAGCACACAGCACAAATCTAACACCTTGGACCATGCTGTGTTTTGGGTGAATGTAATTTGGGTGAATAAAAGTCTTACGACCCTCCACCCACTTCTCATGTCTTCTGTTGGAACTTGATATTCAGGCACACATGAGAATGTCTGTCCATATTTGGGGAGAGTCAGGAAAGAAATTCTTCTGGGGCCCCTATTACTGAGCCTTATAGCTATATACCATGAAATTTCAGGTTCCTGAGCTATTAAAAATACCTATTTGCTCATCATTTCAGAATCATTTCTATCAAGACTTCTCAGTAGGAACTTTCAGAGAGGAATAAGAGTGAGTGGCAGGATGAAGGCATTATGAATATCCCACTCTGAATCCACAAAATTTAGTGCCAGGAAGATGGACCAAGAACTCCAAACTTCCGTCTTTCTGATGATGCTCATTTGTCAAGTGGCAGTGTGGCACAGTGGTGACAAGAGCACTGGGCATTGTGGCTAAAGGCATTGGTCTGGAGTCAGACGGGATTTGAGTTTTACTTTTTTTTTTTTTTTTTTTAACTGCATGATCTGGGGCCGGTTATTTAACTTTTTAAAATTAATTTTCATTTTCTTCATTTTAAATTGGAAGAATTAATACTTACTTTGCAGGATTGTTATAATAACTAAATGAAATAGGAGATATGGAGTGCCTAGAATAGTGCCTTACACCCAGAAGGTACCCAATAAGTGGACGCATCCTGCCCTAATTATTACATATTAATTACATATCTTCTCTGACTACAGTGTTCAGATTTAATCAAAGAGTAGGCAAATCTCCATTCCACAAGCTGCTGCTGTGAAGACAGACACAACTTAATGATTTGAAAGTATTATTTATGAAAGACAAATATAACATGAGTTATCCATTGTTTTCCTTTTGAATTATTTATGAGGTGTTTGATAATAGGAATTCAGATCAGTCCGAATAAAAGCTGTGAGTTGATGTTTGCTGCATCATACTTAAAAAAATTGACTAGCTTGAGAAAACATTATTTCACAAACTGCATTCTCCCTTAATGATTTAATCACTAAGGATACATGTTAACAATCACTCTAAATAAGCTCTTGAAAGAAAAATATACTGCTTCTCACTACCCACCCAACAATCTGTGGCTTGGCTTTTTGGAAGTAAGTGATCATTTAGGAAAAAAAATCAACTTGTAGCAAAAGCCCAGGAAATATGGAAAAGCAAAAGAAAAGAGCCTCAAGTAATGAACTGAAAGTAGGGACCCAAATATAGAGTGGATTCCCCTTCCTAGATGTCTGTAACATCCTTAAGAAAAAAATATTGTCAGGGAAACTATGAGCAGATTTATTTCAAATTTAACAAATATCATAGACTTTTATCCACCATTACCCCTGATACACAAAAGGTAATTAAGGCCCAGAAATATTAAATAACTTGCTTAAGGCTATGCAACTAAAGATGGTGAAGAGGAAACTCTGAAGAAAGCCTCAACTATGATTTTTTTTTTTTTTTTTTTTTTTTTTTTGGTATGCTGCTGCTTTCACTAGTCCTACACAGGAACTGGCATTTAGCATCATTTCCATTCTAGCTGGAGAAGAATATTTAAACAGCAATAATGTTACCTATCAATTCATAGTTCCCATAAATTATATCAATACTCTTAGAGAATTTTCTAAGATTCTGATCTTGAAAAAGGGAATTGTGGCAGAAAGTATTGCTCCACTGTGTATTAATAATAGCCACCTACGAACGAAGCCTTGAATTTCTTCAGAGGATGAGTTGCAAGTACCCAAGGGTAAGTGAGTTTACAGTGAAGCTAGTAAAGGTTACATTGAAGCTAGTCAGGGCCCCTCCCTTGCCTGACTACAAGGAAGCTACTAGCCATGACTCCAGTGAAGCTAGTCAGAGCCCCTTCTTAGCATGGCTGCTTGCAAGAGTGTATGTAGGGGGGCCCTAACAAGTTGATGTTTGGAATTTTATATTCTTCTACTTAAAGAACCTTCAAGTTTTACAAAGACTGGATCCACCCATGTGCTTAGGAATGGAGGACTCTTACCCCATATCTAAGAGATGAAACATGATTGATATAAGCCATTCAGAGAAATATTATTTTTCTTTGCCAGTAGTTTGCTCTAGAGAAAGTCTACTGACAGCTTACAGAGATAACATTGCTTCAGGATAAAATAAAGAACTATATAAAGAAAAGGTTTTCATACCCTCTACCCCAACATCATCCTCTCTTTTCTTTCAGACCTTATTGTGTGATGCTCTGAGCTATGTAAACTATCTTAAAACCATAAAAAAAAGTCAAGATACTAACACACAAGCCAACTGATCACCCTGATATAATTGGGTTGCTGGAACAATCCTGGGACTTCTCATCACCAAATTCCCTGTAAATAATGGATATAGCTATTCCTTATGAATATAACCACAATTTGTTTGTTGTCCATTTACCATTTGATGTATGTTTGGGTGATTTCCAGTTTATGGCTATTATGAAAAAAAGCCACTATGAGCTAGTCTGTGTGTAGGCCTATGTCTTAATTTCTGTCAGGTAAATAACTCTGTGGTAGAATCAATGGGCCCTATGGTAAGTGTATGTTCAACTGTATAAGAAACTACCAAACTGTTTTCCAAAGTGGTTGTACCATTTTGCATTCCTACAGCAATGTGTGAGAGTTCCAGTTGCTCCATTTCCTTGCCAATACTTAATACTGTCAGTCTTTTTAACTTTAGCCATTCTGTGGTATGATGCTGATTCCACTCATTATGGTTTTAATTAGTCTCTCCCTAATTACTAATGATGCTGAGCATTTTTCTTGGGCTTATTTGCCCTTCCTATAGCCCTCTAAATATTCAGGTTCTATTCTTTTTAGAAACACAAAAGTTGTTTATATAGCCTGATTACAAATTATTTGTCAGATATATGTTTTGCAAATATTTTCTCTTGGTATACATTTACCTTTTCATATTCTTTTTGTCACTATCAATGTTTATTTATTTATTTATTTATTTATTTATTTATTTTCAATAGTTTTGGGGGAACAGATGGTGTTTGGTTACAAGGATAAGTTCTTTAGCAGTGATTTCTGAGATTTTGGTACACCCACCCAAGCAGTGTAAACTACACCCAATGTGTAGTCCTTTATCCCTTATTCCCACTCCCACCCTTCCCCCCAGGTCCCCAGAGTCCATTATATCATTCTTATTCCTTTATGTCCTCAGAGCTTAGCTCCTACTTATAAGTGAGAACATACAACATTTGGCTTTCCATTCTTGAGTTACTTCACTTGGAATAATGCTCTCCCACTCCACCCAGGTTGCTGCCAATGCCATTATTTCATTCTTCTTTATGGCTGAGTAGTATTACACTGCTATTTGATTATATAATTATATACATATATATACAATATACATGTGATTATATAGATACATATAATCAAATGTAAATCAAAACCAGAATGTTTTGCAATACAAATCAAAACCACAATGTGATACCACCTTACTCCTGCAAGAATGACCAAAATTCAAAAATCAAAAAGTGTTGCCAAGGATGTGGTGAAAAGGAACACTTTTATACTACTGACGAGAATGTAAACTAGTCCAACCACTATGGAAAAAAGTGTGGAGATTCCTTAAAGAACTAAAAGTAGAACTACCATTTCATCCAGAAATCCCGCTACTGGGTATCTAGCCAAAGGAAAATAAGTTGTTATATGAAAAAGACACTTGTACAAGCATGTTTACAGCAATACAACTTACAATTGCAGAAATATGGAACCAGCCTCAATGCCCGTCAACCAGTGAGTGAGTAAAGAAATGTGATATATATATAATATATATACCACATAATATATAAAAGTAATAATAGTTCATTGTATCATTCTTATGTCTTTGCATCCTCATAGCTTAGCTCCTACATATCAGTGAGAACATACGATATTTGGTTTTCCATTCCTGAGTTACATCACTTAGAATAATAGTCTCAAATCTCATCCAGGTCACTGCAAATGCTATTAATTAATTTCTTTTTATGGCTTGTGTAGTATTCCATCATATATACATATATATCACAGTATCTCTATCCACTCGGTTTTTGATGGGCATTCTGGTTGTTTCCACAATTTTGCAGTTGTGAATTGTGCTGCTATAAACATGGGTCTACAAGTGTCTTTTTCATATGATGACTTATTTTCTTCTGAGTAGATACCCAGTACTGGGATTTCTGGATCAGATGATACTTCTACTTTAATTCTTTAAAGAGTCTCCACCTCCACACTTTTTCCATAGTGGTTGTACTAGTTAACATTTCCACCAGCAGTATAAAAGAGTATCCTTTTCACCACATCTTTGCCAACATTTTATACTTTTTTTAATTTGGCCATTCTTGCAGGAGTAAGGTGTTATTGCACTGTGGCTTTGATTTGCACTTCCCTGATCATTAGTGATGTTGAATTTTTTTATACGTTTGTTGGCCATTTATCTGTCTCCTTTAGAGAATTGTCTGTGCATCTCCTTAGCCCACATTTTTATGGGATTATTATTATTTGTTGTGTTGTTGCTGATTTGTTTGAATTCTTTGTAGATTGTGTATATTAGCCCTTCATCAGATGAATAGTTAGTGAATAATTTCTCCCACTCTATGAGTTGTCTGTTTACTCTGATTATTATTATTATTGTTATTATTATTTTGCTGCACAGAAACATTTTAGTTTAATTAAGTACCATCTATTTATCTTTGCTTTTGTTATATTTTCTTTCGGGTTCTTGGTCATGAACTCTGCCTAAGTCAAAGTCTAGAAGAGCTTTTCTGATGTTATCTGCTAGAATTTTTATGGTTTCAGATGTTAGATTTAAGTATTTGATCCATCTTGAGGTGATTTGTGTGCACAGTGAAACATGAGGATCCAGTTACATTCTTCTACATGTGGCTTGCCAATTATCCCAGCATCATTTGTTGAATAGAGTGTCCTTTCCCCGCTTTATGTTTTTGTTCGCTTTGTCAAAGATCAGTTGGCTGTTGGTATTTGGCTTTATTTCTGGGTTCTCTATTTGGTTCCATTGGCCTATGTGCCTATTTTTATACCAGTATCATGCTGTTTGGTAACTAAAGCCTTGTAGTTAGTTTGAAGTTGGGTAATGCAATACCTCCAAATTTATCCTTTTTGCTTAGTGTTGCTTTGGCCATGTGGGCTCTTTTTTGGTTCCACATGAATTTCCGGATTCTTTTTTTTAGTTCTGTGAAGAATGATGATGGTATTTTTTATGGGAATTTCACTGAATTTATAGACTGCCTTTGTCAGTATGGCCATTTTCACAGTATTGATTCTACTTATCCATGAGCATGGCATGTATTTCTATTTGTTTGTGTCATCTATTATTTCTTTCAGCAATGTGTTGTAGTTTTCCTTGTAGAGATCTTTCACTTCCTTATTTAGGTATACTTGTAAGTATTTTAATTTATTTTATTTTTGCAGCTTTTGTAAAAGAGTTTGAGTTCTTGATTTGATTCTCAGCTTGGTCACTATTAGTGTATGGCAGTGCTACTAATTTGTGTACATTGATTTTGTATCTGAAACTTTACTGAATTCATTTATCAGCTATAGGAGCTTTTTTGGATGAGGGTTTCCTAGGTATATGATCATGTCAAGTCATGGTGAGCAGTGACAATTTAACTTCTTCTTTACTGATTTGAATGTCATCTATTTCTTTCTCTTGTCTGATTGCTCTGGCTAGGACTTCCAATACTCTGTTGAATAGGAATGGTGAAAGTGGGCATCCTTGTCTTGTTCCAGTTCTCAGGGGAAATGCCTTCAACTATTTCTCATTCAGTATAACATTGGCTTTGGGTTTTTCATACATGGCTTTTATCACCTTAGTATGTCCTTTCTATACCAATTTTGCTGAGGGTTTTAATCATAAAGTGATGCTGGATTTTGTCAAATGCTTTTTCTGCATCTATTCAGATGACAATATTATTTTTGTTTTTAATTCTGTTTACATGGTGTATCAAATTTATTGACTCGCATATGTTAAACCAACCCTGCATCCCTGAAATGAAACCCACTTAATTATGGTATATTATCTTTTTGATATGCTGTTGGATTCAGTTAGCTAGTGTTTTGTTGAGGATTTTTATCTCTATGTTCTTCAGAGATATTGGTCTGTAGTTTTCTTTTTTCTATGTCCTTTCCTGGTTTTGGCATTAGGATAACACTGGCTTCATAGGGTGATTTAGGAAGAATCCCCTCTTTCCCTGTCTTTTGGAATAGCTTCAGTGAGGTTGGTACTTGTTCTTTCTTGAATGTCTGATAGAACTCAACTGAGAATCTGGACTTTTTTGTTGACTTTTTTTTTTTTAATTACTGTTTTAATCTCAATACTTGTTACTGGTCTATTCAGACTTTCTATTATTTCCTGGTTTAATCTAGGAGGGTTTTATATTTCCAGGAATGTATCCATCCCCTCTAGGTTTTCTAGTTTGTGTATATAAAGGTGTTCATAGTAGCCTTGAATGATCTCTTGTATTTCTGTGGTATCAGTTGTAATATCTCCCATTTAGTTTTTAATTGGGCTTATTTTCCTGGTTAATCTCAGTAATGGTCTATCTATTTTGTTTATTTTTTCAAAGAACCAGCTTTTTATTTCATTTATATTTTGTGTTTTTTTTTGTTCTAATTTCATTTATTTCTGGTCTGATCTTTGTTATCTCTTTTCTTCTGCTGTGTTTGGGTTTGATGTGTTCTTCTGTCTCTAGTTCCTTGAGCTGTGAGCTTAGATTGTCTATCTGTGCTTTCTCAGACTTTTTGATGTAGGCATTTGATACTATGAACATTCCTCTTAGTACTTCTTTTGCTGTATCCCAGAGTTTTTCATAGGTTGAGTCACTATTATCATTCAGTTTAAAAAAGTTTACATTTCCATCTTCATTTTATTATTGACCTAAAGATTATTCAGGAGCAGATTATTTCATTTTCATGTATTTGTATAGTTTCAAGGTTCCCTTTTGGAGTTAATTTCTTATTTTATTCCACTGCAGTTTGAGAGACTACCTGATATAATTTCTATTTTCTTAAATTTATTAAGGCTTGTTTTGTGGCCTATGATATGGTTTATCTTAGAGAATGTTCCATGTATTAATAAATAGAATGCATATTCTGCAGTTGTTGGGCAGAATATTCTGTAAATATCTGTTAAGTTCATTTGTTCTAGGATATAGTTTAAATCTATTGTTTCTTTGTCGACTTTCCATCTTGATGACCTGTCCAGTGCTGTCAGTGGAGTACTGAGGCCCACCACTATTATTGTGTTGTCATCTACTGCATTTCTTAGGACTAGTAGTAATTGTTTTATAAATTTGAGAGCTCCAGTGTTAGTTGCATATATATTTAGGACTGTGATATTTTCTTGTTGGACTAATTGTTTTATAATTATATAATGTCCCTCTTTTTCTTTTTAACTATTTTGCTTTAAAGTCTGTTTTGTCTGATATAAAAATAGCTATTCCTGCTCGCTTTTGGTTTCCATTTGCATGCAATATCCTTTTTCCACCCCTTTACCTTAAGTTTATGTGAGTCCTTATGTGTAAGGTGAGTCTCTTGAAGATAGCGAATGCTTGGTTAGTGAATTTTTATCCATTCTGCCATTCTGTATCTCTTTTGTGGAGCATTTCATCCATTTATATTCTATGTTAGTATTGAGATGTGAAGTACTGTTCTCTTTATCATGCTAGTTGTTGCCTGAATACTGTGGGTTTTTTTTTTTTTTTTTTTTCATTGTGTTATTGTTTCATAGGCTCTGTGAGATTTATACTTCAAGCAGATTCTATTTTGGTGTATTTTGAGTTTTATTTCAAGAGACAGGATTCCTTTTAGCCTTTCTTCTAGTGTTAATTTGGTAGGGGTGAATTCTCTTAGCAATTGTTTGTCTAAAAGAGACTATCTCTCAGCTGGGTGTGGTGGCTCATGCCTATAATCCCAGCACTTTAGGAGGCCAAGGTGGGTGGATCACAAGGTCAGGAGATTGAGACCATCCTGACTAATATGGTGAAGCCCCGTCTCTACTGAAAAGTAAAATACAAAAAATTAGCTGGGTGTGGTGGCGGGTGCCTGTAGTCCTGGCTACTTGGGAGGCTGAGGCAGGAGAATGGTGTGAACCCAGAAGACAGAGCTTGCAGTGAACCAAGATTGCACCACTGCACTCCAGCCTGGGTGATAGAGAGAGACTCTGTCTCCACAAAAAAAAAAAAAAAAAAAAACTAAAAAAAAAAAGACTCTCTCTCCTTCATTTATGAAGTTTAGTTTCTCTGGATACAAAGTTCTTGGCAAAACAAAATAATTATTTTATTTAAGGAGGCTAAAGATAGGACCCTAATCCCTTCTGGATTGTAGAGTTTCTGCTGAGAAATCTTCTGTTAATCTGACAGGTTTTCCTTTATAGGTTACCTGATGTTTTTGCCTCAAAGCTCTTTTCTTTGTCTTGACTTTAGATAACCTGATGACTATGTGCCTAGGTGATGATCTTTTTGCAATAAATTTCCCTGGTATTCTTTGAGCTTCTTGAATTTGGATGTCTAGATCTCTAGCAAAACCAGATAAGTTTTCCTCAGTTATTCCCTCAAATATGTTTTCCAAACTTTTAGATTTATCTTCTTCCTCAGGAATACCAATTATTCTTAGCTTTGGTCATTTAACATAATTCCAAACTTTTTGGAGGTTTTGTTCATTTTTTAAAAATTATTATTTGTCTTTGTTGAATGGAGTTAATTCAAAAGCATTGTCTTCAAGCTCTGATGTTGTTTTTTCTACTTGTTCATGTCTATTGTTGAAACTTTCCAGTGTATCTTGCATTTATCTAAGTGTGTCTTTCATTTCCAGGAGTTGTGATTGTCTTTTCTTGATGATATCTATTTCTCTGGAGGCTTTTTCATCCATATCCTTTATTTTTAAAAAAATTTCTTTAAGTTGGTTTTCACCTTTCTCTGGTACCTCCTTAAGTAGTTTAATAATCAACCTTCTAAATTCTTTATCTGGCACTTCAGAGATTTTGTCTTCGTTTGGATCCATTGCTGGAGAGCTAGTGTGATATTTTGGTGGTGTTATACAACCTTGGTTTGTCATATTACAAGAATTACTTTTCTGGTTCTGTCTCATTTGGGTAGACTGTTTCAGTGGAAAAATCTGGAACATAAGAGCTGCTATTCAGATTCTTTTGTGCCACCGGGTGATCCCTTGATGTGGTGCTTTCCCCCTTACTCTAGGGATGGGGCTCCTTGAGAGCCAGACTGCAGTGATGGTTATTGCTTTTCTGAGTCTAGCCACAAAGCAGGGCTATTGGGCTCCATGCTGGTGTTGGGGAATGTCTGCAAGGAGTTCTGTGATGTGATCCATCTTCAGGTCTCTCAGCCATGGATACCAGCACCTGCTCTGGTGGACATGGCAGGTGAGTGAAGCGGACTCTGTGGGAGTCCTTTGTTGTAGATTTGTTTTGTGTACTGATTTCCTCAAATGCTGGTTTGCACATGAAAATCAATTGTTTTGGTATCATTTATTGGGTCTTTTCAACAAGTCCATTAATTACCTTGGCAGTTTTGTAAAAAAATCAAGTGAAGTTGTCACATGGACAGACTTAGGACCTCTGGTTAGCCAGGGTGTTGCAGGTGATGGAATTGGCTGTTGTTTTCTCCTTCTTTGGAGCAAGTTTCTGTTATGAGTTGCTTGAACGGCTTGAGTTGGTTGGCCTCCAGCCAGGAGGTGATGCTTTCAAGAGAGCATCAGCTGCCGTAGTAGAAGGGGGATATAATATTGCCCTACATTGGCCAGGATAAGTACCCAGGTTTCTCAGGCAATGGGCAGGACCATAGAGCTCCCAGGAATTTACGACTTTTGTCTTCAGCTACCAGGGTGGTTAGAGAAAAACCATCAGGTGGGGGCAGGGTTAGGTAGGTCTGAGCTCAAACTCTCCTTGGGCAGAGCTTGCTGTGTCCACTGTGGGGGATGGGAGGGTGATTCTCAGACCAATGGAGTTATGTTCCTAGGTGGATTATGGCTGTCTCTGCTGTGTCATACAGGTTGCCAGGGCAATGGTGGAACGCCTGCAGTGACAAGCCTCACCCAGCTATCATGCAGCCAGCAAGTCCAGTCTCACTCCCACTGTGCCCCACCAACAGTACCCAGTTTATATCCAGGCAGCCAGCAAGCAGAGCTGAGATCTTGCCCCAGGCTACAAGCCACTCCACTGAGAAAGCAAGCAGTGCTTTCTCAGTGAGAAAACAAGAGAAAGTCTTGCCCCTCCCCACCTGCCCTCATCTTTGGCTATGGCTTCTGTGCTGAATCTCCACTTCACCTCCCCCAACCCAGGAATTCTGCTCAAGAAAATTCAAGCTCAGTTGAAATTATTACAAAGTTCTGCTAGACGTTTCCTTAACCCTGTGACCCCTCCCCAATTCCACTGGCTGCTTTCCCCAAGGACTCCATGAAATATGGCCAAGAATGGGTTCCTTGGGCATAAGCTGGGTAGTGACTTCAGGGCTCTTCCCACTGCTTCTTCTACTTTTATATTTTGCTTGGCTCTCTAAGTCCATTTTAGTTCTAGGTAAGGTTAAATCCTTCTCCCATGATCTGGATTTTTAGATTTCCCAGTGAAGATGTGTGTTTTGAGGCAGACTTTTCTCCCTGTCACTTTGGGGACTCACAGTGTTTTGGCTCTCTTGTGGAGTTTGCAGTGGCAAGTCACATTTTTCAAAGAGTCCGTGAAAGGGTCACTCAGTTTTTCCAGTATGTTCTTGTGGTGGTTCTTAGAGCAAAAGTTCACAATGTGAGTCTCCACATGCTTTTCTGTCCATCCAACTGGGAGCTGCATGTTAGTCCTGTCTCCTATTTCCCGTTTTTCCTAAACTCCCACCTTTTCATACTCTGAATGGGATCTTTTGGAGAGTAAAGTTTTAATTTTAAAGAAGTTCAATATATTATTATCTTTCTGTTGTGCTTTGTGTTTTTAGTGTCTTATTTAAGAAATCTGTGCCTAACCTAAAGATATAATCTTTTTTCTGCCATAGGTTATTCTATAAATGTCATAGTATTTGCTCTTAAATTTGTGTCTATAATCTATTTCAAGTTCACTTTTATAAAGTGTTAATAAAAGGTTAAAAATTGTTTACCCACGAAAATCCAATTGTTTTGGTATCATTTATTGGATATTCTCAACAAGTCCATTAATTACCTTGACAGTTTTGTAAAATATCAATTGACCTTATAAGCATTGTCTAATTTCAGACTTTCTAGTTTGTTCCATTGACCTACATGCCTGCCTTTCCCCATACCGCACTGCCTTCTTTGCTGTACCTTTATAATAAGTTTTGCACTCACTTAGTAAATGTCCTCCAACTTTGCTTTTTTTGGTTATTGTTTTCTATTTTAATTCCTTTGCATGAATTTGAGACTAAGCTTGTCAATTTTCATGAAGAAAGCTTGTTGAAATTTTGATTAGTACTGAATTGAATCTACAGAATACTTAAGGTAAAACTGACATCTTAAAAATACTTTGTTTTCTGATACATGAACATGAGATGTATCTCTATTTAGGTCATATTGAGTTTCTCACAGTTGGTTTTCAATGGAGAAGTCTAATACATATTTACCCCAAAATATTTCATATTGTTCAATGCTGTAGCAAATAATATTTTTACTTTAATTTACAATTGTTTCTTTTTACTATATAAAAATACGATTGATGTTTGTATATTGATCTTATGTCCTACAAATGGGCTAAACATAATTATTAGTTCTAGTAGCATTTTTGAAAATGCCTTCAGATTTTTGGCAGAGACCATGATATCATCTGCAAATTAAGACAGTTTTTATTTCTTCTTTTCCAATCTCAATGCCATTTATTTCTTGTGTTTTGTTTTTAATACATTAGCTAGGACCACCAATACAATATTAAATACAAGTAGGTAAAGAGAATATTCTTGCCTTATGTGAGAAATAATTTATATTTGTTTATTTATTTATTTGTTTATTGAGATAGATTCTTACTTTGTTACCCTGTAGTGCAGTGGCGCAATCACAGCTCACTGCAGCCTTGACCTCCACGGCTCAAGTGATCATTCCACCTCAGCCCCTCAAGTAGCTGGCACCGCAGGCACACATCACTATGCCCTGCTAAGTTTTAGTAGAGATGGGATTTTGCCATGTTGCCCAGGCTGGTCTCGAACTCCTAGCTCAAATGATCCAATGGCCTTGACCTCCCAAAATGCTGGGATTCCAGGCATTAACCGTCGTGCTCAGGCAGAACTTAGTCTTTCATCATAATATTGGCTGTAAGTTTTTCAGAAATTTTCTTTTTCAGGTTGAAGTAGTACTTTTCTATACCTAGTATTCTGAGGATTTTCATTGTGAAAAGTGTTGAATCTTTTAAGTGCTTTTTTTGCATCTATTGAGATGATACTAAGGATTTCCCTTTCTGTCTGTTAGCATAGCAAGTTCCAGTGACTGATTTCTGAGTATTAAACCAATCATGTATTTTGGTGAGAAATTCTACTTGATTATAAAATATTATCTTTTGATACACTTGTGAATTATATTTGCTAAAATCTTGTTAGGAAGTTTGCATATATATTTATTAAAGTTATATATTGTTGCTATGTCTTTGGTTTTAGTATCAAAGTAATACTGACTTCAAAGAATGAGATAGAATTTATTTCCACCTTATTTATTTTTTGAAAGAGTTTATGTATCATTCATATTATTTTTCTCTAAATGTTTGATAGAATTTACCAGTGAAACCATCTGGGTGCACCATTTTGCTGTCAGTAAATTTTTAATCAAAAATGTAATTCTTTAACAGAGATTGGACTGTTTGGTTATTTATTTTTCCTCAGTAAGTTTTGATAGAATATAGTTTTCATGGAATTTGCCCATTTTTTCTACATTTTCTAATTTATTGATATAAAGTCTTTTCAACATCGCCTTACTATTCTTTTAATGTTTCTAGAATATATAGTGATATCAATTCTCTCATTTATGATATTGGCAATTTTTGTCAATTTTTGTCTTCTGTCTTCTTTTCTTGGTAAGTTTGGGTAGGGAATTATCAATCCTATTAATCTTCTCAAGTAACTAGCTTTTGGTTGCACTGATATTTCTCTATTGATGTTTTTTTCTATTTCACCATTTTCTGTGCTGATTATTTATTTCATCTGCTTAGTTGGATTCCATTTGCTCTTCCATTTATAATTTCTTTAAAGTGGAAGCTAAGATCATTGACTTGAGAACTTTCTTCTTTCCTAGTATAGACATTTTGTACCATAAATTTCCCTCTTAATTCAGCTTTGGTGGCATCCACAAATTTTGATATGTTTTATTTTTATTTTCATTCAGTTCAAGGTATTTTTTAATTATGCTTTTGATTACTTTTTAGTTCATGGAGTATTTAGAATTGTGTTATTTAGTTTCCAAATATTTTGGGTATTTCCAGATGTTTTTAATTATTGATTTCTAATTTAATTTCACTGTGGTCGAAGAACATAGTTTGTATGACTTAAATAATTTTAAAATTTATATAGACTTGCTTTATGGCCACCAATATGGTCTATGTGGGTAAACATTCTATGTTAACTTGATAAAACTATCTATTTTGCTGTTGTTGGGTGGAACATTCTATAAATGTCAATTAGGTCAAATTGATTGACAGTGTTGTGCAGATTTTATATACCTTTACTGATTTTTGTCCACTTGGTCTATCAATTATTGAGAAAGGGGCATTGAAATACTCAAGTGCAACTGTTGATGTGTCTACAGGTTTTGCTCTGTGTATTTGAGTATCTAGGATTGTTGCATAGATCTTTAGGGTTGTTAAGTCCTCTAGATGAACTGATCCCTTTATAATTAAGAAATGATCTTTTCATCCCTGGTAATATACTTTGAAATTGACTTTGATATTAATAGAGCTACATAAGCTTTCTTTCGATTACTGTTGGCAAATGTATTATTTTACCATCTTTTACTTTTTTTTTTTTTTTTTTTTTGAGACTGAGTTTGGCCCTGACGCCCAGGCTGGAGTGCAGTGTGGCGCGATCTCGGATCTCTGTAAGTTCCACCTCCTGGGTTCACGCCTTCCAAGTAGCTGGGACTACAGGTGCCGCCCCCCCCCAACCCCCCCCCCCCCCTGCCCCGCCTATTTTTTTTTTTTTTTTTTTTTTTTTTTTTTTTTAAGTAGAGACGGGGTTTCACCGTGTTAGCCAGGATGATCTCGATCTCCTGGCCTCGTGATACGCCAGCCTCGGTCTCCCAAAGTGCTGGTATTACATGTGTGAGCCACCGCGCCCAGCCCCATCTTTTACTTTTAATTTATGTCAGTCTTTCTGCTTAAAGTGTTTTGCTGACAGCACACAATTAGGTCTTTCTAGTTTATCCAAATGTCAATCTCTACCTTTTAATCAGGATACTAAGCCATTCACATTTAATGATAATATTGATATGATGATGTTTAAACCTATTTTAATTTAACCATCATAATTTCTTACTATATAACAAGAACCTCCTGCTTTGCCATCTCTGAACAACAAGCCTAGCTTAGTACAATGAGAAGATGCTGAAATGGTAAAGGTTCCTGTTACAGGTCAGCTATTCCAAAGAATCTGAGACAGAAGCCCCAATCTTCAATGAACTTGAGGCATCTGAGAATAAAATATCCCAGACAAAATCATAGAATGAGAATAAAACTAACTAATCAGAAGCCAAGATATAGTCCCATAAATTACCAGTCTTTACTTACTGTCTACCTTAAGTATCTATTCTGGGAATACAATAAATTTCATCAGTAGAGTACATTGTGAAACACAGGATTTGCATCTTCATTTAGAATGTTTTTGTAAAATTGCAAGTTCTTTGAATCTGGTTTCCTTGCTTCTGATTAAACTTTCCTATACACACAAACGTATAAAATGTGTGTATGTCTTTGGAAGAAAAAACATGACTAAATATCACCCACAAATAAATAAAATTCAGTAAGACAAAAATAACTGAGAATAAACTTAGAATAGCCCTAAACTTTTATTTTTTCTAAAGATAGGAACCAAATAATACTTTTGAAATGATTTCCTTATAGATTAGATATTCTCTTATAATTAATGAGAGGAATATCCCAGCTGCCAGGAGCTTCAAGTATTAGTAGAGGGTCCTAGGTCAGATGGAAAAGGATACAGTGTCTTTAAGATAACTGAGAATTTTCTCTAGGGGGCTAGTAATTTTGAAAATACAAAACCAATACTCTTCTCAGGATGTATAGTGAGTCTTGTAATATATCTCATATCTTCAGAGGACTAAAAGTGGATTAAAAAAATAAAAATTCCAGACAAAGCAGGAAAGACTTATCGAACTCTATGATGTCACATGATAGTGTGGATTGATTAACTTTCCTCAATGGATTGATTTGGTAGAAGAAAAAATCTTACGGCTCAAACTCACTATATTTTATCATAAATAGATACAAATGTGTATATTCTATTATTTTAAAAAGTAATACTGATAATTCAGAGAAGTTATCACATATAATTCAGAAAATGTCCTTGCAGAAAAACTGAGAATAGATGTGGGTGGGGAGTATGAGTGTGGCAGGATAGGGGATCCCAAGTATCATATTATCTCTGATGGGAGACAGAGAGAGAGAGAGAGAGACAGACAGACAGAGAGAGAGGGAGAGACCTGGAGAAAATCAGCTGTAACTGGCTCCATCCTGAAGCTGTCATCTTTTGGCAAGGTTACAAGGATGTCTTTTCATCGCAATGTACAACAGAAAAAAAGAGTTATCTGTTAATAACTGTGGTGACAGTGATCTAATGAAACACATAGAAGCAGCAGCTTGCAAAGGAAACAGTCACCAAAAAAAGAAAACTCTATCTTCCTTTGTTATTAAATAGATAATACATGCACAGAATGACACAGCCAATTAACTTCCTTTAATAAACAAAATCTATTTGATGGGTTATGGTAAGGCAATGTATAAGGTCAGATAAAGTAGCACCAGATGAAAATAAACCCAAAAGGTGCTATTATGATATAATTTCTGCCCAGGACATTTCATACAGCCACAGGTCACTTATGACTCATTGTTTTATAATATGTACATCCTCTCCAATGCATCCTATTAATTCCTCTTTTGAAAATTTAATCCCTATCTTGGAGATTACAAACCACTGTCATGGTAGTTTACCAAAAAGGTATCAGACAAAATAGCACCACCAAAGGTTAGAAGAGATAGAGCTCTTCAAGGTCCCAACAGTCACCATGACTCTGAGGGCATGTTTCTAATCATTCTGGAAGTAAGAAGGAACTACACAATACAAAGCTGTACTCAATACTACTCAATAGTTCTGCTTTGTTGCTCCCAACAACCCTGTGCTTCAGATCTGCCACAATACCAGCCAATCCCTAAATATACTGCAAATATACTTTCCAGCTTCTCTGCCTATATAGATATTATTCTCTTTATTAGAAGCCCTTTGTCTTATCCTTCAGCATGAAGTTCACCTGTTAGATCCTCTCTGAATCTTCCATTTTTCCCCAACTCACACCACTGAATTCTTCTGAGCTGCTGAGTTTGTACTTAGCTCTCACAGAAACTTACATTGCAAATGCTTGCTTTGATAGCAAGTGTTTCACTTTTAAAGTGGTTCTTGTTTAATATATTTATGTTTATTATATGCATACATCTTTCCACAAAGATCTTGAGGTGGCTTATAATAAAAGAAACTGACATCAAATATTTACATAAAAATAGAAAACTAGGACCAGAGAAAAGAAGAATATAAAAATGTCAAATCTAAGAACAACAAAGTTGTCCTGCTGAGGTTTCAACTATTTCTGTGAGCTTCTTAGAATCTGCTGTAAAAAGATTCTCATCAGAAAGGAAAAGAGGAAACTATTATTTCCATTGGTTCTTCAAGGGAAACAAAATTATCCCCAACAAGCATATAAAATAAAATTCAGTGTAGAAGATTATATGTAAAAGATCTTTGTCTTAGTCTATTTTCTGCTGCTATAACAGAATAACTGAAAGTGAATAATTTATCAAGAAGAAAAATGTACTTTACTCATGGCTCTGGAGGCTGGGAAGTCTAAGCCGCAGCTAGTGAGAGCCTCCTTGCTGCATCATCATGTGATGAACAGTGGAAGGGCAAGGGAACACTCAAGCAAGATCAAGAGAGAAAGGGGCTAAGCTTACCCCCCGCTTTTTTAAATCAAGAATCCACCCCCAGGGTAACTAAGCTCCTCCCACAATAATTTATCTCATCAATAATTAATCCACTGATGATACCAGAGCCATTGTGACCTAGCACCTTTTATAGGTTCTAGCAGTGTTGCATGGGGGATTAAGTATCCGATACCTAAACTTTGGGGGACATATTCAAGCCATAGTGACTTTAGTCCACAGCAAAGGCAATGTTCTTGACATGATGGACCACAATATCTCAAATGAATTTCAAATTACCGTTTCTTATCTCTATATTCAGCATAAATAAAGCTCATAAGTTTAAAATGCAACATGGTGTTGGTGATTCTGCAATACTCTGAATCAAGATAAGCTAACAATTAGCCTTCTGATAATTTAGTTTGCTACAAAAATATAAATCCTATAGGGTCAATATTTAAAACAGGTTTTCCTAAGGACTTTCTTCAGGTGTTCTCTTACTAACAAAAGTCAGAGCTCACTAGATAGGCATTGTCAACACTGTGTGGGTATTTTCTTAATAAATAGAAGGGCGAATTGGGAAAATAATTTAGGAAGCACTACTTTAAACAAAATTAAACTCATTCATTTTCTATTGGAATTCTCAGGGAAGTAAATTTGCTCATATTTAATATAAATTCCCAAGCAGATATTATAGAGTATTGCAGTTCCCAAGTATATGTGGCACACAAAAGACACAAACGTATATGACTTGAAAAGAATCTTTTTAACACTTTTGCCAAAGGGGTCTAAGAAACATTGGACCAAGTTACAGTGCAATGCACATTTAAGGAAAGAAGGTATCAAGTTGTTACCTGTCTGCCTAGGTAACTAACACTGTATCTGAAACCACAAAAATAAAATGTTTAAAGATGGCAACTGACGGTTAGGAAAGAAAACCATAATTATATGTCATACATCGAATGCGTTTAGAGAGGGAACATCATGCTGAGACCTCACAACCCAGACTACTAGATAACCAACACTGATATAGCTCTTACCATGTTCCAAGCAGTGTTCTAAGTGCTTTGATTAAAACAACTCACTTAATTTTCCTGACAACCTTCGCATGGGTACTATTATCTCCATCTTACTGATGAGGAAACAGACATACTGAAGCTAAGTAACTTGCTCAAGGCCACACAGCTATGAGCTGAGAAGCTGGAATCTGAACCTGGGAATTCTAGTTCTAAAGTCTATAGTCTTTAGTCTAAAGTCTATAGTCTTTAGTCTAAAGTCTAGTAGTCTTTTAACTACTATGGAAAGTATGAAAAGCCTAGACCAAATGACAGGATAACTTGGCAACTTGGGCCAAAGGACAGAGTCCAACAGGTGAAGGAAACTCGTAAGTGGTTTACAATGTCATCAACTAGAGAGGTAGATTACAGGCAATATTTGAAACCTAGTGGGAAGCACTGTCATATTCCACAAGACAATCCCTTTGTGGCCACAGACATCTGGGTTCAAAACCTGTCTGACTTCAAAAGCTAGATAAACTTCTATGGGTGTCAATTTCCTAATATATACAAATGGTGATATAACAGCCTACTCTGGAGAGCTGTTTTGAAGATGGAAAAATTTGGGTAAAGCACTTTACATGGTGTCTGACATAAGTTGGCATTCACTGGAGCATGGCTATCATCATCAGTCAGTCCTCGTGAGGTAAGCTTGCTTGGCTCCATTTTGTAGATTAGTAAAGTATAGAGACAGATTTCAAATAACTTGTCCAAGGTCACAGAGCTGGTGAGAAGAGAACAGATTAATACCCTGCTCACTTGACTTGAAATCACTGGACCACAAAAAACAAATGATGCTGCAGTTCCTAGTCAATTTGCTGCAATAACCTAAAAGACAGACAGCATTAGCAAAAGGCAAATGAAAGAAAAAATATACTAAGGAGACATGATCAATCTGTTAGAGAGAAAAAGGTGTGCATGGCAAGAGAGAAAAATCTAGAGCTGATAAAGAATTCATGTCCATGATGAAAGCTTTATAGAAACTCATGCAGAAGGCCTTGTGAGTGTTCAAGGAGAATCCTGATGTGATAAATCATTCCTCAGCTCCCGATGTGAGTTTCTACCCAGCTGCCTACACACTGATATTCAGATTCAGGAACCATTCTTTGTGTAAATGATTGTAGTTCACTTCCAAGACTTTACAGAAAAACTTTTACATATGTGGCAATAGACTGGAAATAGCCAAATGATTCTCCTTGCAAGAATTCATCACTCCATTTCAACAATAGCAGCAGTGCTACAGTTTAGGGAAGAATGATGTCTTTTCCACCTGACCCAGGATTTCAAAAGTAGCTGAAGGATTTTCCCCTAGCATCTCTCCATGCAAGTGCCACTGAAAGTACTAATTTAGAAAGAAGTGCTTTTGAATTTAGCCTAAAAGATAGCTGCTTCCTCATAGCCATACATTTCTTCTTTTTCTTTTCATTTATTTATTTATTTATTTTGAGATGGTGTTTCACCCTTGTTGCCCAAGCTGGAGTGCAATCTCTCGGCTCACCGCAACCTCTGCCTCCCAGGTTCAAAGAATTCTCCTGCCCCAGCCTCCCGAGTAGCTGGGATTACAGGCATGCACCACCACACCTGGCTAATTTTGTAATTTTTAGTAGAGACGGAGTTTCTCCATGTTGGTCAGGCTGGTCTTGAACTCCTGACCTCACGTGATCCACCCTCCTTGGCCTCCCAAAGTGTTGCGATTACAGGCGTGAGCCACTGCGCCTGACCCTAGCCATACATTTTTTTCTAAACTGTTGCTGGGCTGCCCTAGCTTCAATCCACTAGCCACAAGCTAGAATGCGGAAATGTTCCTGAAGCATGCATTTCTTTAGGCTGGAAATATTTTGATGGAAATGGATGATTCTTTCAAAAATCTCTAGGGTGCTTAAAATGTTCCTAAAGAATTACACTGTGGTGCTATTCTATATATTTTCAAAATCACATTTACAGAAAAGTGGAGGAAGAGACTGATAATAATAATACAATTAACAAGCCTAAACTGGGTAATCAACATTTAAAAAAAAATCAGACAGTTGAAATCAAATAGCTTAGAATTAGTAAATGTCAAAGTTTTCCCTTTCCAGAGTGATAAAGAAAGGGAAATTTCTAGCTTCAAAAATGCATAAATCATTTTGTTGATAGATATATCATGATGATGATGGAGGATTTACAGAGCCTACTCAGTTAAACCATATTTATCGTTTCAATAATGTTGCTCATAAAATAACCTAAGCTTCAGTCACCTGTCTATAAAGGTGATGGAGGATAGGAGTAGGTTGGCTCTCCAGTTCTAAAAGTCCATCATTCAATCTCAACTGACAGACAAAAAGGAACTCTATAAAATTAATTGGCATCTGGAGGAACACCCAAAATAACCCTGGGAAAAAATATTATAAAGAAACAGTTTACTTTTTCTTTAGCCAAATCTAATCACTCCTATTTTTCTTTAAGAAAACTTCATTTCCACTGTAAAAGTATTTGTAGGCCAGGCACAGTGGCTCACGCCTGTAATCCCAGCACTTTGGGTGGTCAAGGCGGGTGGATCTCAAGGTCAGGAGATCGAGACCATCCTGTCTAACACAGTGAAATCCCGCCTCTACTAAAAATACAAAAAAAAATTAGCCAGGCATGGTGGCAGGTGCCTGTACTCCCAGGTACTCGGGAAGCTGAGGCAGGAGAATGACATGAACCCAGGAGGTGGAGTTTGCTGTGAGCCAAGATCTCACCACTGCACTCCAGCCTGGCTAACAGAGTAAGACTCCATTGCAGACAAAAAAAGAAAAAAAAAAGTATTTGTAAATATTCAGCTCATTAAAAAATAAACATGTCAATGAAAATTAAATTCATTGAGTTTTGCTAAACATTAATATTTTTATTTTGTTTTTTATTTTCAAATATAAATTTAACAGTTGGGTTAAATTTTTTCCTCAACATTTTTATATGATTTAATCTGTGAATAAAAAAAGTTTTAAACAAAGCCATATTTATCAAAGTACAAAAAACGATTGTTAATATTAGCACAACTCAATTAATGCCTTCAGTATAAATACCAATGACATTATTAATCTTATAAAATAGCCATGTTAAAATGACATACTCTTTTGTGTTTCTCAAGAGGAAGGGTGGAAACAGTCTCCAACTCTCAGGAAACTCTAGGATAAAAAGTGAGGAAAAGAGGGAATATCCATTCAAGATTTTTCACCGATGGCATTCTTCAAGCAAACTTTGTCAGACTTCTCCCTTTTCTGTTTAGAGCCCATCATCTAAAATGAGAAGAGAAGGAGGTAGGCCAGGACTGAACTATAGACACTACCATGTGGAGACCATCTTCCTAGGCCTAAGTAATAAATCTAAAGTGCAATTTCCAAGGTCAGATTTCTCTACTCATTCCTTCAGCAAAGATACCTTCCTTCTACTAGACCCCTATAATGGGCAGATATCTCAAATCCCTAGGCAACTATTTGCATTTCAAGAGAAAGTAAAACCCCTTCCACCCAAAGTTCTTTCCTACATACACAGCCCTGCTATGGGTAGCACAGGTACATACTTTGACACTCTATGACATTAAGTAGTAAGTCACCTCTTTAAACTTTAATTTTGTCAAATAATAGTAAGAATTGCATAAAGGCAAAGTGAAAGTTAAATGAGGTCATCCATGTGCTTGATATAATGTTGGGTACATAGTGAGAACTCAGTTAAATATTAGCTACTATTACTGATAAATTTGTGTAGGAAAGCACTTTCTAAACTCTACTTTATAAAAATCTATACCTGTAAATGATGATTGCAACATCCTTGTGAGGTAGAGCTTGTCATTTAAACCCCATTTTATTGATAAGGAATTAGAGGCTCAGAGAGAGGTTATATAAATTATTAAATTTAATATAGAAAAAGAAAAGGCAAAGAGGTGACATAGCAGGAAACCAAACCCAGGTGTTTTAGTCTATAGGCCCCAAATCCATCTCATTACCTGATTTTATGAGATCTCTTTGTCTTTCATTGACTTGTAGCTATCTTATAACTCTGAAAATTACACATAACCAGTGTCAATGCAAATAATACTTATCAATAAATACCCAAATGGATTTTGACTGGTAGAGGTGCATTTACTTTTCTTCTCTCCTGGCAGAAGAAACCAGTTTGGCATTTATTAAGCAAATTCACTTAAGCATTCTAATTGCCTATAAATATTTCTGCTCTTTGGATTCTCCTTTGAACCAGTTGTAACATCTTACTTGTTTCCTCACTAATTAATCAGTTAAATAAAATCATTGGCATATGTTCATTTTATTTTTATGGAAGAGGGGAAGTCATGCTTTTAATTTTTGTTTGGTTGGTTTTTAATTAAACTTTCATACACGGTAGATTTTGATCAATTCTCATACCCTCCTTGGAGCCCAGGGGAAGCTTTCCTGGGAAGTCACCAATGTGCAAACTTTGGTAGCAGTAAGATGACAAATATTGAGCTTGATTCACAATGTGTAAACTGTTCTGTTAGTCACACTAGAAAACTACAGTAACTTTTATTCTTATAGGTCTCCATTGAGAAACAAATTTAGGCTTTTGTTCCACAGGTTCAGAGAGAAATAGCAGCGAGACAATCAGAACAACTTAATGAGGTCCCATTGACCTTCTCTCTTAACTTCTCTCCTTTCAATCCCACAGCATTTACAGAAAACAGAATGGTCGCTGCCTTACCATTCACCTCTACCTTGGCTCTTAACTGACCCTACTCACAGCCAATCACTTGGAGTAACTTTGCCTTTTCTAAAGTCTAGCAGCCTGGATACAAACAGAACAGAGCACCCACTGTAGATTCATGCTCCCTTGCAAACCAAGGACAGAAAATGCTGAGCCCTCAGAAGGCAGCCCTTCCTTCTCTTTTCAACCTTGCAGTGGGAAAGGAAACCCTGCTCTCTCCCCACTTCCATGGTGCTCCACTCCATCTTTCATGTTGTCCACATTCCAGGAGGGGTGTGGAGCCCTTGTACTCATTTATAAGGTAGGGAAACAGATGGGGCTGGCTTAATTTGCAAAGATAACTAGTTATCTTACAAGTACAGATGGAGTAAGTAGCATAATTATTACCGAAGAACTGGGCTCTGAGGCTGCCAGATGGTTTGGTTAAAAAAAAAAAAAAAAAAAAAAAAAGAAGGCTGGCTGCCAGATTCACAGCAGGGACCATCCTGCTCCCAGGATATTGAAAATCATACAAATTTAAATCACCCTGGCTACTTCTCTAGTACTCTGTTTCTCCATAAATCTAACCCTTCTCTGTGGGTGCATAAGAAACAGGAAAAAGTCTGATTACCAGCTGACCAGAATGGCACATGAACAGGCTTCCCAAAGGTGAACATGAGAAAAGGGAAAGATTGCTTGTCCATAACAGAGGTGGTTTCAGAAATCTGCTTTTTCAAAAATAAGAACTAAACTCTCAAAGGGGCACCCTGGTGCAAGGTAAAGAGATTGTGTTCTTTGTGTGTTTCCCAAGTCCAGTGCTTACATTTAGAGCTCTTACTTTCTTGGCAGTCTCCCTAAAATGAGATCTTCCTGACTCTCTACTGAGGCTCAGCACTGAAAGCCGTGTCGTTGGTATCTCCTGGTTAAGTTCACTCAAAGTACCAAGCTAATTAGTCTGGCAAAGTAAAGAGACATTTTTTAAAAAGAGAAAGTTAGTCTGCACAAACTCCAGATGGTTGATTAAGCAATCTGAGTCCTGTGGCTAATTTTATCATTTCCAGGGAGGACAGCTGTCTTCATCCTGCACCAGTTCCTCTGTGGATCACATCCGTTAATGGTGATGATGGAGAAAGGCTTCTGAACACCAACTGAACCCTGCAAGTTAATAATCCTATAGTAGTTTTTTCTTAATATTGTAGGTGCTATTCTTTTCTTGAGTTTGTTGTCCCAAAGGGTTAGCTGTGGTTATTTGAGGGTCTGAAAGTATATACCTTCACTGTGGGCAGAAGCCATAAGCACCAGAATCTTCTAGGATCATGTTCTTGTGAGACTGGAATCTGGAAGGCTCTATGATGTGGCAGGGTTGGAACTTGATGCAGACATTACAGAATGATTGTCAAAGATGTTTTACATGTCTCAAAGCCTTTCATTCTTGTCTTTGTTTTCTAATCTTAGGTTCATTTGGGGAAAGCATTTAAAAATTATTAAGTGAGCAACTACTTCCTTTTCCTAAACCTCTGCATACTGGCTTTTTCATTCAACAAGTGTTTATCAAATCATATTCCTGTACCAGGGACCTCTGCCATGATAGAAATACAGTGTAGCCATGCAATTTGATTCTAAAAACAGAAAGATCAGGGTTTAAATCCCATCTACCTATTTACAGGACAAATAAGCAAGTTAGTTTACATCTCTAGTCTTTAGTTTCCTCAGTTTTGAAGTGAGAATAATAATAGTACTTACTCCCTCTTGCTGTTATTATAACATTCAAGACCGAGATACAGCATAAATATAGTGAATAAAGTACCTAGCAGGCAGAAGTCACTCAGTCATCAAATAAAAGATTTATTTACTATATATATAAACATTACATTCTATTCTAAGCTCCATCTGGCCTCCTTCCATCTTTCTGGCTTCAAAGAATTATAAAGTACATGTCTTGAGGGTCTGTTTAGCCCAGTATTTTTAAAGTTGTTTGTAGGTCATTATTAGACCAAAAGAATACACTTAACCAATGTATTAGTCCATATTCATGCTGCTGATAAAGACATACTTTTGACTAGGAAGAAAAATAGGTTTAATAGACTCACAGTTCCATGTGGCTGGGGAGGCCTCACAATCATGGCAGAAGGCAAAAGGCACTTCTTACATGGTGGTGCCAAGGGAGAATGAGAGAGAAGTGAAAGCAGAAACCCCTTATCAAACCATCAGAACTTGTGAGACTTATTCACTACCATGAGAACAGTATAGGGAAAATCACATCCATGATTCAATTATCTCCCACTAGGTCCCTCCCACAACACGTGGGGATTATGGGAGTACAATTCAAAATGAGACTTAGGTGGGGACACAGAGCCAAACCATATCATTTCCCCCCAGCACCTGCCAAATCTCATGTACTCACATTTCAAACCAATCATACCTCCCAACAGTCCCCTAAAGTCTTAACTCATTTCAGCGTTAACTCAAAAGTCCACAGTCCAAGTCTCATCTGAGACAAGGTAAGTCCTTTCTGCCTATGAGCCCATAAAATCAAAAGCAAGTTAGTTACTTCCTAGGTACAATGTGCCTAAAGGCATTAGGTAAATGCTATTCCACATGGGAAAAAATGGCCAAAACAAAGGAGCTACAGACCCCATGCAAGTCTGAAATCCAGCAGGGTAGCCAAATCTTAAAGCTCCAAAATGATCTCCTTTGATTTCATATCTCACATCCAGGTCACGCTATGCAAAAGATGAGTCCCCATGGTATTGGGCAGTTCCATCCCTGTGGCTTTGCAGGGTACAGCCTCCCTCCCAGCTGCTTTCACAGACTGATATTAGGTGTCTGTGGCTTTTCCAGGTGCACCATGCAAGATATCAGTGGATCTACCATCCTGGGGTCTGGAGGACAGTGGCCCTTTTCTCACAGCTCCATAAGGCCTCAGTAGGGCCTCTGTATGGGGGCTTCTGACCCCACATTTTTCTTCTCCACTACTGTAGTAGAGGTTCTCCATGAGGGCTCCACCCCTGCAGCAAACTTCTGCCTAGGCATCCAAGCATCTCTGTACATCCTCTGAAATCTAGGCAGAGGTACCCAAACCTCAATTCTTGACTTCTGTGCACCTGCAGGCTCAATACCAGGTGGAAGTTGCCAATGCCTGGGGCTTACACCCTCTGAGGCCATGTCCCAAGCTGCACCTTGGCTCCTTTTAGCCATGGCTAGAGCAGCTGAGATGCAGGGCAACAAGTCCCTAGGCTGCACACAGCAGGGGAGCCCTGGGCCTCACCCATGAAACCATTTTTTTCTCCTAGGACTCTGGGCCTGTGATGAGAGGGGCTGCCATGAAGATCTCTGACATGTCCTGGAGAGTTTCCCCCATTTGGTTCCTCCTTACTTATCCAAATTTCTGCAGCTTGAATTTCTCTGCAGAGAATGGGTTTTTCTTTTCTACTGCATTGTCAGGCTGCACATTTTCTGAACTTTGATGCTGTGTTTTCCTTTTAAAATTGAATGCCTTTAACACACCCAAGTAACCTCTTGAATGCTTTGCTGCTTAGAAATTTCTTCCACCAAAAACCCTAAATAGTTTCTCTCAAGTTCAAATTTCCACAAATCTCTAGGTCAGGGGCAAAATGCTGCCAGTTTCTTTGCTAAAATGTAACAAGAATCACCTTTGCTCTAGTTCCCAACAAGTTCCTCATCTCCATCTGAGACCACTTCATCCTGAATTTCATTTTCTATATCATTATCAGTATTTTGGTCAAAGCCATTCAACAAGTTTCTAGGGAGTTACAAACTTTCCCACATTTTCCTTTCTTCTTCTGAGCCCTCCAAACTGTTCCAACTTCTGCCTGTTAGCTAGTTCCAAAGCTGCTTCCACATTTCCGGGTATCTTTTCAGCAATACCCCACTTTTGGTACCAACTTACTGTATGAGTCCGTTTTCATGCTGCTGATAAAGATATGCCCGAGACTTGTAAGAAAAATAGGTTTAATGGACTCACAGTTCCACGTGGCTGGGGGAGGTCTCACAATCATGGCAGAAGGCAAAAGGCACTTCTTATGTGGCAGTGACAAGATAGAATGAAAGAGAAGTGAAAGTCAAAACCCCTTATCAAACCATCAGATCTCATGAGACTTACTACCATGAGAATAGTATGGGGGAAAGCTGCACCCATGATTTAATTATCTCCCACTGAGTCCCTCCCATAAGATGTGGGAATTATGGGCGTATCATTTAAGATAAGATTTTGGTAGAAACATGGAGCCAAGCCACGTCAACCAGTAATTGTCAAGGAAGGAGGCATGATTTTAAAATTTGGGGGAACAATTTTGTTGTTCTAATGTGATCTTTCAAAAAAATATAGACATTGAAATATATTGTTTTTCTATCATTTACTTTGTTAGTGCTTCTTTATATTTATTGTAACTGTTAAGGTAAAATATTGGTTTTATAAGAATACACAAAATTAAGTTATATTACTTAAATTTCATTTAATAATAATAAAGAGAACATTACATATATTTGTTATAAAGAGGATGCCATAAGCCTGGTAAAACTGAAAACAGTTAAACCATATGTTTCATAGCTAAATTCTTTTCATTGTTCCTGCTTTCGTATCTGTGCCCATGTTTTCTAACGTCCTTACCACATTTCAACTTTGTTATCCAGAAAGCATGATTCTTGAATTAATTTTTCTGATCCTTCCCAACACTCAAACTGGACACTTGCATTCCCTGGGAAGCTGAAGGGCAATCTCATCCTGCCTCATACTTGTTCCAGTTATGATCACAGCACAAAATACTCAGGGTCTATCTTCCACAGAACTCTACTCCAGGTTATTTGTGCCTCCTCCTCCTTGGCTAATGTTTCCTCTGCTAACTACATGCTCCAATATTTTTATACCATACATGCCAAAATACTAACAAATTTCTTACACTTTCTGTGGTTCTTAATGGGGCACTTCCAGCACCCATTCCTCGCCTCTTCCATGATGACAATTCCTTCTCCTTATACCATACAATCCATCAGTCACATGATTATTCTCCTAGCTCCTCAATGCTAATCTCACCCTCTCAAAATTTCTTCCTCTTTTGGAATTGATGTTGTCCCAGTAGATCACCTTCACTCTTTGTTAGTGCTGTCACCTAATGTTGGCCCTGGCATATCTCACACGTTCTTTGTGTAGCAAGATAATTATCTTCCTTATTTCCATTATTTTGTTCCCACCATTCATAATTTTCTATATAATTTACACAAGGACAAAACAGATATAGACCAAATGAAAAAGTTAATTGAAATGTCTAAAAGGAGACATAAAGTCTTAAAAGTGATAGCTTTTTCAGCCAGGCTCTTGAGAAAGAGAAATGTTATTGAATTCTAAAAGCTTCCTTTAAATATGAAGAGCCATACTGTGGTCAACATAAAGCATAGAGTTTATAACACAAACCAGAGCCTAAACTTAAGGAAACTAAAGAAATAGAGATGTCTTATGCATAAGTGTTATGAAGGAAAACAACAGGATTCTATGGAATAACAGACTTCCCTAATTTAGATTGGAGGGATAGGGAAAACTACTTAGAGGAAGTAACCCGAGATGAGAAGGATTTATCAGTATTATTCTAACTAAAATTTATGTAGAAAAGCCTAAGTTATAAGCTAAGTGGACACTGGAGAGTGCTGAATAAAAGGGATATGAGATTGAAGAGTCAGTGGGAATTTGAGGACCATTTATTCATTTACTCAACAAATACTTCTAGGTGATTTCTATATGCCATGGATTGGTCTATGTATTAAAGATCCAGTAGTGAGCAAAACAGATAAAAATCCACGCTCTCACAAAGCCTATATTTTGTTGACAAGTGATGGCCAATATACAAAATAAATTAGTAAATTACAGAAAGGAGATAAATGAGTTCAGGAAGAGACAAAAAGAGTATGGGTCACTGTTTTAAATAGGGTAACTAAAGAATACCTCATTAAGAAAGAACACTTTGAACAAAGACCTAAAGGCAAGGAAGTTAATAACAGGGAAATCTGAGGAACTATGTCCTAGGAAGACAAAGCAGCAAGTAAAAGACTAGGAGTCGAAGGAAGATTCTGTGTGCTCTGTGAAGCAAAGAAGCCAGTAAGGCTAGAAAAGATGCACACAGAGGAGAGAGGGGATGAAGTTAGGGAGATAATGGAAGAAAAATCATGCAAAGCATTATAGACTGCTGTGAAGACTTCAATTTTCTTTTTCTCTGAGTGAAATGGCAAGCCACTGGAGAGTTCAGAGCACAGAAGTGCCATGATCTGACTTATGTTTAGACAAATCATCTTGGCTCTGTTTTGAGAGAATGGATTTTAGGTACAGGTAGGAAAATCATGTAAAAGATTATTGCAACAATGCAGGTGAGAAATTGATGGTAGCTTGGATCTGGGTGGTAGTAAAAGAGATGGTAAAAACTAGACAGATTTTGAAACATGATTTTGTGATATGGTAGATATAATTTGTGAGGAAAAGAGAGAAGTTTAATGACTCCAAGGTGACTTTGTTTGCTCCCTCTAAACAACTAGAAAAACAAGATCACTATTTTAAGAATGGAATTGTAATTCATTCAGTTTGGGAAGACTTGGTTGGAAGGGGTTTAACAAGCAAGAGTAGTATTAGGCATGCCAAGCTAACTATGACAAGTAAACATCCAGTGGAGAGGTTGTGGCAGCAGGTAGATGAAGCAGTCTGGGGTTGAGATGAGAAGACAAGATTGTAGCTTTAAATTTGGGAGTCATAAGCATCTAGATGATATTTAAATATATGATATTCAGTGAGATCCCTCAGGAAGTGAACATATGAAGGCAGGAAGGGCTGAAACTTGGGACATTCCAAAGAGAAACCCCCAAAGGAACCGGCAAAAGCGGTTGATGCTGCAGAAGAAATGGACAGTGTGTTGCACTAGAAGCAAAGTGGAGAAAATGTTTCAAGATGGAGGTAATGAATTACTGTTCAATTGCTTAAGACTACTTAAGTAAGAAGACTGAAAACCAATCATTGGTTCTACAACATGATCTTTTACCTTACGGGAGTAATTTTGTTGAAATGATGGGTGCAGAAATTTCAACGAAATGGACTTGAGAGAGAGTGGAAGGAAGAAAATTGCAGACAGAAAGCTTAGAGAGCTCTTTTAAGAAGTATTCCTGTGAATAGAGATCTGAAAAGTGAGACTAGCTAATAGGCATCTAAAAAAATGAAGCTATAGAGAAAAATAGGGACAAAAATAATAGCATTGATGCCAACTAATTACAATGAATCAGTTAAAGAAGAAAAACTGATGATGCAGGAGAAACAACAGAGAACTGATAGGGAAATGTTCTTAAAAAGAGAGTTTGTGTAGACAGTTGGTGGAAGTGTCGACCTCTGGGTGGAGGATAGACAATTCATCTGTGGGAAAACGAAAAGATTGAGCATATGGGTGAGGATACTGCAGGTATGAAGGTGGGAACTTGGGGAAGAGCATATATCCTATGTTTCCTAAAAAATGTGTCAGTATCTCATGAGCAGGACCAGTATGGATTCACCCTTCATAGTGCCAAAACTTCACGTAATAGAACCGCGACAAATTGATCTTTAAGAAGAATAAAATACTACACACTATATATACATAATGAACACACACACGCACACACACACACACACACTACATATGTGTGTACACAATTCATCCTTCCCACAACTTCAGGAAAGAACCATGTCCTAAACTGCCCTATGATTGTTAAACACCAAGTTCAAGTGTGAAAAAGAACTCTGAAAAAGTTACATAGCCTTCTCCCTGTGTCCTCATATTTTAATGACTTGACACTTTAAGCTTGCCTCTAACACAAAGTTATTTTTATTTATGAAATAAGCTTTGGAAAGCAGACTCCAAATCTTGTCAAATGTAATGATAGCTCTACTTTGTTTTAAGATAATCAAAACTGAGTCCACATAATTATTTATTTATTTATTTAGCATTTGCACTATCTGTTGTCAGTTGAAAATTGATTGGATACTTTTTAATTGCTTGACCAACCAAGTAGGAAAATTAAATTAAATATATTGGCTCGATCTATTTCGGAAAAATATCTAATTTTCTGAATGAATAGGTTGACTTCTGTTCCTGGAAGTCTGGCAGCTGGATACCCTGATGGACACTCCCACTATAAAGAACTAAAAATGCTGGATGAAATATATTTTAAAATTTGTCATATATCAGTGAACTAGCAAGTAGGAAAACTCAGACATAACCAAAAGCGAAGTGAAATCAGCTAAGCTGAGCTACAGAACCTGAGCTTTGTCCGTGAACTTTGTTTTTCATGGACACAGAGATTGGAAGACAAGACTTGGGGTCAATCTATAATGTAATAGAAGACCATGCCATTAAATCAGGGATCCTCATGTAAATTAGGGTTTCCAGGGAAAGGAAAACTAGAGATTACCCTCAGGGTCTTAAAAGGAAAACTGATTCCCTTGAACTTTTGCACTCAGTGAATGGGAATAAAAATTTCTCTTGATAATTTGAGACCTCAAACTGGTCTTTAGAGACTGATATCACACTATAGATAATGTGAAAAATCTTACGCTAAGAATTTAATTATAAGTGATCTCATATTTGTATTGTCTTAAGGTGCCTGAAATAATCAAACACAAATCTTTGAGGAACATACTTCCATCACAGATCTTAAAGAATTATTAGGAATAAAGTTTTAAGAAATATTACTATAGTCTAAAATCATCTAACTGACAAGAAATAAGATACTATGAGGGTGAGCCAACAAAGACAAAAGTCAACAAAATCAGAACGGAAAAAATTGTAAATTGAAAATATCAAATTTAGACAATAAAGTAAGTAGATGTTCTATATGTAAAAAATAACATAAGAAATAAAAAATATGAAAAAATGTAAGAGGCTAGGTCAGTGTGGTGGACTAAATACTCTGAAGGGCTCTCCCATTACAAAATAAAAAGTCCTCCATTAGCTATAATTTTTATACATTACAGGCTTGCAGAAGATAAAGGAAATTCCCAAGCAAAAACAGTATCAAAAATATTAGTTAAAGTAACAGTAATAAGTGTTAAATACATGCATAATGCAGAGTGGTCATCATGCCAGTTACTGAAAGACTAATCTTTGAGATAGCAGCAAGTTGTTGGAGTTGAATCTGAGTCATCAGGAAAATCAATGGAAAGGATCAAAGACGTTCAAAGACAGAAGATTCCTGTTGTTGTTAAATGAAGCAAACATTAAATCTCTGAATGAAGCAATAATTAATTTTAGCTCCTATTGTTTAGCAGAGATTCAAATCAACTCAGACTGGGCTCAAAATCAAAGAATAGCAAGAATATATGAAAACATTATAGAAGGGTAAAAGCTAATAACTCAGTGATCATCCAAAGTAGATCTTAGAGAGGCATATAATGTTTAATAAGTATGTATGATATATTTTAAAAAATAAACAGTGTAATAAAAATGATGAGTAAGCAATAGGGATAATCCCACATAATTAGGTAGATTTAAAAATTAATAGCTAAAACAATTGTGTTAGTCTGTTCTCTAATTGCTATAACAAAATAACTGAGACTAGGCAATGTATAAAGAAAGGAGGTTTAATTTAGCTCCTGGTTCTGCAGGCTGTATAGGAAGCATAGTGGCTTCTGTTTGGCTCCTGGGGAGGCCTCAGGAAATTAACAATCATGGCAGAAAGTGAAGTGATAGCAAGATGTCTCACATGGAGTAAGAAAGAGCAAGGAAGTGAGGGGAGAGGTGCTACACACTTTTAAACAACCAGATCTCAGGATAACTCACTATCACAAGAACAGCACCTAGGGGATGGTGCTAACCCATTCATGAGAACACCATCTCTATAAGCCAGTCACCTCCCACCAGGCCACACCTCCAACACTGCGGATTACAATTCAACATGAGATTTGGGTAGGAACACAGATCCAAACCATATCAACAGTATATAATCATTATTTTTTAAGTGTAATGGTTGGGGTTGAAAAGCACATTATCTACAGCCGAAGAGATAGTTAGAAGCAGTCGAACTGAAAAATGCAAAATTGACAAGGTATAGAATCTAATAAAGAGAGATTAAGATATATGGAAGACAGAATGAAAAGGTCTAACATGAAGCTAACTGCAGGTCCAGAAGGAAAGAATAGAGAAAATAAAGACATGTGTGGCTTTAATGGCTTATAGCTTTCCAGAACTGACAAAGGGTGTGAATTAATGATACATGAATCGCACTTACTACGATGAATAAATAAAGGGAAATCCACATCTAAAAACATTGTACTGAAAATCAAAAACATAGAGAAGATTTAAAAAGAGTGAGAAATAAAACACAGTTTATCTAGAAAGGAAAGACAATTAGGCTGATACCATGCTTCTTAATATCAACAATGGAAACTAAAAAATAACAAAATAATATATTCAAATTGCTGAGAAATGGCTATCAAGTCCTACTTTTGCACCCAGAAAATCATAATTTTTAAGAATAAGGGACAAATAAATCCAGTACATGATTTTTTAAAGTGTTTTTATGCAACACTCGTATGTTAAAGGATATGTAACATATGTATTTTACTAGAAAAGGAAATTATCCCAGGAAGAACTTCTAAGATCTAAAAAAAAATAAGCAAATAAATTTATAAGCTTGTATATCAATCTCAAACACAAAATAACATATATATCGGGATAGTAATAAAGTGTGTTAAGGCCCTTGAATTACTTGGAGGAGGAGTTAAAGTACTAAACTCCTGAGTTTGTTAGGTAAAGCATGCACAGAAACATTTTAATGTTAACCATGAAAAAGTAGTAATAGGCTATATAATTTCCACACTAGTAGAATGGAGAAAAAAAGGACAGAAAAACAAACAAACAATAATGACAACAAAACTCAATCAATGATTAAAAAAAAAAAAAGGGGCCAGAAAATAAAAACAAAGATAAGTGAATACTCATAATAAATACAAATGAATTACAGATGTCACCTAAAAGAACCAGACTGCAGAATTTAAATTAAAAAAAAAAACACACACACTTTATGCTGTTTAAGAGAAGTACCAAGAACATAAGGACAAAAACATTTGGAAATGTAAACATGGAAAAAGATACCAGACAACTCTAAACAAAAAGCACAATAATATAATATTAACAGACAAAAAAGATTTTTAAAATGCTTTATGAGTTGAACAAATTACTACATAAAAGTAGGTGATTCAATTCTCTAGGAAGATATAGTAATATTAACCCAATTCATATCATAAATAATTCTCAAATTATGCAAATAAATTTTGATGAAGGAAGATTGGACGAATCCATCATTAAAATCAAAAGTTCCAATACAACTCTCTCAATTGAATAAACAACCAAAATATAGTGAAGATATTGAATATTTGAAAAACACAATAAGTTTGAATTATTGGACATAAGTTATTATTTACATATCATTGATTAAAGAATATTTATAAAAATTGTGGCATAAAGCAAGTATCAAAGAATTTGCATCATATAAACTGTCTACTCATACATCACAAATATCTTAAAGGTTAATTTTAAAATTCTTAAATTCTATGTTGGATTTCAAAATCACTTTTAAATAGCTTATGAATTAAAGAAGAAATTATAAATAAATCGTAAATGTACAAGAATTAGACAAAAATGAAGATATGATATTGAAATTTATGAAATGCAAAAATCTATTACTTAGAAATTTGTAGACTTAAATGCTTACATTAGAAAAGTAGAAGTTGTGCTAGAACAAAAGATGAAATAAATTTGGGTGCTCTGTCTTTTGGTAAAGAACAATTTAGGCCAAAAATGACAGAAAAAATAATGAAAGATTCTATTACAGAATTTATTAATCTTTATCTGTTGTACGTTACAGAAGAATTGAGCCAAAGGCAGTTAGGACATTTTCTATAGACACTAAAACATAAGTCAAAAATCTTGGAAATCTCAATTGAAATTAACAATCCATTATGTGTGTATTAATATTAAAGAAAGTTGGCCATAAAACAATATAGATTTTATAAAGTATCAGGACTTACTTAATTGCATAAATATTGTTTGTCTCAAAGTAGTTATACCTAATATAAGGAACAATGAGATAGCGATTGCTTTCAAAAATAATGTGATGGGTTTCAGCTTCTGGAAATAGCTGAATAGATCCCAACAAACCAAACCTCCTGCCAATAACAACTATAAATTCTGGGCAAAATATAATTTCGGTATCCATAAAAAAGAATGAGATCATGCCTTTTGTGGGAACATGGATGGAGCTGGAGGCTATTATCCTCAGCAAACTAATGCAGAAAGAGAAAACCAAATACCACATGTTCTCAGATATATGTGGGAGCTAAATGATGAGAACACAAGGACACATAGTGGGGAGCAACACACTGGGGTTTGTGGGAGGGCCTGGAGATGGGAGCAGGGAGAGGAGCAAAAAAGATAACTATTATGTACTGGGATTAATTCTTGCATCACTAAATAATCTGTACAACAACCCCCCCTGAAATGAGTTTACCTATGTAACAAACCTTCACATGTAACCTTGAACCTGAAATAAAAGTTTTCCAAAAAAACTTCCTGGAGGCACTGGAGAATGAACAAAAGCAAGCAGATAATGGGTAAGAGGAGGGGCAAATTGTTGGAAGAAGGAAATAGCATGAGTGAGTTCCCCATTTTAATAGAAATTTAGGAAACTGAGGGCAGGTCCTAGTCAGTTTAAATGGGGATATTAAAAAAATACACTATCTTACCGACATGATGAACCAGGAATATGATGCTTATAGCATAATATACAGAGAACACTCAAAGATTGCAGAATTCATGGATATTTTTTAAGGGGATGTGTTGATGAAATAATCATACAAAAGTGGTATTGATTGTTGTGGACCTACCGAATATTAAGCATTGTGAAAAAATAGCAAGTTAAATCTGGCACTGGTTCTACCCTCAAGTAGCTTTGGTAGATAATAGACTACTGATCAGTCCTATCAATAAGGTACAGATTAAATTCTGTGAGCTTTCAGAGGAATAGATCAAACAAGGCTTGGACAGATGAAAATCTGAGATGTCCTAAAGGATGAAAAGTTTTGGATTTTGTAGAGAAAAGGGGAAGGGCATTGCAGGAGGAATGACCAGCATAAGGAAAAGTTGAAGCAGTAAAAAGCAGCTAGGAGACTGGGAATAGTAGGTAGTAAAATAGAATAGCTAGACTTGAAGATAAGTGAATGTTAGTAATATGAAATTGTTTTGATAAGGTGGTCTTAGTTCATATCACTAAGAGCTTTTAATACCAACAACAAAAAGTGACCAAGATGCCCCCATCTCTTGATACCCTAACATGCTTAAAAATTAACCGCTAGAAGGGAATCTTTAATTATTATGATTTTTAAGGAACTCATATCTCTAAATAGAGGAAAAGGTAATAAAGTGGCTGTGATTTAGGTAAAGATGTAAAAGAAAAAAATGTTATTAGATTTAAATCATACAAAAATATACAGTCTAGTGATGAGTGACATTAGGAAGAAAGAGCTACATATATAAAGAGGAAAATGTTTAAAAGATAATAAATAGGAGGTATGAACTAGAGGGCACAAACCTCTTCCAAAATCTTGACCAGAAACATCAGACAAAGAGAAACATTGTCCACTCAAGTCTGAGAGCATGTGATAGGTTTGTTCAACATGCGCCTTCTATCTATAGACGTGAGCCGAGGAGAGAGGGAAAGAAAGCAGGAGAAAGAAATATTCTGGTGTAACAGAAAATGAATCATTCCAGAGAAAATAATCAAATTGTATAGAAAAAAATAATTTCCCTCAGAAGACGTACAAGATAGTGCGTAATTTAGATCACCTAAACAGCCTAAATAATCCACGTCTGATGTTCTCCGGTGCTTTCTGGTTATTGCTGCAGATCTGATTCCTGAATTAAAAGCACAATGATATGTTTATTTGTGGGCTACCTACATTTTAATGCTGCCTACTCAGTCTCTTTCTTTTTTATGTTCATTACTACAGAGAAGATACCTCTTCTGTAAGCATCCCAGGCAGTTTTGTTTTGGTTTTACACACACACACACACACACACACACACACACACACAGTACTGTTCTGGAGGTGTTACTGCGACTGAACAGTGGAGTCATGACAAGCAAAGCATATGATGACTGATAAACACTGTCTAATGGAATTACCTCTCGAGAAACTGTGGGTAATCTAATGAAGCTGTCTGTTACACACAGTCCAGGCACCTCCGTGCTGGCACGATGCCCAGTTTCTCCACTGCCAGGACACATCCATTCTCAGGGGTGGGGGAAGGAAGGGATCTGCTGATTTTCTCCTCTGTCTCAAATGTCTTCTCTTTGACATAGATATTACTGTACCTTCAAGGATGCCATAAGGCATAACAGATAGATATCAGCAAAAGAAACTGTGATCACCTTTTTCTGAAGACTAAATCAAACAAAAATCAACAACATACACAAAGAACCCCAAACACACAGACATGTAGTCTGTGCCTCTCTAAGTGACGCAGAGATCTCCATCTAGAGAAGGCAGCGTAGTGGGTCTCTGCCTTCCCCTGCCATCTAGTGCTAACATAAAATGACTGTCTTTTATTTTGTATTTAATTTTAGAAATATTTTCTTAGCTTGCAAGATTTAATTCAAGAGTCTCCTCCTCTATTAAGCCATTCTAAACCTGTGCGTGTCCATCTATGGACAGATGGACATATCCCCCAATTTGTGCCCTCTACAGGTACATTCACTCCTATTGACAGACTTTATTTTATTTTATTTATTTATTTATTTGAGACAGAGTCTTGCCCTGTTGCCCAGGCTGGAATGCAATGGTGCCGTCTCGGTTCACTGCAACCTCCGCCTCCCGGGTTCAAGCAATTCTCCTGCCTCTGCCTCCCAAGTAGCTGGGATTATAGGCATGTACCACCACATCCAGCAAATTTTTCTATTTTTAGTAGAGATGGGGTTTCACCATGTTGGCCAGGCTGGTCTTGAACTCCTGACCTCAAGATCCACCCGCCTTGGCCTCCCAAAGTGCTGGGATTACAGGTGTGAGCCACCGTGCCCGGCCTTGACAGACTTTGTTAATGTCAATTACCTACCTGCCTCCTTGGATATCTCAATGTTACTCACGTTTCGACAACAAGAAACAAATAAATACAATAGGAAACCATAGATATCATGGTTCATATGTAAATAGAACACCACTTGAATCCCTTTTACTTGCTTTGTCCATGTGTCAGAACATATTATTAATCAATGTTAGTTAGTTCAACCTTAATCTAACATTTATTGAGTGCTGCAGTCCTGGGCACAGTGCTAGCAGTAGAGATTCACCAATGAGTGAAACACAATTTCTACCCTAAATGAGCTTAACAGCTAGTGGAGAGTTATAAGACAGGTAACACCATAAGGGCAGAGACTTTGTTATTGCTAAGGTAGTACACTGATCCATTCCCCAAACCTAGAATAATGTCTGGCACATACAAGGTGAATGAATGAATAAATGAGGAAAGTACAGGAGGCTATGGCAGTGCATTGGAGAGGCAGTAGTGGATGGCTCACCACTGCTATACCTTCAGAATGTCACTCTGCCGGCTGGACTGGCCTTGCTATGTGTCCCTGAAACCATAGTCTCCTCACCTTGCACCATATACTAGCATTCAATATTTTTAGACACCTGCCCTGTCTGCTTTGCCCCTGAACACTAAGCATGACCATGCCTACCATGTTACTGAAGGTACAGTACCATGATGGCAACAATTATCAGGGAAAATGTGATAAGTAAGTATCAGCTTGAAAACAAAAGGCAGCATGACACAATGGTTTCTACCACCTCTTTGTTATGTGCCAGGCTTGAGTCATAGCCAAAAGTTTCAGTAGTAAAGAATTAGAGCATTTCATCCTGTCTACCTATGAGCTCTGTTTATCGTTTTAGTACATTTATTAATATATTAATACCTGGGGTTGTATATTATAGAAGGGAACAATTTCCTTCCTGTATCCAAATTGCTTTGTATCCTGCAAAATAGGAAGTATTGAGAAGAAAACCTCTGCTATTCCCTACAACACCTCACTTACTTTTTTCCATAGGAAGAAATCATGAGTTCTTTAACTAAAGAGGTTGTTAAAGAAGAAGTATGAGTGCACATACCTCTACCCCTTTTTTGGCTCTCTTTGGAGTCAGCTTGCCCCCAGGATGTACACATTCTTTCTTCCTCGAGGGTGAAAGGTTACTCAGGCTAAGCAGACTCTGTTCTTAAAGGAAAACATTGAAGTCTCTACCTGGTAACAGTGTAGGTTAGTAACCTACCATAAAATCCTATGAAAATTACTGAGAGCCCTTTTGAACCTCAGATGTAAGTTAGATTCTCCATTAAATTTTACTGGGAATCGGTGGATGATTTGACCCTAAGTGATGCAAACCCCCCAAATCTGAGACAGTTCTCAGTTAATTTAAAAAGTTTATTTTGCCAAGGTTGAGGATGCACACTTGTGACACAGTCTCAGGAGGTCCTGACAACATGTGGCCAAGGTGTTAGGGGTACAGCTTGGTTTTATACATTTTAGGGAGACATGAGACATCAATCAAAATATGTAAGATGTACATTGGTTCAGTCCAGAAATGGGACAACTCAAGGTGAAGGTGGGACAACTCGAAGCAGGGAGGGGGCTTCCAGGTCATAGGTAGTTAGGAGAATGTGGTTGCATTCTTTGGAGCTTCTGATTAGTCTCTCCGATGAGGCAATCAGATACGCACTTAATCTTAGTGAGCAGAGTGGTGACTTTGAATAGAGTGGGAGCTAGGTTTGCCCTAGCAGTTCCCAGCTTGACTCTTCCCTTTAGCTTCCTGATTTTGGGGCCCCAAAGTTTATATTCCTTTCACAGTGATGAAAGTATCTATTTCTCATTTTTTTTCAGCACCTGGAGAGAGGAGTATAATTAACTAGTTGGCTTCCTTAGGATCCCAGTGCCAATGACCGGGAAACAAATATTAACTGAGCACTTACTATATATAAGCAGTCAATGCTGGGTAACGTTTATGTAATTTGATACTCCACTATTTTCCAGAGGTACAAACTGAGGCGTAGAGGGTTTACATGGGTTCAAAGTCAGATAACAAATTTAGGGCAAGTCTGTATAAATGCAGAGCCTGTACATTTATTCCTTTATACCACTGTGCTTTCTATTTTTCTAATGTGCTAAAAACATCACTTGGCATATCATTTAGCTTAAGAGACTGGGAGCAGGAGGGGAAGAAAAAGAATATTATGTAAGAATTACATTAAATTTGAATTTGTGGGCAAGAGGTTCTGGGACAAATAATGATCCTGTCAGGCACAATAGATCATAAGGTTTTCATTGAATTTTATAAAATAAAAAGGGTAATTAAATATACTTGAATAATAGTAATATGTATTAAAATGCATATCAACAATTATAAATCATAATCATATTTATTTAAAAGACCTTGTAAAACATTCCACGTCTTTAAGGACATAAGTATTTAAATCCTAATTTGGAGCCCCAACTCCTAAGCTAAATTAAATAAGCTTGCTTAATAGGGTGACAAAGTAAACTAATATGAAATAGCTCAAGTACATTTCACATCTGCATCTACAAAAATGCAGTAAGGCTTAGACACTGCTGTCAGAAATTTTCACATGCACTCTTATACAAAATATTACATTAATAAAAATTAATGAGTAATCTAGCTAACTCCTCTTCAGCCAAGAAAAGGCTGAGAGGAGTTTAAGAAATAATAAAACCAGAAGATCAATGTAGCTTGAAAAAAAAAAAAATTACCAGCCTACACACTTAAGAACTTCCTAGGTACTACATGTGGTGGTCATCTTACTTGTTTCATTTAGGTCACAACAAAGAAGTTTGTTCTTTTGCAAAATCATGTTCTGTCTTTTAACTGATTGGCATGGCTATATGGAAGGCACTATCCATTGCAGGATTCCAGATCTTATTTCTTATAAGACCTGAGGAAGTTATCTGGAAATTGAAGTCTTTTGCTGATCATATCTTCCTTGGAGTACCTGTTCCTCTCTGCTCCCAAGAATATAACTCCCAAGTAGTTATAAGGTGAAATATAAGAGCCTTTGTAATTTATCTATGCATACTTTTCTTATCAAATATATTTTTATAAAATTTTTAAAATATTTTTTCTTGAAAAGTTTTGAAAAATTCCATCACACTTTATAAGAGTACACAATGTTTATCATCTAATTTTCTAAAGTAAAAAGAAACCATTATATGCTGGCATTTATGCTATCTCCTTATCCTACTCATCTTCTGCATGAATAAGCATTCAAGTGATACTGTATTATAATAACCATAACACATTAAATCATTTCAAGTGAAGGCAGATCAAATTTGTTTGTATTCCCCACAACTTCACCCTCCAGCAACATTTAATTTCGTAGTACCAAATGCATTGGCATTGCTCAAATATATCTAACTATATCTATGTTTAATTTTTATGGCTTTACCTATGTCAGAATTTGTTAACTCAGATGGCATATCACTATATGCAGACAGTGGTATAATTATACGATATCACAGAATATTTTATATACATTCTTAAATGCATTATCAGCAGTAAATTAGGTATATTGGTTAACAATTTCTGTGAAAATACTTCATAACAAAATATCTCAGAAGTCCATGGCTTAAAACAACATGTGTTTATTATTGCTTAAATGTCTGTGTATTGATTTTGGTGGAGCTGGGCTCATGGGGTAGCTCTGCTCCACACTGACAGCAAGAAGTCCTTGACTGTTCCCTGTGCCTCTCATGTTTCTTGGAGTATCAGGCTGTCCAATCCACCTACTGCTCACAGTGAAGGCACAAAACAGAAAGAAGAAATCATACAAAGCCTCTTGAGATCTAAGCTCAAAGGTGATTCCATGTTGTTTCTTTCTCATTCTATTAACCAAAACGAATCATGTGGCTGAACCTAAAGTGAAAAGGTGGGAAAATAATTTTCTCTCCATTAGTGGGAGGAACTGCAAGGTCACATGACAAAAGGTGTTGATACAGACAGGAGTGAGGCCAACCACACAGTCATCTATCAACTTTAGGTATTTCTTAAAATTCAAAGCTTTCACTGTTTGACATTGCAGCTTTAGACCAAAAAAAAAAAAAAAAAAAAAAAAGACACACACAATGGCTACATTAATCTATTCAACAAGTTTATTAATGTATTTAGTTCCTAATATGTGCCACACAAATCTCTTCGTTCTGGATGATCAATAGGAAATGAAACAGACAAAACTTCCCATGCTCATGAAATGCACATTGTAATTGAGGAAAGAGAAGAAGAGAGTCCTATTAACAATGCAAGAGAGAAAGAAAGAGAAAGAAATGACTTAAGTATAAGCAGTAGAACAAAAGAGTAAAAATGAATCCAATCAAATAACTCGAGCATGAGGCTTAAAATCCCTGGGACATGTCAGTATTACCACACTTCTGTCTTGGTACCAATGGTTCTGAGTACAATTCTCAACTCTACCACTTACCAGCTGTATGATTTTGGGCTACCTATTACCCACTCCAGGACCCAATTTCTGCAAGTAGAAATAATAAGTATGATTCTGTTGTTTCTTGACATTATAATAATCACCATTCTGACAAGCATGAGATAGATGGTATCTCATTGTGGTTTTGATTTTTCATTTCTCTAATGATCAGTGATGTTGAGCTTTTTTCATATGTTCATTGATCATGTAAATATCTTCTTTTGAGAAGCATCTGTTCATATCCCTTGCCCACTTTTTGATGGGGTGGTTTGTTTTTTCTTGTAAATTTGTTTAAGTGCCTTATAAATTCTGGATATTAGACCTTTGTCAGATGGGTAGGTTGTGAAAATTTTCTCCCATTCTGTAAGTTGCCTAAACAGGTGCTAAACAGAAACTACTCTGATGCTAGTTTCTTTTACTGTGCAGAAGCTCTTTAGTTTAATTAGATCACATTTGTCAAGTCTGGCTTTTGTTACAATTGTTTTTGGTGTTTTAGTCCTGAAGTCTTTGCCCATGCCTATGCCCTGAAAGGTATTGCCTAGGTTTTCTTCTAGGGTTTTTATGGTTTTGTGTTTTACATTTAAGTCTTCAATCCAACTTGAGTTAATTTTTGTATAAGGTGTTAAGAAGGAGTCCAGTTTCAGTTTCTGCATATGGCTAGCCAGTTTTCACAGCACTGTTTAACAAATAGGAGATCCTTTTCTCATTGCTTGTTTTTGTCAGGTGTGTCAAAAATCAGATGGTTACAGATGTGTGGTGTTATTTCTGAGTTCTCTGTTCTGTTCCATTAGTCTACATCTCTGTTTTGGTAGTAGTACCATGCCATTTTGGTTACTATAGCCTTCTAGTATAGTTTAAAATCAGATAGCACGATGTCTCCAGCCTTGTTCTTTTTGCTTAGGATTGTCTTGGCTATACAGGGTTTTCTTTGATTCCATATGAAATTTAAAGTAGATTTTTTCTAATTCTGTGAAGAATGTCAATGGTATTTTTATGGGAATAGCATTGAATCTATAAATAGATGCTGGTGAGGCTGTGGAGAGATGGGAACACTTTTACACTGTTGGTGGGAATGTAAAAGTTCAACCATTTTGGAAGACAGTATGGCTATTCCTCAGGATCTAGAACTAGAAATACCATTCAACCCAGCAATCCCACTAGTGGATATATACCCAGAAGAATATAAATCATTCTACTATAAAGACACAAGCACACGTATGTTATTGCAGCACTATTTACAACAGCGCAGTCATGGAACCAACCCAAATGCCCACCAATGATAGAATGGATAAAGAAAATGTGGTATATATACACCATGAAATACTATGAAGCCATAAAAAAGAATCATGTCTTTGCAGGGACATGGATGAAACTGACAACCATCATCCTCAACAAACTAACACAGGAACAGAAAACGAAACACCCCATGTTCTCACTCATAAGTGGGAGCTGAACAATGAGAACACATGGACACAGAGAAGGGAACATCACACACCAGTGCCTGTCGTGGGGTAAAGGATGAGGGGAGGGAACTTCAAGCACAGGTCAATAGGTGCAAACCAACATGGCACACGTATACCTATGTAACAAACCTGCACTTTTTGCACATGTATCCCAGAACTTAAAGTAAAATAAAATAAAAACAAATGAACAAAAAATGCATGACTCTTATTTACCATTTTGCAAATAGTTGATCATAGCTAAATAATCTGGGTGGGCGAAATAGTAGTAAAGTAATTCACCATGCCTTGGAGCTTCAGAGTAACTGTAATCTTGCTTTTGCAACCAACTCAAGGGGTAATACAGAGAGATTGACCCTTCTGTACTAGTTTACTACACTGTAAAATGGGACCAAGAATGCTCCCAGCATAAAACATAGCTAATAAAAATGGAAACGAGAACTTAAGAGTCACACAAACTTTCAGGAATCCAGTGTTACTAATAATAATTTTATAGTTGTGATTAAATTTCTAGAAAGTGACAATAAAGTCAAGTATTTTCTGCATTGTGTAAGCAGGCTTCCAAGTTGGAATTTGAAAAGTTAGAAGCTCAAATAAAATAAAATAAGAACTTGTCTTAGTGGCTCAGTGTAATAACCATTTTAGTTATTTTTGTTAGCTCAGCAAACAGATAGATGTTATTAAAGATAAAAGTGTCTCCACAGAAATAGCAACAAAAAGATCCCCCTTGTAGTTTTAAAGAAGTAATTGAGACAAGGGGTTCATTGGTTCTGCGTCCAAGTCTCAGCTCTACCACAGACCAGCTGCCTGGCCTTGGGTAAGTTTTTACCCACTTCAGGACTCAATTTAAATAAAAATAATAAGATCAACCTACAGTTATTTTAAGGACTAGATGTGAGTAAATTATATTACCTGCTTGTGTTTACTATCCTGCCTAAATCCTGGGAAAATAGTTGCAAAAGTCCAGTTAGAGAATAATTGTAATAGCTAACATTTACTGAAGGTTTTTAGATGCCAGGTGCTGTGCTCAGCACTTTGTAAGAAGTATCTCAGCAAATCTTCAAAATCGCCTCATAGGAACACTATGGATTGAATTTTACAGATGTGTCTCAGAGAATGTTACAACCTTGCCCACAGGCCTTTGGCTGGCAAGTAGCAGGGCCAGGCATCAAATCCACATCACCTTGCCTTCTAAGTCCTTGTTCCTAGCCACCATGATGTACTTCCCCCTCTTTCTCCCCCAAAATGGAGTGATACAGGCCAGTAAAGGAGAGTGATTAAGATGACAAGTAACTATTTTTAGATAGGCACTTATTCAGTTATTTAGCTACTCATTCAAAAAGATTTTTTTTTTTAATTTAAGTACTGTTATATGTCAAAAACATAAAGATGACAGGATTTAATTTTTGTCCTTGAGACACGTTATAGGGAATTATAACCATTGCAAGATAGTTGGTATAAAATTTAGCAGGAAACTTCATAGACAAAATGATACTTGACACAGTAACTAGATTTTTTGCATAGAGATAAGTCAGTACGTTTGACCAAATTGTATATGAAATGATCATCTTCAAGCCCATGAGAAGAAAACTGTAGCAAGTTGACTATCTAACCTGCAGAACTGTAATCAGAAAACTTGTGCCACAGTTGTTGGTCCTGCTGTAAGCACTAGATCAGAATAAATTGCATCTGTAATATATGGTCTTTGGTTCTTAACATTTGTATTGATATAGCCATTCTAAAACCCAGCCATAGGATCTGGATTGGAACTTCATAGTGCGAGACTCAAATTTTACATGACTCTGTGTACACCTGGGTTAATATACATGGTAAGCATTACTAATGCTCATCAATATCCAGTTGTCCTGCCACTTCAGACACAAAGACTGCGCTTCTGAGCTTCAAGGGGAGTAGAGACATGTGACTTATTACAGCCAATGAAAAGGGTAGAAAAGACATGTATCTCTCCTTTCCATGTTGGGCAGTAAAAAGCCTGTGAGATATCTCCAGAATCTCTCTTCCCCCACTATCACGGTGTTGGAGGCCACCTGTTCCTGCTGTTGTAGCTGCAAGTAGATGGAGCTTCTGTCAGCCTCGGTTACTAAAACAATAATAAAACTTTCTTATGCTATGACTCTAGGATTTGAAGATTAATGTCCCCTAAGCCTAACCTAACTCTGACTAACACAATTTAAATCCCCAGAGATATACATTATTAACAATAATACACGATCAGACTAGAAATTGGTATGGAATAGTATACTTTCTATACAGAAAGAATAAACAGAAAGAACAACACAAAGAAGGAGGTATATTGAAGAATTTTTAGATCTCATTGAAACCTTGAAAAATCAAATCATTTCAGACAAGTTTTTCTTATGGTAGGTTTTTGAAAATCTCTTTGATTAGAATATAATTCTGGGTAACTAATTAATATACTAAATAAATATGTATTGAGTTATTACCATATGCAAGTCAGAAAGCTAGTGTCAGGGACAAAAGAATAAACCAGAGACAGTGCCTACTCTCAAGATGCTTAAAGTCTAGATTGGAATGCAGATAAATAATTAAGAAATTACAATTATAATAAGAGCAGTGTTAGGGAAAGTATAGAGAATCCATACAAGGGCATTATTCCAGACAGAGAGGCTGAGGGAATCTGGGACCTAAGGGATTATTATGAATTAGGCAAGTGGATTGTGATAGGTTTAGGAGCCATCTTAATGAAAATGATATGATTGATATTTGTATTTTGATAATAATAAAAGTGGATACTTACTAAGTGCAACTCGATGTATAATCAGGGTTCTCTGGAGAAGCAGAACCAACAGGTTCTGTATGTGTCTGCACATGTGTGTGACCACAGTGTGGGCTGGCAGGCTCAAGACCCAAGGAACCAATGGGACAGTTCCAGTCTGAAGGCCAGCATGAAGACACCTAGAAAAGTCAATAGTGCAGATGAATTCTGAAGGTTGACTACTGGAGAATTATTTATTACAAGGGGAGGATTGGTCATTTAGTTCTATTTAAGACTTCAGTTAATTGGGTGAAGCCCACCTTCATTATAAAGGGTGATCTGATTTACTCTACTGATTCAAATGTTAATCCAATCTAATGTTAAAGTCTACCAACTTAAATGTTAATTTCACCCAGAATTACCATTTTAGAAACACCCAGAATAATGTTTGATCAAATATCTGGACACCCCGTGGCCCATTCAAGTTGAAATATAAAATCAATCACCACACACATATAAGTTAATGTAATTATCACAGCAACCCTCAAAGTAGGCATAACTGTTACAATCATCCCTACTTACAAATGGCAAGCTTTTCCAGAAAAATAAATGGGGATGATGATTACAAAATGAAGGAGTATAGTAGCCATGATACAGGGATATAAAACAGTAATTCAGAACGACTAAAGTGTAGTCTAAATGTGGTGGTGTTGGTGACCATATAAGGAACAGAAACGAAAGAAAAGGATGCAGCTGAATTTTCTTCTCCTCACCTAGAGAGCTCCTGTCCCAGGTGGCCAGTGTTCTAATTTGTTTTGGGCCCTCCATCAAAGTTCACCTTCTTGGAGAGATCTCTCCTGACCACCTGGACTCAGGCTGAACATTACCTTTACTCCCCATCTTCTTTCCTATTTCAAATTTAACAACCATATTACTAGTTGATAAACTGTGTGGTTTGCTTATTTAATACCTTGCTTATTGTCTATCTCTCTCAGCTAGAATATAAGCTCACTGAAAGCAAGGATTTCTGTCTGTTGGAATCTGTCTGGTGCTACTTTCTCAGCATTGTGAATAGAGCCTGTAACATAGGAGGCATTCATGAAACATTTCACGAAACAATTCATGAAACTGAATGACACTTTTAGTTTTATTCAATTTTATTTTTATTTTTTAATGTAATGTAATTTTATTTTAAATTTCAGGACACATGTGCAGGATGTGCAGGTTTGTTACATAGGTAAATGTGTGCCATGCTGGTTTGCTACACCTATCAACCCATCACTTAGGTATTAAGCCCAGTACATTAGTTATTTATCCTGATGTGCTCCTTCTCCTGACCCCAATGACAGGCCCCAGTGTGTGTTGTTCCCCTCCCTGTGTCCACTTGTTCTCATTGTTCAGCTCCCACTTATAAGTAAGAACATGTGGTGTTTGGTTTTCTGTTCCTGTGTTAGTTTGTGGAGGATAATGGCTCCCAGCTACATCCATGTCCCTTTTATGGCTGAATAGTATTCTATGGTGTATATGTGCCACATTTTCTTTATCCAGTCTATCATTGACGGGTATTTGGGCTGATTCCACGTCTTTACTATTGTGAATAGTGCTTCAGTGAACATAAATGTGCATGTATCTTTATAATAGAATAGTTTATATTCCTTTGGTTATATACCAAGTAACGGGATTGCTGGGTCAAATGGTATTTTTGGTTCTAGGTTTTTGAGGAATCGCCACACTTTCTTCCACAATGGTTGAACTAATTTACATTCCCTCCAACAGTGTAAAAGTGTTTCTAATTCTCCACAGTGTCACCAGCATCTGTTGGTTCAGGACTTTTTAATAATCACCATTCTGACTGGCGTGAGATGGTATCTTATTGTGGTGTTGATTAGCATTCCTCTAATAATCAGTGATGTTGAGCTTTTTTTCACATGTTTGTTGGCTTCATGTCTTTTTGTCAAGAAGTGTTTGTGCATGTCCTTCACCCACTTTTTTATGGGGTTCTTCATTTTTTTCTCTTGTAAATTTGTTTAAGTTTCTTGTAGATACTAGATATTTGACCTTTGTCTGGCAGATAAATTGCAAAACTTTTCTCCCATTCTGTAGGTTGTCTGTTGATACAGATGATAATTTCTTTTGCTGTGCAGAAGCTCTTTAGTTTACCTATATTACATTTGTCAGTTTTTGCTTTTGTTGCAATTGCATTTGATGTTTTCATCATGAAATCTTTTCCAGTGCCTATGTCCTGAATTGTATCACCTAGATTTTCTTCTAGGGTGCTTATAGTTTTGGGTTTTACATTTAAGTATTTAGTGCACCTTGAATTAACTTTTGCAGAAGGTATAAGGAAGGGGTCCAGATTCAATTTTCTGAATATGGCTAGCCAGGTTTCCCAGCACCATTTATTAAATAGTGAACCCTTTCTCCATTTCTTGTTTTTGTCAGGTTTGTCAAATATCAGATTGTTGTAGATGTGCAGTTTTATTTCTGAGAGCTGTATTTTGTTCCATTGGTCTAGGTGTCTGTTTTGGTACCAGTAGCATGCTGTTTTGGTTACTATAGCCTTGTAGTATAGTTTGAGGTTGGGTAGCATGATGCCTCAAGTTTTGTTATTTTTGCTTAGGATTGTGTTGGCTATATAGGCTCTTTTTGGGTTCCATATGAATTGTAAAGTAGTCTTTTCTAATACTGTGAAGAATGTCAATGGTAATTTAATGGAAATGGAATTGAATCTATAAATTATTTTGGACAGTATGGCCTTTTTCATGGTATTAATTCTTCCTATGTATGAGAATGGAATGGTTTTCCATTTGTTTGTGTCCTTTGATTTCCTAAAGCAGTGATTTGTAGTTCTCCTTGAAGAGGTCCTTTACTTCTCTTGTAAGTTGGATTCCTAGGTATTTTATTCTCTTTGTAGGAATTGCGAATGGACGTCCATTCATGATTTAGCTCTCTGTTTGTCTATTATTGGTGTATAGGAATGCTTGAGATTCTTGCACATAGACTTTGTATTCTGAGAATTTGCTGAAGTTGCTTATCTGCTTAAGAAGCTCTTGGATTGAGATGATGAGGTTTTCTAGACATAAGATCATGTCATCTGCAAACAGAGACAGTTTGACTTCCTCTCTTTCTATTTGAATATATTTTATTTCTTTTGCTTTCCAGATAGCACCATCCAGAACTTCCAATACTATGTTGAATAGGAGTTGTGAGAGGGCACATCTTTGTCTTGTGCCAGTTTTCAAGGGGAATGCTTCCAGCTTTTGTCCATTCAGTATGATATTGGCTGTGGATTTGTCATAAATGGCTCTTATTGTTATGAGATATGTTTCATCGATACCTAGTTTGTTCAGAGTTTTTAACATGAAGGGATGTTGAATTTTATTGAAGGCCTTTTCTGTGTCTATCGAGATAATCATGTGGTTTTTGTCCTTAGTTCTGTTCATGTGATGAATTACATTTGTTGATTTGCATATGTTGAACCAGGCTTGCATCCTGGGGGTGAAGCTGACTTGATCATGGTGGATAAGGTTTTTGTTTTGTTTTGTTTTGTTTTTCTGAGATGAGGTCTCACTCTTGTCCCCCAGTCTGGAGTGTAACAGTGTGATCTCAGCTCACTGCAACCTCAGCCTCCAGGGTTCAAGCGATTCTCTGCCTCAGCCTCCCGAGTAGCTGGGATTACAAGTGTGTACCACCATGCCCAGCTAATTTTTTGTATTTTAAGTAGAGACGGGGTTTCACCATGTTGGCCAAGCTGGTCTCAAATTCCTGACCTCAGGTAATCTGCCTGCCTCGGCCTCCCCAAGTGCCAGGATTACAGGTGTAAGCCACCACACCCAGCCCATGGTGGATAAACTTTTTGGTAGGCTGCTGGATTTTGTTTGCCAGTATTTTATTGAGGATTTTTGCATTGATGTTCATTAGGGATATTGGCCTGAAGTTTTCTTTTTCTGTTGCATCTCCACCAGATTTTGGTATCAGGATGATATTGGCCTCATATAATGAGTTAGGGAGATGGCTTAGTCTTCTTTTCAATTGCTTGGAATAGGTTCAGAAGAGATGGTACCAGCTTCTCTTTGTACCTGTGGTAGAATTAGCTGTAAGTCCCTCTGGTCCTGGGCTTTTTTTGTTGTTGTTGTTAGTAGACTATTTATTACTGCCTTAATTTCAGAACTTGTTATTAGTTTATTCAGGGATTCAATTTCATCCTGGTTCAGTCTTTGGTGGGGGGCAGTCTACATGTCCAGGAATTTACCCATTTCTTTTAGATTTTCTAGTTTATTTGCATAGAGGTGCTTATAGTATTTTATAATGATTGTTTGTATTTCAGTGATATCCCATTTACCATTTTTTTATTATATCTATTTGATTCTTCTCTCTTTTCTACTTTATTAGTCTAGCCAACTAGACTAATTTTATTTTTTAATGTAACTTATTTCAAAAATAAATATATTTGAAAAAATATTAATTGTGTTTTACTAATAACTTTTATCTTTATATTTTATTAGTTTTTATTAATTTTTTTTTCAAAAAACCAGCTCTTGGATTCATTGAGTTTGAAGAATTTTTAATGTCTCAATCTCCTTCAGTGCTGCCCTGCTCTTGGTTATTTCTTGCCTCCTGCTAACTTTGGGGTTTGTTTGCTCTTGGTTTTCTAGTTCTTTTAGTTTTCATGTTAGGGTGTCAATTTGAGATCTTTCTAGCTTTTTGATGTGAGCATTCAGTGCTGTAAATTTCCCTCTTAACACTGCTTTAGCTGTGCCCCAGAAATTCTGGTACATTGTCTCTTTGTTCTCATTGGTTTCAAATAACTTCTTGATTTCTGCCTTAATTTCATTATTAACCCAGGAGTCATTAAAGAACAGGTTGTTCGATTTCCACGTAATTGTGTGGTTTTGAGTGAGTTTCTTAATCTTGAGTTCTAATTTGATTGTGCTGTGGCCTGAGAGACTGTTATGATTTCAGTTCTTTTGCATTTGCTGAAGAGTGTTTTACTTGGACTTATGTGATTGATTTTAGAGTAAGTGGCATGTGGCACTGAGAAGAATGTATATTCTGTTGTTTTTGTATAGACAGTTCTGTAGATATCTATCAAGTCCACTTGATCATGAGCTGAGTTCAAGTCCTTGTTAATTTTCTATCTTGATGATCTGACTAATATTGACACAACCTCCCACTATTATTGTGTGTGAGTCTAAGTCTCTTTGTAGGTCTCTAAGAACTTGTTTTATGAATATGAGGGTGCCTATATTGGATGCATATATATTTAGAATAGTTAGCTCTTCTTGTTGAATTGATCCCTTTACCATTATGTAATGTCCTTCTTTGTCATTTTAATCTTTGTTGGTTTAAAGTCTGTTGTGTCAGAAACTAGGGTTGCAACTCCTGCTTATTTCTGCTTTCCAATTGCTTGGTAACTTTTCCTCCATCTCTTTATTTTGAGCCTATGTATGTCTTGGCATGTGAGATGGGTCTCTTGAATACAGCACACCAATGGGTCATGACTCTATCCAGCTTTCCATTCTGTGTCTTTTATTTGGGACATTTAGCCCATTTTCCATTTATGATTAATATTGTTCTGTGTGAATTTGATCCTGTCATCATGATCCTGGCTGCTTATTTTGCAAACTTGTTGACATAGTTGTTTCATAGGGTCATTGGTTTTTGCACTTCAGTGTGTTTTTACAGTGTCTGGCAACAGTTTTTCCTTTCCATATTTAGTGCTTCCTTCAGGAGCTCTTGCAAGGCAGGTCTGCTGATGACAAATTCTCTCAGCATTTGCTTGTCTGAAAAGGATTTTAATTATCCTTCAGATATAAAGTTTAGTTTGACCAGATATAAAATCCTGGGTTTGGAAATTCCTTTTTGTTAAAGAATGTTGAATATTGGCCCTCAATCTCTTCTGGCTTGTCAGGTTTCTGCTGAGAGGTCCACTGTTAGTCTGATGGGTTTCCTTTTGTAGGTGACCTGGCCTTTCTCTCTGGCTGCCCTTAACAGTTTTTCTTTCATTTCAACCTTGGAGGATCTGACGGTTATGTGGCTTGGGGTTGATCTTCTCATGCAGTATGTTACTGGGGTTCTAAACATCTCCTGAAGTTTAATGTCGGCCTGTCTTGTTAGGTTGGGGAAGTTCTCCTGGATGATATCCTGAAGTACGTTTTCCAATGTGATTCCCGTCTCCTTGTCTCTTTCAGGTATCCCAATCAGCAGTAGGTTTGGTCTTTTTAGATAATCCCATTGTTCTTGGAGGTTTCGTTGATTCCTTTTCATACTTTTTTCTCTAATCTTGTCTGCCAGTGTTATTTCAGCAAGCTAGTCTTCAAGCTTGGAAATTCTTCCCTCCACTTGGTCTATTCAGCTATTGATACTTGTGGTTGTATTGTAAAGTTCTTGTGTTTTTCAGCTAGATCAGGTCATTTATGTTCCTCTCTAAATCTGTTATTCTGGTTAACAGCTTCTTTAATGTTTTATCACATTCTTAGCTTATTTGCATTGGGTTATAACATGAACCTTTAGCTCAACATAGTTCATTATTATCCACCTTCTGAAGCCTACCTTTGTCAGTTCTTCCATCTTAGCCTCAGCCCAGTTATGCGCCCTTGCTGGAGAGGTGTGGCAATCATTTGGAGAAGAGGCACTCACGCTTTTTTGAGTTTTCAGCATTTTTTTTTTTTTGATTCTTTCTTATCTTCATGAATTTATCTAGCTTAAATATTTGAGGTTGCTGACTTTTGGATTGGGTTTTTGTGGGGACTTTCTTATTGGTGCTGCTGTTGTTGCTTTCTGCTTGTTTTTCTTTTAATAGTCAGGCCCCTCTTCCATAGGGTTTCTGCAGTTTGCTGGGGGTCCACTCCAGACCCTATTCACCTGGGTCCCTTCCACACCTGGAGGTGTCACCAGTGAAGGCTGCAGAACAGCATGCTCTTTTTTGGGGGGATCTCAGTCCCAGAGGGACACTGATCTGATGTTAGCAGGAACTTTCCTGTATAAGATGTCTGGTGACCCCTGTTGGGGGATCTCACCCTGTCAGGTGGCACGGGATCCAGGACTCACTTAACAAAGAACTCTAACTGCCCCTTTGCAGAAAGGGTGCACTGCATAGGGGGGAATCCCACTTATCCAAACTGCCCAGATTCATCAGAACCAGCAGGCGGAAAGCCTAAGTCTGCTGACCTGCAGAGACTGTGGCTGCCCTTTCCCCCAGGGGCTCAGTCCGGGGAGATCAGAGTTCTTTTCCTAAACTGCTGGCTGGTGTGCTGAAATTCCTGCAGGGAGGCCCCTTACAGTGAGGAGGGATGGGTCAGTGTCTGGCCTAAAGAGGCAATCTGGCCATGATCCGCCACAGCCACTGTGCTGCAGTGTGAGGAATTCCTCCTGATTCTGAACGAGCCAGCTTCCCTAGTACTAGCAGGAAAAAAAAAATGCAGACTGGAGCTGCAGTGATGGCTGTCGCCCCTCCCTCTGGGAGCTCAGTTATCTTAGGCAGCAGACAGCCACAATGATGGCTGCTGCCACTCCTCTGGGAACTCTCTTAGGTAGTCCTCAGCCAAGTGGTCACTGAGAATCTGCACAGCTCTGTGCTTGGGACCCAAAGCCCTGGTGGCGTGGTTTCATGAGGGGGTGGGAGCCTTTGATCACAGCTGTTTCTAGTTGGCCATATTGGCCTTATTCAATTTTATAAATGTGGAAACTGCATGGAGTTTAGTGTCTTGCCCAAGTTCATAAAGTTAGTAAGTGACAAAGGTGAAATTCAAATCAGGCAGTTTGTTTTAGATTCTATGTTTTAACCACTTTATTGTACTCTCTTCCTGAAGCATTCATTTAGTTGGGGAAATGGAAAACAAATAAATAAAGAAATGAATATAGATTATAAAGTCAGATGGTGGTACATCTTTAAAAAAAAAAGGGAGAAATTTGCAGTTGGCAGTGGTGTCATTTTCTTATCACCTAGCCAGAGAATTCCTCTCTGAGGATTTTTATTGGTCCATTCTCACACTGCTAGAAAGAACTACCTCAGACTGGGTAATTTATGAATAAAAGAGGTTTAATTGACTCACAGTTCCACAGGCTGTATAGGAAGCATAGTTGGGAGGCCTTAGGAAACTTACTTACAATCATGGTGGAAGATGAAGGGAAAGCAAGCACATCTTACACGCTAGAGCAGGAGAGAGAAAAGGCGGGGGAGTTCCACACACTTTTAACCAACCAGATCTTGTGAGAACGTACTCATTATCACGAGACTACAAGTAGGAAATCCACCACCATGATCCAATCACCTCCCACAAGACTCCTCCTCCAACACTGAGGTTTACGATTCAACATGAGATTTGGATGGGGACACAAAGCCTATCCATATCATTCTGCCCCTGGTCCCTCCCAAATCTCATGTCCTTCTCAAATTTCAAAACATAGTCATGCCTTTTCAGCAGTTTCCCAAAGTCTTAACTCATTCCAGCATTATATTAAAAGTCCAAGTGTAAAGTCTCATCTGAGACAAGGCAAGTCCCTTCCACCTATGAGCCTACAAAATAAAAAACAAGTTAATTATTTCCAACATACAGTGGAGGTATAGGCATTGGGTAAATGTTCACATTCCAAAAGAAAGAAATGAGCCAAAATTAAAGGGCTACAGTCTTCATGCAAATCCAAATCCAACAGGACAGTAATTAAATCTTAAAGCTCCAAAATGATCTCCTTTGACTCCATTTCTCATATCCAAGGCACACTGATGCAAGAGGAGGGCTACCAAGGCCTTGGGTAGCTCTGCCCCTGTGGCTCTGCAGTACATAGCTCCTGCAGCTGCTTTCACAGGCTGACATTGAGTGCCTGCAGCTTTTCTAGGTGCACAGTGCAAGCTGTCAGTGATTCTATCATTCTGGTTTCTGGAGACAGTGGCCCTCTTCTCACAGCTCCACTAGGCAGTGTCCCAGCGGAGACTCTGTGTGGGGGCTCCAACCCCACCTTCCCTCTCCACACTGCCCTAGTAGAGGTTCTCCATGAGGGCTCCACCCCTGCAACAGACTTCTGCCTGAACATTCAGGTGTTTCCATACATCTTCTGAAATCTAGGCAGAGGATCCAAACCTCAACTCTTGCTTTCTGTTCACCCACAGGCCCAATACCACAGGAGAAGTTGCCAAGGCTTGAAGATTGCACCCACTGACACAATGGCCCAAGCTGTATCTTGGTCCCTTTTAGCCATGGCTGAAACTGGAGCAGCTGGGACACAGGGCACCATGTCTCAAGGCTGCACAGAGCAGCAGGGCCCTGGGATAGCCCATAAAATCATTTTTTTCTTTCCTAGCCTCCAGGCCTGTGATGAGAGGGCCTACTGTGAAGGTCTCTGAAATGCCCTTGAGGTGTTTTCCCCATTATCTTGGCTATTAACATTTGGCTCCTCTTTACTTATACAAATTTCTGCAGCCTTGAATTTCTCCCCAGAAAATGGGTTTTTCTTTTCTACCACGTGGTCAGCCTGCAAATTTTCCAAACCTTTATGCTCTGCTTCCCTTTTAAATATGTTCCAATTTCATACCATCTCTTTGCAAATGCATATGGGCGTATGCTATTAGAAGCAGCCACATCAAATATTGAATGTTTTGCTGCCTAGAAACTTCTTCGGCAAGATACCCTAAATCATCTCTCTCAAGTTCAAAATTCCACAGATCTCTAGAGCAGGCGCACAATGATGCCAGTCTCTTTGCTAAAGCATAGCAAAAGTAACCTTTACCTAGTTCCCAATAAGTTCCTCATTTCCATTTGAGACCATCTCAGCCTGGACTTTACTCTTTCTACCACTATCAGCATTTTGGTCACAACCATTCAGCAAGTCTCTAGGAAGTTTCAAACTTTCCCACATTTTCCTGTCTTATTCTGAGCCCTCCAAACTGTTCCAACCTCTGCCCATTACTCAGTTCAAAAGTCATTTCCACATTTTCAGGTATTTTTATAGCAATATCCCACTTCTCTGGTACCAATTTTCTGTATTAGTTTACTCTCACACTGCTATAAAGTACTACCTGAGACCAGGTAATTTATGAAGAAAAGATGTTTATTTGACTCACAGTTCTACTGGCTGTCCAGGAACCATGGCTGGAAGGCCTCAGAAACCTTACACTTATGCAGAAAGCAAAAGTGAAGCAAGCATGTCTTACCATAGGAGGGAGAGAGAGAGTGAAGGGGCAAGTGCTACACACTTTTAAACAACCAGATCTTGTGAGAACTCACTCACTATCATGAGAACAGCAATGGAGAAATTCAGTCTCATGATCCAATTATCTGCCACCAGGTCCCTTTCCCAGCACTAGGTATTACAATTTAACGTGAGATTTGAGTGGGGACACAAAGTCAGATCATATAAGGAGCTATCATGTGAACAACAGCAACAACAAAAACACACCTGAATGAAGACAGAGAGCAAGCCACACTTGCACACTAGTTTGGATCACATGTATAGACCCTGGAGTATCAGCACTATAGTAGTGTGAGAGAAAATGAGATTTCCAAGGTTGAGGTTGTAAAAAAAGAGGAGATAAGAGGACCAAGAACCAAATCCTGGGAAACACTAATATTTAAGAAGGATGAATAAAGATGACCAAGAAACAAAAAAGGAGGAATATCAGCAGAGAATAATGGCCTGGCTAGTAACTCAAGAGAAGTGTTTCCCCCAAAATGAACTGAACATTGTCAAACATTAAAATGATATCACTAAACATAGCAAATGAACAAAATGCATTGATTTTCGCAATTAAGGGAGCTTGCTATGGGACAGAGTACTGTGAGGCAGTTTAAGATGAGAGAGAGAAGAGTATATATGTCTAAGGAAGTAAGGAGAAACTTGAAAGTAAACTTGAAAATGCAAGAAAGAAAATGATAGTGCAAGTTCTAAAAGATGCTAAAAGCTGAACTGGAGATTAAGAACCCTGGTAGAGGCCTCAGACTGATCAGAACAACAACAAAAAAAAAACAACTCTTTGTGTTGCCATGTGGCAGAGTGATTAAAGTTAGACCAGGATTTGAGTGGTAGTTTCTCCATGTGATAGCTGTTTAACTTCGGACAAATTATCTCTATATTAGTCTACTTGTGCTGCCAAAACAGAATATCACACAGAGTAGGCAGCTTAAACAATAGAAATGTACTCCTCACAGTTCTGGAGACTGAAAAGTCCAAGATCAATGTGCTGGCCAATTCTGTTCCCCAGTAAGGGATTACTTTACCCTAACATGGCACAGAAAGGGAGAGAGAGAGAGAGGGAGAGAGAGAGCGCTCTGGTGTCTCTTCTTATAAAAACACTAATCCCATCATGAGAGGGGCCCACTGTCATGACCTTACCTAAATCTAATTACCAGCCAAAGGCCCCATCTCCAAATATCATCAAGTTGGGAGCTGGGGCTTAAAGACATGAACGTGATAAATTTAGGTGGAGCGCAGAGTGGGGGAACAATTCAGTCCATAACAAACGCTCTGTGTCCTTATTATAAAATATGAATAGGAACAGTACCTACTTCAAAGTGTTGTGAGGATTAATATATGTGAAGTTCCTGGCACATAGTGAGAATTCAATAAATATTATAGTGTTTGACATTGTTTTGCCTCTGAGATTAGAAGGAAGGTAATCATAAGGTATATAGTCAGGGATGAGTATATGAGAATGACTTGGAACATTAAAGTAACTACCCTGAGAGCGCAAATGTGCTCGGTGAAGTTGGAGGCAGCATCATGAGCTCAGGTAGTAGAGGTCATCTCTGAATGTGGGGCATAACAGAGAAATAAAGTTTTAAAATAGCATGTATGTGGAGTGGGAAAGGAATTCTACTAAATGGTGCCGAAACCCCAGCTGACCTTGCAAAATTCCTCCAGCACATCTGAGAATCACTTTGAAATATCTAGATTGAACATCTCCCTTCTCCCAACAAAAAGACCCAACAGATGACCTTGGGAGAGTGAGTAGGTCTGACTCTCTGCAAGAGAACTGGGTCAGTCGTTTTAACCTCATGGAGTTCAGTAACCTCATAACTTAGTTAAAAGGAACATATGATATGTGAGAACATAAACAGAACAATAGTACATCACGTCACCTACAGAGGGTGCCCATATCTTATACTTTCCCTTCTCTTTCACCTTTCTAAGGTCACACATAAGAACCAGGAAAAGAAACTGGATGTCACTCACCTCTAACAATTTTTTCTGCTATACCAGACCTGTTTTCCTTACCAACACCTTTCACCTCATTTATAGCCCTCGGTGTATCACACTCAGCATTTTAGGTGCATGTCAAGAGAAAGGAAGTCATTTCCACTCTGCTACCTAAAGAGTCGGGGGCTAGGGGTAACCCCACTTTACCTATACAGACTGGACCAAAGCCAGCGAGATAAAATTATGACTGATGCTGAATATGATAGTGAGAGAACACTTTGAGCAAGACATATTCTGTGCCAGGAAGTGATCTAAGTCTTTTACATGCATTGTCTTCATGTATCCTCTCAACAACTCTCTGAGCAATGTACTATTATTATCTCTATTTTTTCAGTTGAGGACACTGTGGCAATCAACGAGAGAAACCTGCCCGCTAAGCTTCATTTCTAATCGCCAGAAGGAATCTGGAGACCAGAATAGTCGAGCTCTGATGGATCCAGCAATTTCCATCCTGACACCAATGCTTGATGGATTTGAATTCAGGCTTTGAAGTACACAGAATATAAGGTAGTATAAATATATAATTACCAAAGTTGTTCTGTGAGCCTTCAATCCATTCCCCCATCACCATAATCCCTAGGTGGGATCTAATTAACAATACTCAAATGTAGGGAAACCAGCAGGAGTTAGAAATTTCCCTCAGGACCCCACTCCACCCTCCCCATCCCCATACACAACTCATTAATATGTGACTTGCTCTCAGATCCACCTGAAAGTATAAAAACACGTGCGTTTATTTGCTGGTAAAGCACGTGGATGTTGAAGTTTTCTGACATTCAGGCAGTTAACCCTCCTGTTAAAAGTCCTCACACTACAACAGCCTGAGGCGCAGTCAAAGAAAATGTCAATGATATCCAGAATGCTCAAGTGAATAAATAGGCTTCTCTCCAAGTCCCCAAGAAAGAGCAAGCTCAGCTTAGTAACAACACAGTGGGAATTTTACAGTATTTGCCATATTCATTGCAGGGATATTATTATCTTCATATCCAAGAGAGGGAGGTCTTTGGGTGGTCATTCTTCTGCCCACCTAAATATTATTAATAAAGAGATCCTCAAAATGAAGCAGGGATAACAAATGTAGAGATAGACTTTCACTTTCAATTTTTACTGTTTCTTGTTGAGACTTCTGGTGGTCTCTCTCTCTGTCTGTCTGTCTCTTTCTCTCTCTCTCTCTTATACACACATACACACACAAAGATAAACAATGAAACCTTCTTTAAATAATCACTCAATGATGCAGATAAAACTGACTACTGGGTAGGGATGACTAACTAAAAAGCCTGACTAAAGATCAAATCCAATTTAATAGAGCCTATATATGAGGATGCTTTAAAATTCATGTCTTCACTGGAGAATCAGTTGACTGAGGCTCCCTGGTGCAGGATTCTGTCTAAAAATCTTCTAATGAGGTACAAAGCTGGTGATCATGCTGGTCTGCTTCACCAGGCACATCTTAAGAAATCAGATTCTGTGAATCTTATTTTAAAATGTCCACAGTCTTTAAAGATTTGAAGAGTTTTTTTCTCCCCTTAATGCAGTTATTGAGAAGCTATCTATATGAAGCTGCACTTCAGAAAAACTGTGTTTCTCTTAAAATTTGATCAGATTTACTATCAAAAATCTGTACTTTCAACTATGCAGAGAGGAAAGCATTCCATTCAGTGTATTTATTGCTCTTCTGGGAACAGGAAACATCTAATACGGTATCAAGAAGTGTACCAATATATAACCTGAAAATAGGAAGTGGATAAAATTAAAGCACACATCAGTTGGGACTTAAATACGATAATAGGTGCTTTCAAACAGTTTCATGATTTGGCCTGGAGGAATGCAGTCCACTTAGCCTACATTAGTACTAACTTAATTCAAAATAGAATATAGTACCAGGTTTTTTTTTAAGAAAAGTGACATTGAATGAATTAAACTACATTTTAAAAAAGAAAACCAGATAAGCCAAAAGTGTAATTGGACCTTTAAGACAATTTTACAGTTTCTGGAGAGTCTCAGCTATTTTGGACTCTGACAGGCAGCTGGCATAGCAATGCAAAGCATGTTTCAGTTCATTTTTCTATTGCTTCTTCCTTTCAGAGGATAAGCTGCCAAGAACAATTCGAGGTGCTTTAATAGAAAGCCTTCGCTATCACATTATCTATGGAACATTTCAGTAACTGGAGCCGCTTAGGCAAAGCTACTGCCAGTCCATAGACTTGCACCCAATAAGAATAAGAGTAAAACATTGCTGGAACCAGGTTTCAAACCCTGAAATTTTATTTCATTATTTCATTGAAAGATGACTTTTTTCATCAATACTTACTAAAATATGATGGGCGGAAATAGGAGGAACCATCTTCCTCCCTGTTCTCTCTTCGGCCATCTTGGCTTATGAGCCAGACTGGTTGAGTCTGAAGCTTGTTCTGCCACCAAAGGGCTGTGTGGACTTGGACAACTGCTTTAACATCTTTTTATCTCCATTTTTTCATATGTTAAAGGAACCTCTAATTATACCTACATGGAGTTTTTGAAAGAGTTAAATAGGTTGATATTTGTAATGCACCTAAAATAGTGCATAGCATATGGCAAATGTTTAATTCGTATTGATTGACATTACTATTATTATCTACATAGACTAAATATGTCCTCCCCATAAGCCCTCAGACTTTCCCAAAGCTTTCCATCTCAGCAATATTACATGACATTAAACCCCTATCACTCCAGGGTCATGATATTTCTTAGGTTCTGGGTCTGCATTGTGGTGTGCCTGTCTCCATGCTTCATCTTCCCTTGTCAAACATGCACTTCCTTCAGTTTCTGTCCCTGGTCAGTGGTGTCATCATCACCAATTGTCCAAGAAAAAGTCTTTAAAATTAGTCAGTATTTATTGCACACTCGCACTGTGTTTAGTTCTGTTAACAACTGGTTAATCATTGGTAAACAAGATAGACTTGATCTCTGACCTTAAGGAATTTATAGTTCTGAACCATTATCAAATAACAAGTATGACTAATGATGCAAAGAATGAAATGAAGAAGGTGTGTGCACTGGGCATGTAAGGTGGAAATACCTAACCTAGTTTGGAGGGTCAGGAAAGCCATTTATTCATTCATTTATTTAAATGATATTTCCTGGGCACTCTCTTGGGTGCTAAGGGTACAGAAAAGAACAATAAATGTTATCGCCCTTGGAAAGCCAGCATTATGGTGGAGGGAGATAAGCAAATAAATATTTAGTATATTGGATGGAAATAAATCCTATGAAGAAACTAGCTAAGTACAGGAGATGAATGGGAGAGGTTGCTGTTTTATACAGATTGCTCAGAAAACTACCTCTCTGATAGGGTCACATTTGAACATAGACCTGAAGAAAATAAAGAAATGTGGATACTTGCAGGAAGAACCTTTCAGCAGAGGAAACAGCAAGGGCAAAAGGTCCTGCATCAGAAGTGTGCTTGATGTGCTTGAGGACTAGGAAGAGGCTGGTGTGGAGCAGGCAAATTTAGGAGTGCATGGGGAGGGGATAATAGAGGTGGAAGGCACCCAGGAGCCACAGATGGTGGACTTTTGTCAGGAGTTGGCTTCTCTTCTGAGTGAGAGAACTCCTGAAGGTGAAATGATCTAACTTACATTTTTAAAAGTAATGTAAATTCCTCCTATTCTGTGCCTTAAAGGTAAGGTGGACACAGGCAAGAGTGAAAGCAAATTGGTCAGTCTGGAAGGCTAGTGCAGTCATCTCCAGGAAGAAATGATGTTAGCAATGGAGATGAGAAGACACCAGATTTTAGATATATGTTGGAGGCAGAAGTAACAGGATTTCATTAATGAGTTGGTAAAAAGAAATAAGAGAGAGATGACAGGGTTTGGGGGCTCAGCAATTGAAATAAGGCTTTTAATAAAAACCCTTGTACTATGACCTTATTAGGGGTTATTCTTGTATCTGGACAAAAATGTGGAGGAAAGATGGAGTTAGGGAAGATGATGGGGGTGGGGGATAAGTTATAAGGGAGAGAACAGGAATCACAACTTTGCTTTTGAACATGTTAAGGGCGAGGTGCCCATTAGACATTAAGGCTTTGCATTGATAAAGAGATATTTAAACTTCCACCTTGAGGATAAACAGGAACTAGCAGAAGGGGAAATAGGTGGGGTGGACAGCACGGAGAACAGCATTCCAAGCAGGAGCAACAGTACGCCCTCAGAGTAAGAGACCTGAGCTCCAATTTCGACTCTTCCTAGCCATATAATCTTGATCAACTTAAAACAGCGGTAATAATACTTTTCCCATGTAACCGTTGTAAGAATTGTATAAGGTATTGTTTTGGAAAAAGCTATTAAACTACATTTTAAACCTTGTGGCATATCTTAAGCCCCTGCTCCACAGAGATATTGGTAACTACTATCTATCTTCAGATCCAGTTACTATAACAGTTCTAGAAAGAGGGTCCAGGAAAAAGCAAGGATTCCTACTAAACTGCTGTTTTCTCTGTGTTGCTGTGACAGACTGACAAAGCAAGCCTGATAAAATGTTCTCTGTGCCACCTCATGATGACAGAGGGCCAGGCCTCGACTCACAGCAATTCTGTGAGGAAGATGACCTCAGATGTTCACAGGAGACAAGTTTGGGGGACAGCATAGTGCTACGGTAGCACAATGTTCATCCTTGTTTCAAATATTTGGTCCTTTTGTCCCCATAAGCGCATTCATGGTTCTAAAGCCACATGCTTAGAAGGCACAAAGATGGAATCTTCAGGAGAATACTGAGCACTTCCCTGACACCTGTTTCTAATTAGAAGTTTCTCGGTAAGAATATCACATTAGTGGTAATTACTTGTACTTGCATTCAGGTTCTCCATTCCCTAGACTTTTGGCCTTCATATAAGCAACGACTCCACTAACACATTCAACAAGAACATATGAGCCCTGGCTATTTGTCAGGCACTGGATGGGTATCAAAAATACAGTCGTAAGTGTATTTACACTGCCTTGAAGGAATTTTTAGTCAACTGCAGGAAATAACAAGGTTAAATAAAAAAGCGTGATGAGCAACACAGGAGCCCAAAAGCCACCTATGCTGAATAATCAAGGTAAATAGGATTTAGGAAGAAAGTGACATAGCGGCTGAGATTTCAAAGATACTAAAAAATTAATGGGAGGAGTGGTGTGAGGGAAGAAAAAAAATGTTGGAGTTTCAGGCAGAGGCCTTTTGCAAAGGCTCAAATGTGAGACATGAGAAGCTATAGGGTAAAATAGTCCAGTGTGGTTGGAGAACAGATCATTATGAAGAAATGGAGTTGGCGGGGAGGGTTCGGGGGCAGAAGGGAGGCATTAGACTGGCAAGGGAAGCATGTACCAGGTCATAAGTAGCTTTGTAAGCTGTGCTAGGAAGATGGCATTTTCTTCTTAGGGCAAAGAAAGCCATGAGGGATTGTAAGCAGGAAAATGACATGGCATAATTTTTATTTCATAAAAAACATTATCATTAATGGAAATAATGGACTTGACTCATAAAATAAGACTAGGGACCAAGATATCAGTGAGAAAAGTGAGCTAATATTTCCAGTATGGGTTGAGAAGTGTGCCTAGTGTGATAGGAGATGAGAAGGCAAGGACCAGAGCTTTGGAAATCAGAATCATTTTATTGAAAAAATCATAAAGGTAAATATGGTAGGATGTGATGGCTAATTAAATATGAATGGCAAGGCAGAGGGAGCACTAGGTCCCAAGGTATCTGTCTTAGACAAATTAAGTGAAAAATAGGGCTATTTACCAAGATGATGAACAGAAGAGAAAGAATGGGTTTACAGGGTCCGGGGCCCCATTAGATCCCAATGTATAAACTAATTCTTCTCAGTGTTCTTTTCAATGACAGAATGATGTATAAGCAGAGCTACTAACACTTACCATATCCTCGGTTACAGCCTGAATTATATGCCCCCCAAATCTTTACGTTGATGCGCTAATCCGCAGTACCTCATAATGTGACGTTATATGGAGAGGGGCCTTAAAGAGGTGATTAAGTTAAAATGAGGACATCAGGCTGGGCCCTAATCCGGACTGATTGGTGTCCTTATAAGAAGAGAAAGTTTGGATACCCAGATATCAGACATGTATGTGCAGAGGACAGATCATTGGAAGACAAAGAGAAAGCAGACATCTGTAATCCAAAGAACAGGGCCTCAGAAGAAACCAAACCTGCTAACACCTTGCTTTTGACCATCTAGCCTCCAGAACTGTTGAGAAATACATTTCTGTTCTTTGAGCTCCAAGTCTATGGTATTTTGTCATGGCTGCCCTAGCAAATGAGTGCACCCTCTAATCCAGGGCTTCTCAAACTCTAGGGTGCACAGGTATCACCCGGGAATCTTATTAAAATGAAGGTCTGATTTGGAAGTTTGGGAATGAAGCCTGAGATTCTGGATTTGAATCAGCTCCCAGGTGATAGCCATACTGATAATCAGGACCACATTTTGAGTAGCCAGACTCTAAATGAATATTTCTCTGCAATCAAAACCACTCTGAGACTGGGAGTGGTGATTCATGCCTGCAGTCCCAGCACTTTGGCAGGCCAATGTGAGTGATTCACTTGAGGGCAGGAGTTTGAGACCAGCCTGGCCAACATGGCAAAACCCCATGTCTACTAAAAATACAAAAATTAGCTGGGCATGGTGGTGCATGCCTGTAATTCTAGTTACTCAGGAGGCTGAGACACAAGAATCACTTAAATCGGGGAGGCAGAGGTTGATGTGAGCCAAGATCGCGCCACTATATGCCAGCCTGGGTGACACAGAGAGACTCTGTCTCAAAATAAAGAAATAAATACACAAACACTATGAGATACCACCATATACCTGTTATGATTGCTGTTATCAAAAGGACAAGAGATAACAAGCATTGGCAAGGGTGGAGAGAAAAAGGAACCTTTGTACACTGTTGGTGTAAATGTAGATTATATAGTTAGACTTTGTGCCCCCACCCAAATCTCATCTTGAATTGTAATCCCCATGATCTCCACATGTCAAGGGAGAGACCAAGTGGAGCTAATTGAATCATGGGGTTGGTTTCCCCCCATGCTGTTCTTATGATAGTGAGTGTAGTGAGTGAGTTCTCATGAGACCTGATGGTTTTATAAGGAGCTCTTTCCCCTTCTCTCAGGACTTCTCCTTCCTTCTGCCTTGTAAAGGTGTCTTGCTTCCTCTTCACTCTACGCCATGATTATAAGTTTCCTGAGGTCTCCCTAGTCATGCTAAACTGTGAGTCAATTAAATTTCTTTCCTTTATAAATTACCCAGTCTGCTGCAGTTCTTTATAAGAGTATGAGAATTGACTAATATGGTAGACTTATAGAGCCATTATGGAAAACAGTGTGGAAGTTTCTAAAGAAATTAAAAATAGGCCGGGCGCGGTGGCTTAAGCCTGTAATCCCAGCACTTTGGGAGGCCGAGACGGGTGGATCACGAGGTCAGGAGATCGAGACCATCCTGGCTAACACCGTGAAACCCCGTCTCTACTAAAAAAATACAAAAAACTAGCCGGGCGAGGTGGCGGGCGCCTGTAGTCCCAGCTACTCGGGAGGCTGAGGCAGGAGAATGGCAGGAACCCAGGAGGTGGAGCTTGCAGTGAGCTGAGATCCAGCCACTGCACTCCAGCCTGGGCGATAGATAGAGCGAGACTCCGTCTCAAAAAAAAAAAAAAAGAAATTAAAAATAAAGCTACCATATGACCCAACAATCTTTCTTCTGACAATAAACCAAAAGGAAAGGAAACATGACCTCATAAATATATCTGCACTCCTATGTTTATTGCAGTATTATATAGAATAGCCAAGACATTGAAACAACCTAGGTCTCAATCAGTAAATGCATGGTTAAAGAAACTGTGGCATATATATATCATATGTATCATTAATATCACATATATCATATATGTGATATAATACTATTTAGCCTTTAAAAAGGAGGAGATCCTGCCATTTGCCACAACGTGGAGAACCTGGAGGATATTATGTTAAGTGAAATAAGCGAGACACAGAAGGAAAAATACGGCATGATCTCATTTATATGTGGTATATTTTTTAAAAGGTCAAAAGTATAGAAACAGAGAATAAAACAGTGCTTACTGGGGTCAAGGGGGAGAGAGGAAATGAGGAGATGTACGTCAAAGGATATGAAGTAGCCACTATGTAAGATGAACAAGTCACAAGTGAAAAGATCTAATGTACAACGTTGATGACTATAGTTAATAACAGTGTATCGTAGTCAGAATTTTTGCTAAATGAGTACATATAGTTGCTTTTGTCACATGGGAAAAAATAGGTAACTATGTAAAGCAAAGGATTTGTTCATTTGTTCCACTATTGGAACTATATGTGTATATACAGTTTATGTGTTGTTTGTTTGTTTCCCCTTGAGATAGGGTCTCTGTTACCCAGACTGCAGTGGCATGATCACCGCTCACTGCAGCCTCAAACTCCCCTCAGCCTCCAGCATAGCTGGGACCCCAAGCACATGCCACCAGGCCTGGTTAATTTTTTTTTTTTTTTTTTTTTTCAGTAGAGAAAGGCGTCTCTCTATGTTGTCCAGGTTAGTCCTGAACTCCCGGGTTCAACTGATCCTCCCACCTTGGCTTCCAAAAGTCTTGGGTGTGATAGGTGTGAACCGCCACTCCCAGCTTTACTATATATATATTAAAACATCGTGTTGTATACTTTAAATATACACAATATTTATTATGAAATATAAATAAAACTATAAATACAAATAATGTGTTTGTCAAAACTCAGCCCAGGGACTCTGGAGCTGAATCACCTGGGGCCTTTCATCAGCAGACAGATTTCTGAGTCCAGGTTTTTTAAATCAAAAACTCTCTGTCAGGAGGTGGGTCCGAGGGATGCATATTTTTAACAAGTTCACTAAGCAGTTGTGCACACCAAAATTTGAGAATTATTTCCCCATAGCATCTCTAAGTACCTTAGGCAATTCAGTCCATTGCTCATCTTCCACTTTGTCATTTTCCCCTTGAAAGTTGGAACGTGCTTTGAGGACACTGGCCAATTCAGCAATGCAGACCCAGAGCCTCTTGTGGAGGGGCACTGCCTTTAATGTTTGGGAGGAAACCTTGTCAGAAACTGACACTTGAAGTTAAAAGCAGTTCACACGTATGTATGGGTTACAGTGTGACATTTCGATATTTGTATACGATATGTAATAATTAAACTAGGATAATTAGCATATCAGTCACCTCAAACCTTTATCATTCCTTTGTGTTACAACCTTCAAAATCATCTCTTCCAGCTATTTGAAACATTATTATGTGTCAGTTTTACATAAATATATTTTTAAAAAATAAGTAAATAAGCAGCTCACAGACACAAAAGTAATTGTAGACAACCTCCCAGGCTTTTAAGCAGATGCTTTTGCATATAAAAGGTGAAAGTTGAGGCAATATAACCTAGAGAAAAAATATAACAATAATTCCATGTTTCTTCTGAGGAATGCAATTTGCTTCATTAACTGAGGTTTCATAGCCTCCTGGAGGCTTGAATTCACAAGTATCACCCCAGACCCTAAGGCAACTCTGGAAATAATGATAGGCAGGATTTGCCTGCCATCTGGATCCCCTTGCCTTGATCTACATTCGGCTTCCCCCAACTCCTCAATATCTCCTGCTCTTTTCTGAAGTCCACCACTCCATTTCCACTTCTCCCTCCCCACAGCCCAGGTTGCTTAACTGGGCACATTCTCAGGCAGACTGTCTCCTAACAACAGAAAGGCATGATATTCTTCAGAAAGGCTGGTCTTGCTGGCAGGAGCTTGGGGTTCTACTCCTTTTTCCACCCAACCCCCAACACCACTCTCCAGGCCTTTGGACTCCTCAAATACATCTGTTCATCTATCCAGTCCTCAGTTTCTTCCCATGTAATATAAAGCTGAATTAGATTATCTCTAAGTCTCTTTAGTCAATAAAATAGTTTTAGTCTTACAAAATGAATCAGAAAGAAGGTTTGAGTCTATTGCTGAATTAATTTTTTTTGCTAGTTTCATTTGTAAACCTGAAAAATTCAACTCACTTTGCCTCAATCTCTTACCAGTCAGATTGAGCTAGCAATACATTGGCAGACTGCCTCACATTTACCCTACCAAGTCTTGATGACTGACTGCTTTCAAGGTCAATGTTAGCCCATCCATGCCTCAAGTTGCTTGCTTTCTACCCAACTTACTTTGTAGGGGTGGGAGATGGGGGAGCACAGACCCATTTCCTTGCAATGTCCCAGGACTCTATAATCCCAAATGAGGAGAGCAGAGCAGTGATCGTTTAGTGGGTTGCAAATTCCTGGCACCAGCTCTGGGATAAGGAAATTGGTGTTGCTGGCTACAATATGCTCAATCTCCCCTTAGCTGGGACAGTTACTATACCCCTGGTTCTTGACGAATAACTAGGTAATAGCAATCAAGGACCTCTATACCAGTAAGCCTACACCATATATTTTAACATAGTGGTGAAGTCCAGGATTTAGAGTTAGAACTTGGTTCAAATTTAGGCTTTTTTACTTACTTGCGTGATTTACCTGACTGCTTTGAGTCTGCGTTTCCTCCTTTGTAAAACGGAGTAATCCTTCTTTAGAGTTATCAGGAGAATTAGACGAGATTATATACATAAATCACTAGCAGGGTAAGGAGAAAATAACAATCGTTAAATAAATAAAGGGTTAAAAATTATCATTTTGCTCAGCATAAAAAAGGATTAAGATAGGCTCTTTATTCCAAAATGTCAAATCCCTTGGATTAAGTTGACCTAAACATTATAACTATTTTCAGCAAGGAGGCATCTTAACACTTCAAAGAACAACCCCCATCTGAAAGCGCAAGGTCTGCTGAATGGAAGATACACCTAAAACACTGATGTGGACATTCTGTGGTTGGTTTGTGTGTCTTTAACAGGGAGAGTAGTACTTTCCCTTTAATGAGCTCTTCCACAGTCTGGGGACACTGGGGGACCATTAAAATTTTCCTCTGCAAAGTGAACAAGGCTCACGGTTCCATAGTAACCACAGCTGAATAATTCAAACTGAGAAGCTTACAAAATGGCAATTCACCTAAGGATGTTTTTATAGCCCCTTATGCTATAATCCTAATGAAAGGGCTTCTCATGAAGGCTGTTATTCCAGGAAAAAAACACACACACACTCATATGCACACAAATACACACACATACACACCCTATTTCTGGTATTTTTTCAGCAGAGTACTACCAAAAAAAAAAAAAAAAAAAAGAATATTTATAAGTAAGCAGTGTTAACTTCCCTCCCAATACTTGAAATAGAGCTTCATTTTTGAATTACAACACATCTGAGGCATAACTAGAGAGAGAGAGAGGAATCACTGCAATCAGCAGAATCATTGATTATGCTTGTAATGACTGTCAGAAAGGTACCTGTGGGCAAAAAGGGATTCACATTAACACAAACACTCACAGCCACTGTCCACTTGCTTTCTGCTACAAAGGCATATCCACACACCTCATGAACCAGAATCACCGGGAGAAATTTTTTTTTTTTTTTTTTTGATTACAGATTTGAACCTGATATCCCTAGAATTTCCCTCCTTTTTTGTTTTTTTATTCAATCCTTCATTTGAAACCCTTAGAATTTATCATTCTGTGTATCTGAGACAGAGCCCAGGAAGCAGTATTGTTTTTTAGAGCTCCTCTTGGATGACGTGCAATAAGATTTGGCAGTCATTGCTTCCCTAATCTGCTTGTAAATTGCACTGCCTGAACTAGGAATGACTTCCAGGTTAGGAAAAATCCACTCTGAATCCACAGTGTCTTCCATTAAAATATGTCCCTAAAGCGTGGGTTGAGAAAGTATATCTACATATCAAAAATTTCCGCTTTAAATGCTGAGATTCATTCAAAGTCCATTCTTACAATTTGAAATAATCAGAATTCAATTTTCTGGATCTGTTAATAAACCAGAATTTATTCCTTTAAGGAAAAGAGGTAAAACATTAAATATCAAAACATCTAAGGATTCCATTGTAAAGAAATCAGCTTCGGAGGTATGGTCCAGGGTTTGTGTCGCATTCACTTTCAGCTCTTGGTGTGAGGGATTATCAGTTCATTAGCATGTTGACCCTAGGGCGCTGCAGGACTCTGAATCTTCAAAGCAGTGTTCAGTGATGTTTACCTCGTCATGTTAATCGTTAGGCCCAGAATGTTAACACTCCTCTCTAGGGCAGACAGCCTTGGACTCCCGGTCTTCCAGAATGCCCAACACCAAGAATGAACCTCCTGTGCCTGAGGTGGTTTAAAAGATGAAATACATAGGCCACTGACAGAGTAATCAGAACACTGGTACAAATAGAGAGCTAAGGTTCTTTCTACCACTTCAAAAAACAAGGACTGGATTGTTTACTGGTGATAAAACAGAGTAATTACAAGGAGATTTGGGATACATTTTGATATAGAAGTTGTATTCATGATTAATTGGTCGTGACAAAACAGTAGTTTAGACGAAGAGCACAGGAAAAGGTAATAGAATTGACCTTGAAGGTCAGCTGTTAGTAATTGACACCAATCTAGTCTGAATCAGTTCCTATGATACTTACTTAGGGAAGAGAGGAAAACATAGATCAGATAGTTGGCAACATAGCTAGTTTTCTAGTTAAATCTTAGTTATTCATAAGACACGACGGAGGTCTCTGTTAGATCCTTTACCCCTCTCCTCTTACTTTATTCACACCTTATAAAGTAGCTGTTTTAATCTCTGTTTTACAGATGAGAAAACTGAGGCTCAATGGCATTAAGTAACTTCCCCATTATCAAAACACAAGTAACCAGCAAAAAAAGGAACTAGAATACTTCTCTTAATTCCTCAGACACCTTCATGTCTTTCTCTCTTGATACATTTTTTTCTTGATTCTATAAGTAAAACTTGATTGTACCTTCATTCAGTGACTATTTTCTAATGATTTTTCTCTTTTACTAATCCATGAGTGCCATGAGGACAGGGACCTTGTCTGTTTTGTTCTCTATTCTTTACCTAGAACCCAGCACAACGCTTAACCTATAATAAACTCTCAATGAATATTTGCTGAATGAATAAAGACCCACTGACTCCATAGAAAGAAGATGCTTTTTCTCTGACATTCCATTCTCTTCCATAACCCAATCCCACCCTTAGGAACTCCAAATAACCCATCTAGTTTCATTCTTAATGCATCTTTATTTTATTTTATTACTATATTTTATTGAGACAGAGACTTGCTCTGTCACCCAGCCTGGAGGGCAGTGGTACAATCTCACCTCGCTGTAACCTCCACCTCCTGGGCTCAAGCAATTCTCCTGCCTCAGCCTCTTGAGTAGCTGGGACTACAGGCACCCACCATCATGCCAGGCTAATTTTTGTATTTTTAGTAGAGACAGGGTTTCACCATATTGGCCAGGCTGGTCTCAAACCCCTGACCTCAAGTGATCCTCCCACCTCAGCCTCCCAAAGTGCTAGGATTACAGGTGTGAGCCACCGTGCCTGGCCCTAAGTCCATCTTTATTATCAGCAAGTTGGAGAAAATTATTCAGGTTTGCTTTTCATTTGTCATTTGATCTTTTTAGTACTGTGTAAATAAAACTCTAAAGGCATATAAAGAACTAGATTGTTTCTGAATTTTCCTAGTTAAGATGTAAAACCAGGGAAGACCTGGAGAGAACTACTTCAGGCAATATGTGTTAAGAAGCTGACCATAGAACCATGGTCTAGACAAGGGAGTACCCTGACATCTAGATCTTTTAGTCTTTCCCAAAAGCACTTCCTCTAGAATTCATTCTTTGAATCCCCCTCCTTTCCCTTATTGGACATGCATGTCTACCTACAAATAGCTTCTAATTTTTTTCTCCCTCTATTTTTAAAATCATATTTATACAGAAGATACTTTTTCTTCCTTTTTAGGGCTTCTGAAGATCTCTTCCAGGAAGCAGATGAGGAGTTTCCATGGCATAGCTCCTCTGCCAGCTCATTTCAGTTTGAATTCCTCCTCCTCATACTGCAGCATTTTTGTTGTCTTCATGAAAATGCTATTTGGGGTTCTTATTCAGTTTTTCTACCTCTGTGTTTCAAGGATAGCATCTTTACACTTATGCTTGATATGCAGACTTTGCACAGTTTTCATCTCGCACTCTGTCCCAGGTGAATCAGTGGACAAAAATATATTTGGGTATCTCATTTCCTTCGATGGATAGTTACAATCAGAATAGCTAGTTAATCCATCAGTATTGGCTTTGAAGATTTTGGCATTTGTTGAATAATAACAATTTGGGTAAGGACAGTACAAAATCTAAATATTTGACTGAACTATTCTTCTTAACATTTTACATGCTATCATACACTCACAATCCATCTCTTACTTTATTTCCTTAGAAGATTTGAGATGCTAATTTTTACCTTTCTGTTTTTAAATCACATATGCTCATATTTTCAAATGCATTCTCTCAAGTTGCTTGCATAATTGAATGTTCTAGTATGTGTTTGCGCAAAACATATTCACCATTTAAAAGGGCATTTGCGTGTGTAGAACAGTTGCTTTAATTTTTGCACAACAATGAAAATCAACAAAGTATGATTTTAAACTGAATAGTATACATTTTATATAATATTTACGGAGAAAATTAAAACTCCAGTACTCCTGTGAAATGATTAAAGATACTTTCAAGAATCTTTTTTCAGGGCTGCTATGTACCAGACATTATCCTAGGTGCTAGAGACACAAAGATGAATAAGAGCAAACTTCTGTGCTTGACGTACACACTAATGCAGAAAGATAGAACCTTGCTCTACTAATTGACATACAATCTGATATAAGCTGTGATTGAGGTATGAAAAATATAGAAAATTCCATGTTCGTCTGAAACTAGCTGTCTTCAAAATTAACAGGATCCTAGACCTAAGATATTTCTCCCATAGAATTTTTTCTCCTTTAACCAAATACTGTCCTAGGAAGAAAGCATTTGGGTGGCAGAAGTGTTGCCTAAGGAGAAGATGACTTAGCCAGCTTTCTCCTTCTATTTCACATTTGTATCAAACTATTAGTAAACACCCATTAGGATGAATTCAAAGCAAACGAGTGGGAATAAATGAAATCATTGTGAAGAAGACAAATGTTGCAAATTCCAAAATCTTAAGAAAATTATTTAGCCTCAGAGAAAAATCCAGGCAATTTAAAACCTCACAATGGCATTCACACAGATGCTACAGTTGATGTGTCTTTACATAGGATTGTGAAAAGGTAGGAAAACTGCTCATAATTGAAAGTGTAAATATAGAAAAGGAAGGCTGCTGGAGGGGGCGAGAAGGAAGACAGACTGCGGTGTCCTAAGAGGATAAGGTTTGCATTAGACAATATGCAAGTCAACAAGAATAGAACTAAGGGAAAACAATACTTAAGTCTGTCATGAGGGTCCTAAAAAAAACCCAGGCATGGAAAAAGTAAAAGCAAGAATATCTGTGCCAGTGCTGGACTAAGAAGGGAATGAACCAGAAGAAGGAGGCAAAGAAGATGCTCCCATTTTCCCAGAAGCCTTGTCATTCTTTCTTTAAGGTGTAAAACTTATCAGAGCACACATCTTTTGCAGTCACATTGTATGTGAAACTCTCTACTAGTTACTGCGGGATGGGGAGGGAGGCAAGAGGAGGGTTTGGGGTGGACTCCTTAGCAATAAGAATATCAGCAACAGTGTTGTTGGCACTTTACAGCAATGCCCTAGCAATGAAATACATAATATCAATGAACTTAGCAACAATGGCTCTTGGAGACAATGCTCTGAATGGCAGTACTCATAGAATCAACACTCTTTACATCAGTACCATTAGGTACAACATTCCAAAGGAAAAGGTCCCCTTGCTGGGTGCACTATCATTGGCAAAGTCTGCTGCACTGTGATTGAGATGATTGGCGATTGCCAGCTTTGAGGTCTGCAGAGGGTTTATAGCCCTCCACTTGTACTGTAATTCACTCTTACAGCACTTCCAACAAACCCTGTATTTCACTCTCCAACTACTCTGGTTTGACCTAGAGCCGAGGAATAAAGGCAATTAGGTGGCTGTTTAACTTGCTGGTCATTTCTTCCCATCCTCCCTGATCCATAGCAGCCTTCGTGTCAAATCCCAATCTGACTATTAAGGAAATCAGCATCTCCCTTTGCAGTGGCTGATGGTGTCAATCTAGGAAAGCTAAGGACTGCAGGAGAAGAGAACGAGTGACAGGGCAGACTTTCAGAAAAGTTCAGCAGTCATTCAACTGTCAACCTCCTTTACAGAAAATCAAAAATGACAATCAGTTCCTGAGAAAGGGTATAATTTCCCAAACCAGATAAAAAGACAATGCCAAACTGAAGAACTACAGTGAAATCTCAGAAGGGTTTCTCCGTCTCTCTCTCTCTCTCTCTCTCCTTTCTCCTCTCTCTCTCCTTTCTTCTCTCTCCTGCCAAGAGATTTTCTCACATCAAGCTACTGCTATGGGTTGCAAGTGAACGAGTTGAAAGTAGCTTTTAATTAAAATGAGAAGGTAATAAAAGGAGATTTTGTTTGTTGTCCCCCAACTCCTTCTCATGTTTCAATGTTCCACGTCTGTAAGACAGCCTGGCTGTCAGTCACTCTGCTGTATCTTTGATAACCTCCCTGCAGCCCCAAGCTGTTAAGGTTTCTATAGTAGCAGCACCATATTGTACTTTTTAAAATTGTTTGTCTTCCCTAAAGACCTTGTGTCAGTGAGGATCGGGGACAATCTTTTATCTCTATATCTTCAGGTCCTGGCACAATGCTTGGTATAAAGTAAACTGGCAACTAGTATTTGCTGTATGAAGTAAGTGAGGCTTTTTATGTTTTACCAAAACAGAAAAAGGATATTCTGTCAAAATTTTCATTTATATTCATTTGTAGATAAAAGCTGTTAAGTAACAATTTGGGGAATAATGGAAAGAGATGGCCTTTCAATCAATACCACCTGATTACTTAGCCTGGATTCAAATTATAACCTGGTTATCTCTGGGTAAGTTCCTTAGTCTCTCAGATTCTGAGTATCCTCATCCGGAAAATGGGGAAGATGAGATTTAGTCATATGGTGATTATGACAATTAAGTACATAATGTCCAGAAAGCGTTTGGGACATAATATCGAGCACATAGTAAGCACTACAGAAATGCTACCCGATATCAAAATGCCCAGAGCAGTATCTGGCACAGGGGAGGAGCTGAATAAATGGTAGTTTATTCCCACATAGATTTACTTATATGGGTGCACTGAAGACCAAAAATGTTGTCTTTTAAAATGTGCATCAGACTGGGGGAAATAAGATATTTTCTCTACAAAGAAAATACAAACTGGTGATGAATGCGGTGATCCATGCAGAGTGGTCTGAGAGTCTTGTTTTATCACTGGTTGCCCAATAAGGTTAGTTTTAATTTGATGCATGGAAAGGAGTTTTTTAATAACTTGCTTTGAGGTATTTTAGGCAAAGATTTAGTACAAATCTTAACTCTACTTGTGCCTGTAGAGATTTATATTCTGCTTTTAAAGTCAAATCATTTAGGATCAACTCCATTGCATATATTAGAAAATAAGTACCCCATAAATACACTCTCACATCTATCCGGCTCCCCGGAAGCTGCAAATAACCATGAATTTTCGTTGTGCTTTACATTTTCCAGAAATGGCATAATAAATAAATAAATAAATAAATACTTGAATGGCAAATCAATACAATATAACCTTGTTATAAGAGACTCTTTCTTGCCCATTTTAAACAGGCTGTCATAAATACAGAACTGCCATTTCCTTTCACACACCAATGTAAACTGCAACATGATCTATTCCACGGATGCCAATTTTGAACATGAAGATCAACAAGAAGCCTGATGATACATCATATTCACTTTTTAAATAATCTCCATTTTAAATGAAATATATCACGCATCCAATTAAATGACGCCATAAAATATATAAGGGATTTATATGCATACGATCTCTATACTGGTAACATAGAAAAGAATTAAAATTTACTCAACATACAGACAAAAAGTAGATTTAATTTTCATTATTGGTGACACCATTCGATAATAACCATAATATATAGTACTTAATGAGTACCTCTAAGATGTTGTCTCTAGTTGTAGGCTCATTTATTGCTTACAACAACCTGAAGAGGTAGGCACAGTCACCTCCATTTCACAGGTAAGGAAATTATATTCTCATAAACATTCTGTTTACCAACTGTTCTGGCTTGGTCAACAGCCAAGTTTTATACCAAGTCCCACAAATGTAGATTTCAGTTCTTCTCCTGTTCACTGATCAAACCTGACCTGTGCACTGTCTTTATCCTCTTGTTCCTGGGGACAACCTTTGTAGAACACTGAAGCCAACTGAGGTTTAAAGTAGCCACAACAACACAAGGACTCAAAATATTTTAGGGAAAGAGTGATGGAGTAAGTTAAACCCACTTCACCACTACTCTTTTCCTTGTAAAGATTCATGACGAAAAAAATAGCTGTGTTCAAACAGCTAACAAACTGGCAATGGAAAGCACATTGCACCTATTCTACTGAATGCCGAATGGAAGAACTATGACCGTGGGTACATGCTATAGAAAGACAATTTAACCCTAAAGGGAAATTTTAACCCTTTCCTTCTAACAGTCAGAGCAATTAGTTCACTTGCTGGTAGTTTAAAAACAGAGACTGATAAACAAACAACAAACAATCAAACCAATACTTGCTTCAGTGATGTAGGACTCGAGTATCAGCTTGTTGATTTTACGGGGCAACTTTTAAGGCATCCTCCAACCCTGAGGCTCTATGATATTTCCTTCTATGTTTTGGCATAGGGCTTGGGGAATTCCAATGTTATGCTGCACATTAGGTCAGCAGCTACCTGGTGCTCTCTGTTAATTTAAGTCCCTTTAGAAAAATAGCCAAGGTGGAAGAAATTTGAGAAGCTACCCCTAGACAGACCCTGAACAATCTCTAATTCACAGAATGGCAGTATTTTGCCTACCTGACTTATAAACATCCATCATTTATTATTGCAGATGATTTGCTCCCCATTTTTATATTTATTTCACATATGTGATTGTATAAGATTTTTTTCTTTCTCCTTTGGCCTCCAGTTCTTTCACATCTCTTTATCCTCAAACCCTATCTCAGTGATGCTCTAGTTCCATCTGGCCCTTTACTCATTCGGAGTGCATTATCCAACATTTCAGATGATCCTCATCCTCTGGCCCTAGCTTCACACCTTTATTCTTCCATGAAGTTCTGAATGCAAACTTTACTATGGAGAACACCCATGTTGTTCATGTTAGAATTAGTAATGATTATAGCCCAAGTACTGTTCTAAGTTCTATCTCATTTAGTTCTTACTCCAATTCTGTAAGTGTTGTCTTTATCCTTCATTTGAGGGGAAAGATAAAGGAAACTGAGGCTCAGACTGGTGGAGTGACATGCACAAGATCTCAGTGTTAGTGACAGTGTGAGGGTCTGTTCCCAGGGCACTCTTCACCACTATGGCACACTGTTTTGCTCCACATGCCTTCAACCTACCCTTTTCCACCATGACTATCTCTCTGTCTTGGTTTTCCCTCTCTCATTTCTTCCTGTTGTCTGGTCTTCCTTCCAAAGCTTTCTCCTCCCACTGCCGTAACGACATGTTTCATGTCTGTGTTTTCTGTATACATCCATCTTTGATCTTTTCCATTTTCAGTCTCACTTTCCCCTGGCCCATTGCTCTCTTCCAACAACTTTGCTTAGATCTCTCCAATTTACTGCCAACATTCCAGAAATCATATTGGGAAGGAATTACCTCTGTTTCTTTGGCATCATCTCCTGGCTTGAGCCTGTTGGCATCTGTTAGAATTTGCTCCCCACCCCACTTCACAGCACTGCTAAATTTATTCTTAATCTATGTCCCTTTCCTAAGTGGGCTTCTTTATCACTGCCTTGATGCTGTCAGCCCTGTTCACCAGCAATGCCTTTGGCAACTCCCTCAGCCCTCCTATTCCATTACTCTCCTTGTCCCTAGGTCTGCTTCTACTTTTCTGATCTGTCCTATCTCCTTCTCAAGCTCTTTGTCCTCTCATCGTCATCTAAAAATAACCATTCCCCAAGGCTCTGTCCTTGACTTTATTTTCTCCTCTGTCTGTCTTCTTTGCCTCACCAGTCTCACCCACTGAAAGAGTTTAAACTCTTTATGCCATCAAATCTCATTTGTGAAGGTTAGAACCAGCTAGGGCCTTTCTTTATTGTGACTCCTTGACCTCAAATGTGAGATCTTCAAGTATGTCAGGCATAGTGAAATGGGGAAGAGTGGATTCCCTAATTAATGATAAGTCTTTCCAGAACTAAAAAAGGAAACAATAACATTGAGGAGAGGCAAAAGAGAAAGAAGAGTCCCGAGAAAAAGTTCTAGTGAGAGAGAGAGATGGATACAGATGAAATATGAAACAATACATAGCCCCAAAACCATTTTTTGGGAAATCAAGAGAGTAGCAAGATTTTAGTCAACTTTTGTAGCTCAAAATTTTTTGATCTACTCACCAAAAATTCATAGTGACTCTCTGAGGAAAGCCTGAAAACCTCCGAAACTATTAATCTACACAAAAATTTTAATAAAGTTGGAAATAATTAGAGAAAAGGTAGAGAAAGTTCAGCTAAAAAATGTTCAGGTGTATTTTAAGGATAAAGATAATAAAAACAATGCTGCATACATTAAAGTGCTTGGAAGTTTATATATGTATATTATTCATACATTATATATTATTTCTTTTTCTTTACGTAATATATGTATATTACATATAATCATATATATTTGTTATTTTGAAAAGTTGTAATACTGCAAGGAAGTTTTATTAATTCTATTTAACATATAAGGAAAATGATTCTTAGAGAGTTCATGTGGCTGACAAGTAGTGGAACTGAAATTTAAAACAAGAATTCTCCGTTTCCAGTTATTTCCATTATGACATAAACACTTAAATGCGAATTTAAGAGTCAAAGTGTATTTTAAAGAAAGGCAGGTCAAGGATAAATGGAAATACTAAATAATAAAAAACACGGACTAGGCAAATAACTTACTCTGTCATACGTCTTAGGCCTTCTGATTTTCAGAGCCACTTCTCACTCTTCTATTCTTCTTCTCTTTCATATTTAAGAAATACACAAGTAGACACATGCTTTCTAACATGGGGTGGGAGAGATTAAAGAAATTTAGGAGAGGTATTTAGAAAACTAAAGGCATACTGTGATTTATCAATGGTCATGATTCTTTTAGGCAAAGACAATAAATTATCTTATTGTCTTTAAAGACAATAATTGTATCTTATTCAAACATTTGTTAATACAACAAATATTTACTAAGCACCTGTCCTAGGCAGAAAAAAAAAAAAATATTGACAAAGTCAGGTATTTGCCCTCATGATGCTTATATCCATCCTGTTTACATTCCTCAGACATTACATTCTTCAAAATTCAGTCTCAGAAGCCACCTGATTTAGCTCAAAACAAGGCAGGTAGATCTGCTTTCATGTTATAACATGCTGTGAAAAAAAACTTTCACTATGCTCCATGTGTAATTGTTATGATTACGTGAACTCTTTTCCTTCCAAATTATGATTAACTTGAAGTTAGGGTCTGCAACGTATTACATTTGTACCCCAAGTTCGTTTCACAATGGCGGGCATAAGAGAGAAGGCCGATACATCTTTTCAAAATTGTTGAAAAGAAAATTTATTAAATTTTTATTTTCAGAAATACAGTGTGCTAAGGACCTGGATAGGTCATCTTGTTGAAATCTATTTAAATTGACAGAAAGTCTTCAAAAATCATCTTAATTCACTAATTAACAAAAACATAAGGAATATTTGGGTTAAAAACAAAGTTAAGGAGGAATCTAGGGAGATAAGATGACTATTTAAAATAGTTTTTGCTTGAGAGTATTTGCAAAAACAGGAAATTAAGCCTTGGTTTTTCCACCTTATGAAACTTGAGGCATAGGAATAACAATTTTAAGACCCATTCAAGGTACAGATTCTAAAAGACGATCCTCCCACTTTTAAAAAGCAATCACCAAAGGACAACACTGTACTGCTCCCCGCTTCAACAGACTACAAAAACAAAATATTGATGGTTTAAAACTTTGTGTCAGTGAATGAAAAGCTATCTTCCTTGAGAAATTATAACCAAGATTCAGACCTCATATTGTAGTCTGAGTACATACTGCATTGGTGGTAAGAAAAGCTTCAAGCCAGGACTTTGTTGGAGGTAGTCTTAGACTGGTAAAGCCTCCAGATATCTGGCTAAAGCAAACACCAATTAAATATGGAGCAGCTCACTTTGATCCAATACCTCAAACAATTTCCACAGAAAAAAATGTAAATGATGATCAACAGGTAGTAAACACCCAAGAGCAAAAGTATTGTGAGGCAGAGCCAAGCAGAAAAAAAAAAAAATAACAAAACCTGACCCAAACAGAATTTAAATACTAAAATTAGCAGAAATAATATATTGACCACTATGTTTAATATGTTTAAATAAATAAAATAAAGGTTTGAAACTATTAGCAAAGAGCTAAATAATTTGAAAAATAACTTTTAAACTTCCAAAAATCAAGATATACTAGAAAATAAAAACTAAAGGAACTTACTTAAAAGCAGGTTACACTTAGCAAAAAAGATAATCAATTAACTGAATAATAGCACTGAAGAAATTGTTCAGAATACAACAAAGAGGGGTAAATAGATGTCAAGAGACATGAATGATAAAATGGGAACGTCTAACACAACCTAATGGAGTTATAACAGAAGAGGTGAGACAGAATCAAAGGTAATATCTGAATAGATAATGGCTATGAACTTTTCAAAACTAAGGGTTTGTACTATGATAAATTCAAGAATCCAAAAAATCTCAAGCAAGAGAAATGTTGAAGCTATAGAATGTTAAAAGATCTTACTCAGCCAGAGACAAAAGGCAGATTGCATTCAAAAGAGCATCAGTTAGACTGACAGCTGTTTTCTCTTCAACCACAGGGAAGGAAAACAGTGAATGATATTTGCACTATAAAGATAGAAAATAACTCTTGTCTTAAATTGTCATAGCAAAATAACTTTCATGAATGGGAAGATATAAAGACATTTTACAAAAATAAGAAGTTTAAGGTTTTCCACCAACAAATTTCCACTAAAAAAATGTAAATAACATAATTTGGACAGAATTCTCAAAATACAAGTCTTAATTTCAAGAAGGAACGAGCAGCAAAGAAAGTGGTAAATATCTTAAAAAATCTAAACAGACTTTGACATCCTAAAAGGTACAACTTGTAATGTTTTAATATAACACTAAAATACATGACAACAATAAATGGAAAAGGACATTTGATAAAATTCAATATCCTTTCATGATTAAAAAAAAACTCTCAACAAATTAAGAATAGAAGGAATGTACCTTAATATAATAGAAGCCATATATGACAGACTCATAGGTAACATCATACTCAATAGTGAGAAGTTGAAAGCTTTCCCCCTCCTATCAGTAACAAGACAATGATGCCTACTCCTACAGATTCTTTTCAACATAGTATTAGAAATTCTAGTTCAAGCAATTAGGCAAGAAAAGAATAAAGGCCATCCAAACTGGAAAGGCAGCAGTTAAAATGTCCTTGTTTGCAGACAACATGATCATGCATATAGATAACCCTTAAGGAATCTACCAAAAAAACCATTAGAACTAATAAAAAAAAATTCAGGACAGTTGCAGGATATAAAATCAACATATAAAAATCAGTAGCATCACTATACACTGGCAATGAAGTATCCTACAAAGAAATCAAGAAAACAATTGCATTTATACAATATTTACCAAAATAATTAAAATACTTGGTAATTAATTTAACCAAAGAGCTGAAAGAACTATTCATTGAAAGCTATATACTATTGATGAAGGGAATTAAAGAAGGCACAATAAATAAAAAGATATACTGTGTTCATAAATTGGAAGAATAAATATCACTAAAATTCCCATACTATGATAGCAATAAGAAGATTCAATGCAATGCTTACCAAAATTCCAGTGACATTTTCACAGAAGTAGAAAAAACAATCCTAAAATTTATGGGGAACCACACACAAAAAAAGCCCTGAACAGTCCAAAAAAGTGAAAAGAAAAAAGGTGGAGGCATCATACTCCCTGACTTTAAAATCTACTACAAAGCTTTAACCATAAAAGCATGGTACTGACATAAACACAGACACGCAGACCAATGGAACAAAATAATGAGCCCAGAAATAAATCGACACATTTATAGTCAAATGATTTTTGACAAAGGTGTCAAGAACACACAACGAGGAAAGTACTGTTTAATATAAATAAAGTACATTTAATAAATGGTGCAATGATAACTGTACATTCATGCAGAAGAATGAAATTGAACCCTTATCTCACACCATAGGCAAAAATCAACTGAAAATGGATTAAAGACTTAAATATAAGACCTGAAACTGTAAAACTCCTAGAAAAAAAAAAATAAGAAAAAAGCTCCATGACATTGGTCTGGGAAATGGCTTTTTGGCTATGAAGCCAAAGCCACAGGCAAAAAAAATAAAGTAAAACAAAATAAAGCAAACAGCTAAATGGGATTACTTCAAACTAAAAAACTTTTACACAGTCAAGGAAACAACAGAGTGAAGAGACAACCTATAGAATAGGAGATACTAATTGCAACCCATATATTTGATAAGGGTTTAACATCCAAGATATGTAAGAAACTCAAACAACTCAATAGTAAGAACAAGCAAAAAAACAACAAAAACCCAAATAATCCAATATAAAATGGGCAAAGGATCTGAATAGACACTTCTCAAAAAAAGACATACCAATGTCCAACAGTTATATGGAAAAAATCACTAATCGTCAGATAAATGCTAATTAAAACCACAATGTGATATCATCTCACAGCTATTAGAATGGCTATATCAAAAAGACAAAAGATAACAAGTGTTGGAGAGGATGTGAAAAAAAGGGAACACTTGAACATTGTTAGTGGGAGTGTAAATTAGTACAACCATTATGAAAAACAGTATAGAGATGCCACTGAAATATAAAAAAGAAAGAATTATCTTATAATCCAGCAATCCCACTATTGGGTATATATCCAAAGGAAATGAAACAAGTGTATTGAAGAGGTATCTGCACTTCCTAGTTCATATTGCACAGTTGCTGAGATAATGAATCACTCTAAGCACTCATTGACAGAAAATGGATAAAGAAAATGTAGTAGATATACATAATGGAATAGTATTCATCCTGAAAAACGAAGCAAATCCTGTCATTTGTGACATGAATGAACCTGGAGGACATTAGGTTAAATGAAGTACGCCAGTCAGAGAAAGATAAACACTGCATGATCTCAGGTATATGTAGAATGTAAAAATGTTAAACTCATAGAAATAAAAAGAAGGATGGTGTTTACCAAAGATTTGCCGGAGTGTTGAGGAGATATTGGACAAAGGATACAAAATTCCATTTAGGTAGGAGGTATAAATGTAAGCGATCTATTGGTCAACATGGTGATTATTAATAACAATGTATTCTTGGAAATTGCTAAGAGAGTAGATTTTTTGCGTTCTCACCACAAAGAATGGTAAGTGAAGTGATGCACATACTAACTAGCTTGATGTCATGATTTCACAGTGTGTACATATTTCAAAACAACATGTTGTACACAATGCATATGTACAGTTTTTATCTGTCAATTTAAAAAACTTTAACTAAATAAAATACAACCCACAATAATATATAAACTGAGAGAAGGTGAATGAACTATTCAGAAAACAAATTAATGTAATGTTCCACAAAATATGCTACAGAGAGAGTAAAGGAGGAAACAGTTGCATTGCATATTATGAGCCTAGGATAACTTTGATAATAAAACCTTAACATGACAGAATAAAAGAGGGAAAAAAAGACCAATTTTGCTTATGGACAAAGACATAAATATCTGATACTAAATTTAATATCAAAACTAAATGATAATACAAGAAAGAAAAAATAAAGAATAATCTCACTCAAGAAAATAGATGCAAATATCCTAAACTAAATATTAGTAAGTTGAATTTGGTAATGCATTAAAATATTATATTCGGCTTACTAAATATTAGTAATATTAATTTCCTAATAGGCCGGGCTCCTATTAGAAGTGCACAGTTTATTATTTTTATATAACCTAACATAATTCATCACATTTGGAGAGAAAACATGATTATTATAATTGAAGCAGAAAATGCCTTCAATAAAATTCAAGAATAGACTTGTATTTCCAAAGCTTGTTAGAAAAAGGTGAAGTTTTTTTAAAGCATTCCGTGTAAAAATCTGAATAAAACTAGTGTGCCCCTTTCACCACTTCTATTCAATATCACAGGGGAGATCTAAATCATCCCAGTAATGCAATGAAAAAAATACTGTTTTTTTTTTATTAATTTAAGGTATAATTTTTTGTAAAACATTCTTTTTTGCATTTTATAATCAATGGCATCTTAGAAACAATGACAAATGCTAATATTCTACTAGAATAGAAGAAATAACCTGTAAATAATAAGAAATGTTAGAAAGAAATTTTTATGTAGAAAACTCAAATGATTAATAGCAATTTTTAGAGCTGAAAATAGTTTAGTAAGGTACTAGATATAAAATTAGCATCTAAAAGACAATTGTAAACTGGTTGTAATGGCTCATTCCTGTAATCCTAGCACTTTGGGAGGCTGAGGCATGAGGAGCACTTGAGCCTGGGAGTTCGAGATCAGCCTGGGCAACATAGGGAGACCTTATCTCTACTGAAGAAAAAAACAAAAATTAATTCGGCGTGGTGGTGCACTACTTGGGAGGCTGAGGCAGGAGGGAGGATGGCTTGTGACTTGTGCCTTGTGTCCTAGAGTTCGAGGCTGAAGTAAGCTGTGATCCAGCCACTGCACTCCAGCCTGGGTGACAGAGCAAAATCATATCTCAAAAAAAAAAAAAAAGACAACTTTATTTCTATACAGTGGTAATAACTAGTTAGAAAATTCATAAGAAGCCGGATGCAGTGGCTCAAGCCTGTAATCCTAGCACTTTGGGAGGCTGAGGTGGGTGGATCACATGAGGCTAGGAGTTCAAGACCAGGCTGGCCAACATGATGAAACCCCATCTCTACTAAAAATACAAAAATTAGCCTGGTATGGTGGTGCATTTTTGTAGTCTCATCTACTCAGGACACTGAGGCACAAGAATCACTTCAACCCAGGAGGCAGAGGTTGCAGTGAGCCGAGATCGTGCCACTGCACCCAGCCTGTGCAACACAGTGAGACTCTGTCTAAAAAGAAAAGAGAAAAGAAAATTCATAAGAAATAGCATGAAATATGAAATATAAGGTATTTATGAAAAACTAAACTAAAAATGTGTGAAACGTATACAGAGAAAATTACAAAACTTTGTTGAAAGACTTTTAAGAGTCTCAATAAATAAAAATGTATATCATGTTCATGGATTGGAAAGTTCTTACCAATATCAGATTCTAGTTCTCCACAAATTACGTTATAGATTCAATAGAATTGTTATTAAAATTTCAACATTTTGTGGGGGGATGTGTTGTGTGTGTATGTGTGTGTTAAACTGTTCCATTATTCTGGCTGTATGAGAAACCACCTGAAAATTCAATGACTTAAAACGACAGCAATATTTATTTTATTCATGAATTTGGGCTGAATTCTGGGAACCTCTTATTTCTGCTCCACTAAACATCCCAGCAGTTGGAACTGCATGAAGGAGGAGGTTAGGATATCTGAAGCTTTGCTTTCTCATATGCTTGGCACCTAAGCTGAGGGCTGGAACAGTTGATGTCGGAACAGCTGGGGCTTCTTGGGCATCTCTATTTCTATACATTCTTCTAATGTGATCTCTCATCACCATTGCTTTAGAGTTGCCAGATACTTTACACATGAGCTCTGGATTCTTGAGGTACATTAATGGGACAGGGAGCCAATTGGAAGCTTAAACAGCTTTTATGACTCAGCCTTAGAAGATTTACATCACCTTTGTCATAATCACAGGGCTACCCAGATTCAAAGGGTAGGAACACAGACCACATTCTTGATGAAAATGTGTCAATGTCAGATTGTAAAAAGAGCCTGTAGGATGAAATAAGTTAATGGAGCCATCTCTGAAAAATGTAACTTCAGTAAGATCCTATAATTGTTATGGAAGACCAAAAGGCCATAATTAGCCAAAATATTTTTGAAGAAGAAAATGCCAAGACGTACTATAACACAATAATGCATTGTGACATAGAAATAGACATATTGACCAAGATAACGTAAATATATGGGCTGCACTACACACACATGCACATATACAAATATACACATATTTATATTAAAAACATGGAACATATGTTATGTGTGCATATATGTATATACATTCTTGGCTCACTCTTGGCTCTGTGTTTCTTCATTCATTTGTTCATTTGTTCATTCTTTCCTAACTGATATATATATAATGATATGATTTGGCTGTGTCCCCACCCAAATCTCATCTTGAATTGTAGCTCCCATAATTCCTACATGTTGTGGGAGGGACTCAGTGGGAGATAATTGAATCATGGGGGCAGTTCCCCCATGCTGTTCTCATGGTAGTAAATAAGTCTCACAAGATCTGATCGTTTTATAAGGAGTAACCCCTTTCACTTGGTTCTCATTTTCTCTCTTGCCTGCCACCATGTAAGACGTGTCTTTTGCCTTCTGCCATGATTTTGGGGCCTATCAAGTCACACAGAATTGTGAGTCCATTAAACCTCTTTTTTCTTTATAAATTACCCAGTCTTGGGTATGTCTTTATCAACAGTGTGAAAACAAACTAATACATATAGGTATGTGTGTATACACATACACATATACATACATATGTACACACACACCCCCATATATATGCACACATATATACCCATAAATATGTGTTAATATACATGTACATATATATACATATGTACACAAACATACCCATATATATGCACACATATATAGCCATATATATGTGTTTATCACATAAGGAAGAAATAATGTTGGAACCTAATTCATACCATATACAAAAATCAATTCCAGATAGATTAAATTTCTAGAAAAATTATTGTGATTTACCCCACTCATTTTTTAATGTTTCTTCCCAATATTAAAAAATATCCCAATGGGAATAAAATCAACTTTGTCTTTTATCATTGTTAATTTTTTTACTTTCTTTGTCTGACAGTCAATTACCTTACGGCAAACTACTTTGAGTCCTCACCTGAGCAATATTTAATGAAACAACTCAAATGCCACATATGTTAATTGTCCTAAATGATTGCATCAGAAAGAAAAATTGAACCATGGCCCAGCCTTCCATATTTTGTCTTATTTTTTGGGAAGAAACTGAAGAAAGGATCAAGATCATGTGTAAAAATACTGTCAATCTTAACAATGCACTACCATTAACTCAATTGGGAGTTTTATTTTGGCTCTTTTCCTTTCCTTGATTGGTAATAATCAGTAGGCATGAGATAATTGTTTTGTTTACATTGAGTTTGTTCACAAAGAATCTAAATTTGTAAGAACTACTTGTATTTGGCAAGCATTATTGTCAAACCGCTCTGACTATCCAAGTTTCTCAAAGGCTAACATTAACTGAGTTTTTCTAAGAAAAATTGTAGATACATCCTGTCAACCCTCGTTCACTGTTGGCCCCGCATGTATTTTTATTCATTTATTTGTTCATTCATTCTTAATTCACTTTATATGTGTTTATCTCTATCTCTTGGTCACTTAATATGTACCTGGCTCTTTTACTAATTCCGTATATTCATTAGTAAACAAAATAGGAAAAAAAATTCATCTTATAGGATTTAAATTCAAGTGAATGGAAACAGAAAATATTAATATAAATCATAATTAAACTGATTCTTTGATATGTTAAAATATGATAACTGCAGTAGAGAAAAAGAAATAATAAAAGTGTCAAGGATCTAGGTATCAGTTAAGCTTCTGAAGGTCACCCCAGTCAGAAGACAATTGAAGAATTTGAAGTAGATGAGGAAATGTGTAGTGATTTTCCTTGGTATTTAGCAATGGTGGTGAAAATCAGTCACCTGACAAACCTTAGGATTATCATCATGCGTATCCTTCCAAAATGTCAAACATGTGTTCCCTTGGTCCTAAGCAACAAATTGTGTTGTAGTGGAAAAAGTAAATGTTTTAGACTTAGAAAGCCTTAAGTTCTTGTCTACCTGCAAAACTTACTGGAACCATATCCCTAGGCAAGTTTCCTGACTCTCTTCACTTTAATTTATGAATCTGTGAAAAAAGAATGTAATATATCCCCTTTTATATGCTTGGGCTTGCTGTTAGTTTTATGTGATTGAAGTAGATGTATAATTCATCCTGTTTTATACTACCTTTATGTTTTCTGAAAACATTTTCAGAAAAAAAACTAGCAAACATAATAACTGTTCATAAGTAAAGTTACAGGTGAAGAAGGTAAATGAAACTATATTCATTGCCTAATTAGCATAAAAAATAGCGCTTGCCTTATTATTGCATTCACTTAGATTACTAAATGCCTACTGTCCATTCTATATTCTGGAAATTCAAAGATTAATTAAAATTTATTATTTCTTTCATTATTTAGAATTTAGAAAAGAGGCAGAGCTACAGTCAATGATAATGTAATGTGATAAATTTTGGAGTTGAGTATTACTAGATCTACAATGTAAGTAAAGAGAACTACCAGAATCTGTCTGAGAGGGTTGGAGAAATGTTTCCAAGAAGAGGTAAACATTTGAGTTGTGACTTAAGGTACAATCATAAGTTCAGTCGACTGACATAGAAAAACACATTTTAAAGGGGAAAGCAGATGCAATGGAACCAAACCATAAGAAAGCTTAACATTTTCAGGGAACTCCAGGCAACCTTTTCTGACAACAGCAAAGGGTGTAAAGGATGATCAACAGATGAACACAGAGAAATCAGTTACGCCCATATCCTAGGCACTGTTGACCTTCTTTATGCATGGTGTAAGGAAATGACATGGTCAGTTTTTCGATAAAGTTCTGCCACTCTGGTGATCATATAATAAAATGATGACACTGGAATGAGAAAGATAAAAGGTAAATGCCAATAGTGCAAGTGAGACTTTATGAAAGCCTGAATTAACACAGAGGAGCAGGGTTAACTGTAATCAGGGGATGTGCATAAAAGATGCTTAAGAGTTAGAATCAGTGAGTAAGTTCTGGTTAATATTAATTGAGTTAAGACATGTAAAGATATTCATTTAAGTAAGATGAGACCAAGGACTAAGGATCTAATCATGAGAAATGCCAGTGTTAAGGGAGAAGGAGAGAGAAAAAAACTTGAGAAGTCTGAGTTAAACTAATGTGAACTTTAGAAGAAATACCAACAGGTAGAGGTATCGTAAAAGCCAAAAGAAAACAAATATTAAAGAAAAAGAGGTCAAACAAAGTCAAATGCAAAGAAAATTCAAACAAAATAAGTACCAAAAATTGTTCACTGATTTTGCTAATTTACAATGTGTATTAATGAGATTTTAAATTATAACCCAAATCAGATGAGCTTAAGCAAAACTAGTATAATTCACATGACGGATACACATAGAATTAATGCTGGAAATTTAAAGAATCTAATTAATATGGTGACTTCCTTCAGTCCTGCTTTTCTCTATGCTGATTCCATGTCTTGCCTACTGAAATAAAGAAAAAATTGTCTCTCATCTCTCTTACTTCCAAGCATCTTCAGGCTTACATTCTCTCAAAACTAAGTCCTATAGAAAAAGAAAATTCTTCTTAACAATAATCCTTTCAAACAATCCTTACAAATCTTTGTAACTGAGTCTCCACAGGTCTAATTGGCTTGGCATTTTGCATAAGCCTATTGCTGAAATAACCAGTTACCGATTAGACATTATTTGGATTGGCTGAGCTTTACTGATACTCCTTCCTTAGGCTGACTGACCCATTTGAATGTATGCTCTGTTAGGGCTAGAATAGAGATTCTAGAATCATACCTGACAATTAAGAAGTGCTCAGTATACAATTGTTAAAGTTTGCAGTTCCAGCTATGGCAGATTGTCTTGTATCAGACCAATTCAATTACCAAGAAAAACTATGAGGACAGGAAAAATGTTGACTGAAAATTTAATATTTTCACAAATACACACACACCCCAGAGAGTTTTCTAAGTATCTTCAGTGGCCAACATCCCATAGAGAAGAGAAAGACAAAGAGGTAAGACCTATATTTAACATCATTTTTTTCAAGTTATTTGCCAATTCACAAGTAGAAGTTAATAGGCCAAGAAATTAAGGTAACCTTTAAGAAGTCTTATAAAACTGGGAATACAGATGTTGGAGTTCAGAATCTGCTATGGTGAAGAAACCCAGTAAACACCTCAGACTTCCAGTTAACACCCTGAATAGCTACACCTTAAAATAGGTGTACAGTAGAAAAATACCAGGAATTTTTTTTAAACTAGTCAATTTCAGCTCAGACATACAAAGAGTTTTGAAGTTGTCACTCCTGTCACTTGATCTAATTGATATTTATAAAACACTTCATTAACAACAGCAAATACATATTCTTTTTTTAAGACTAGATTTTATTTTTAGACAGGGTTAAGTTCACAGTAAAATTAAACATAAGATACAGAGATTTCCTAGATCCCTCCTGTTGCTCCTCCAATACACACAACCTCCCTGACATTTCCCATCACAGTGAATTGGCCTTCTTATTTCTAGCACATACAAAGAAATATTCGAAAGAGATAACTGGGTCAGGTGCAGTGGCTCTGGCCTGTAATGCCAGCACTTTGAGATGCCGAGGCAGGCGGATCACAAGGTCAGGACTTCAAGACCAGCCTGGCCAATGTGGTGAAACCCTGTCTCCACTAAGAATACAAAAATTAGCCAGGCATGGTGGCATGAACCTGCAGTCCTCAGGAGGCCTAGGTGGGAGAACCACTTGAACCTGGGAGGCGGAGTTTGCAGTGAGCCGAGATGGCACCACTGCACTCCAGCCTGGGTGACAATTAGACCCTGTCTCAAAAATAATAATAATAAATAAATTATAATAAATAATAAAATTTAAAAGTAAAAGGAATAGGAGGTATCACTACAATCCTATAAGAATGACTAAAATAAAAAATAGTACCCACATCAAATATTACAGAGAGTGTTGAGAAACTAGACCATTCATACACTACCAGTTATAATATAAAATGGTACAGCCACTCCAGAAAATAGTTCGGCTATTTCTTTAACAACTAAACATGTAACTACTATACAAACCAACAATTGTACTCCCAGAGAAATAAAAATGTATGTTCACACACAGAAAAATACTGTACAGAAATGTTTTTATCAGTTTTATTTGTAATAGCCAAACACTGAAAACAGCCCAGATGTCCTTCTGCAGGTGAACAGGTAAACAAAATGTAGTGCACCTGTGTTATGGAATACTACACAGAAACAGGAGAAACAAGCTATTAATATACACAACAATTCGAATGAATCTCAGAGAATTATGCTGAGTAAAAAATGTCTCAGAAGGTTAGATACTGTATGATCTAACTTATAGAGTTTTCTTGAAATGACAAAATTAGAGAAATGGAGAGCATATTAGTGGTTAATAGAGTTAAGGAGGACATGAGGGCAGGAAGGAAGTGGGTGTGGCTATAAAAGGGATTTTTGTAGTGGTGGGAATGTCCTGTATCTTGACGGTACCAAGGGCAGTATTCTGATTGTTATATTACACTATGGTTTTGCAAAATTTCATTACTGGAGGAAACTGGATAAAGCATTTATGGAATCTCTCAGTATGATTTCTTATAACTGGATGTAAATTTATAATTATCTCAAAATAAAAAGTATATTAAAAATAAGTTACTGTTGAAGTAGTAAATGGAGTGGTGCCAACACCCCCAAATTATACAGACTAGGCATGAAGAAAGTATAATTCTCCAAAAAAAATTATGGTGGCATTACCAGAAGAATGGAGAGCGAATGCTGTGTGCAAGCACACAACTGTACAACATAGAAAAGCATCATAAAATATTATGTACTCTAGTCATTATATGTCATTATTTCATAATTTCATTGTTTTATTATCAAGAATTTGAGAAAACAAACGCGATTTGTCTTGCTTCTATCAATGGCAATCCTGAAATTGTACGCTTTCTGACATAGTTCTTAACTACGCTTTGGAAAAATATACTACTACTTCAGTGAAGATGAGAACGTTTCTGGAGATAGGAGAATAAAATGAATAAATTAGAATTACAAACAGTATCTTCCCATTGACCTCAAATATTTTATAAATTAGAGTTGAATAAAATATCTAAAATCAGACCACAGTGATAGAGTGTATTAGTCCCTCCTCATGCCGCTGTAAGGACATAACCAAGACTGGGTAATTCATTAAAAAAATAAAATGCCAGGCACGGTGGCTCACACCTGTAATCTCAACTCTTTGGGAAGCTGAGGTGGGCAGATTACGAAGTCAGGAGATTGAGACCATCCTGGCTAACATGGTGAAACCCAGTCTCTACTAAAAATACAAAAAATTAGCCGGACATGGTGGCGGGCGCCTGTAGTCCCAGCTACTCAGGAGGCGGAGGCAGGAGAATCGCTTAAACCCGGGAGGCGGAGCTTGCAGTGAGCAGAGATGGCGCTACTGCACTCCAGCCTTGGTGACAGAGCGAGACTGCATCTCAAAAAAAAAAAAAAAAAAAAAAAAAAAGAGGTTTAATCCACTCGACTCACAGTTTCACAGGGCTGTGGAGGCCTCGGGAAACTTACAATCAGGGAGGACAGGAAAGCAAAGACGTCTTTCTTCACATGGCGGCACAAAGGAGAAGAGTCAAGCAAAGGAGGAAAAGCCTCTTACAAACCATCAGATCTCGTGAGAATTCACTATCAGGAGGACAGCACGGGGGTAGCCGCCCCCATGATTCAATTACCTCCCACTGGGTCCCTCCCACTACATGTGGGGATTATAGGAACTACAATTCAAGATGGTATTTGGGTAAGGACACACAGTCAAACCATATGATGGAGTAACTAGCCTAATACGTTCTTAGAAGTTGTCATTACAGTATTTAAGATTCTTTTTTGAAGATGCCCTGCCTCTATATTCTCTGTGTTCAAATTGTGTACGTTTCTCTCGGCTAACTATGAGAATAGAAACCTAGGGAAGAAGAAATCGTCCAAGTTACCATTAGCGTCAACCAGCATTATCTGCACACTCAGAGAGGGCATGGCCCTGGACTGTTAAAGAAGTAATCTAAAGCAGAAGTTCCATTTTGGATTCACAAAAGGCATTTAAACTGCCCGTGAACATGGAAAACATTACTATTTCAGACCACTGAGGAGAATGTGACCTGTTTTGAGTGAGTCATATTTTTAACTGGATATGTCACTTTACGCTACAATAGTACCACATTTAAGGATCCATTGCAAGATCAACAAAGCAATAAGGCAAGCTTTTTAGTGAGGCAAATCCTTAAGTGGTTAATTGGCAATGTAGCTTGTAAGGTGCCTTCCTAATTTAAGATTCCACAATTTCATAAATGGTGCTAAATATTAATGATAATGAGAGTTCCCGTGTGTCTGGCGCTTTCTGGTTCAAAAAGCACTTTCACTTCAACAATTGCATTTTATTCTTACAATGAGCCCTATGAGGTATTCTTTCTCTTTAACCTATGAAACACCAAGGTTTCAAGAAGTGAAGTAACTCCAGAAGATTATGCAACCAGTGAGTGGTGTCATGTAGACTTGAACCCAGGTATAACTGTGTACGAATCTCTAGCTTTCTGCAGAGATCAGATTCCAGTGCCAGTATTGAAGTATTTTCTTGGAAAGAAATAAAATTGGCTCTAAGTTCTCTTATCTACAATCCAATTATATTAAAAAGTGGCTTCGTTATAAATCTGAGTACTGTACATTCAGGGGATGGTAGTCAGAAGACCCTCGTTCATTCAATTGCCAGCAATAGCATTACCTGTGTTTATTTTTTATGGATTCTTTCACAGACTTCAGACGCATTTACACAGCATATTAATAAAGGTGCCTGACAGTAAGGATTACAGACTCAGCATATAAAACAAAAGCAAACAGAATGGATATGTACTCGTAGAGACACACACACGTGTGCACACATACACATACACTCCTGGCATCTGAATGAAAAGACACTAACTCCTGACTTCCAAAGCCAGATATAATGGTTAATAAGTAAGATGCATTTTCCTAGGAAGCATATTTTGAAATGGGAAGATGGGATGCTTTTCTAAGGTCTGCAGAAGACTGTTTTTCAAAGTTTAAGATAGTTCTCTACATATGGTTCTCTTTAAAAAAAAAAAAAAAAAATTATTATTGATAGCTTTTTTTTCTATAACAAATTGTGTCTGGCTCTGAACTAGGGGAAATTTACATAAATCATGCCTACTCATTACAAAAATACTATATGATTGGTATTTTCATCCACATTTAACAGAAGTATAGATTAAAGTTCAGAAAGGTTAAAATTACAAGCCCAAGATATTTCAGCTATAAGTAGGACTCCAGCCTTGACAGGTTGAACTCCAAAGCCCACTTCTTTTCTACTATATCATAATACTCCAATTTGATTTTATGGATGTGATCACCATTTTTTCTATTTCTTGTCATAGGTAATTGGCTGGGATTAGAATTAGGAATGGCAAGGATAAACGGTTACACCCTTTTTCTGTCCTTTGATAGTAGAAGGAAGGGAAAAGTTCTTTTTCTTTGAGAAGATAATCATTCAGATACCCCAAATGGAAATAAAGCCTCATCTATACAATACAGTCTTGACATAGGGATAAACTTAAAAACCTATGAAGTAGAATTGAGAACCCAATAACCTCCATCTCATGCATTTATGGCCAACTGATTTTTAACAAGGGTGCCAAGTCCATTTCATAGAAAAGCAATAGTCTCTTCAATAAATTGTACTGTTACAATTGGAAAACAATGTATAAAATTATGAATGAATCCAGGCTCCTACTTCATGCCATGTAAAAATATTAATTCAAAATAAATCACAGACCTAAAATTAAGAGTTGAAATTATAAACCTATTACAAGAAAACATAAGGGCAAATCTTCACAAGTTTGGACTTGGCAATAAATTCTGAGATTTGGCACTAAAAGCACTAGCAACAAAAGAAAAAATAAATAAATGTTCTTCCTAAAAATAAAAACATGTGTATCAGAGGACATTATCAAGAAGGTGAAAAGACAACATATAGACTCGGAGAAAATATTTGCAAATCGTGTATCTGATAAGGTTTACTAACTAAAATAAATAAAGCAAACTTAAACTTATCAACAATAAAGCAAACATCCCGATCAAATAAAGGGCAAATTACTTGAATAGACATCTCTCTAAAGAAGATATGCAAATGGCTAACAAGCATATGAAAAGGTGTTCAACCTTATTGGTCATTAAGAAAATGCAAATCAAAATCACAATGACATGTCATTTCACACTCACTAGGATGGCTGTAACAAAAAAAAAATAGAAAAATAACATGTGTTGGTGAGGATGTGGAAAAATAAGAACCTACACGCATTTCTCATGGGAATGTTAAATAGTACAGCCACTGTGGAAAACAGTTTGATAGTTCTTTAAAAGGTTAAACAGAAAATTTCAATATGACCTAGCAGTTCCAGTCCCAGGTATATACCTCAAAGAATCAAAACTGGGTACCTAATATTTATTTCTGAGTCTTCATAGCAGCACTATTTGCAAGAGTCAAAAGGTACAAAAAGACCAAATGTTCATCAACAGAAGAGTGGATAAGCCAATTATGGTATACAAACACAGTGTAATATTATTCAATCATCAAAAGGAATTCAGTACTGATATAAGCTACAACTTTCATGAATCTTGAAATATTATGCTAAGTAAAAGAAGCCAGACATAAAAGATCACATATTTTATTATTCTTTTTATGGGAACTAACAAGAACAGGCAATTCCTTACAGCTAGAACAGAATTAGTAGGTTCCGGGGGATGAGAGTAGGAGAAAATAAAGAGTGATTGTTATTGAGTAGAGGGTAAGGGTATCCTGAGGTGATGGAAATCTTTTGAAACTGGAGAGAAGTAGTGGTTTCATAAAACTGTGAATGTATGTACTAAATGCCACTGAATTGTATGCTTTAAAAGGAGTAATAGTATGTTATGTGAATTTCACTTCAATTTTTTTTTTTTCAGTTAACCACTCTGAGCTCAGTCACGACCTCAAATACCTCTGCTACAATTTTCCCGAGATAAGCTTGAGTAGGCTTTGATCTCCATGTTTACTGCATATTTCCTGTCTGAATTTCATGAGTTCCCTTGTTTGCTACCATAGCTAGTTCTCAAGGAGATCAAACACCCCACTCCATTTAGGTACTGTATATTTAAATAATATTCCAAATCTTTACCTAATAAAATGTCCTTATATCCTCAGTCTTTTAATCTGACATTTCTTTTCTAAATTTTGAACTCTGCTCCTTAAATATCAAGAGAAAAACTTTCATAATCAAATCTTTTTTGATTTCTTCAGAGCCCTGGGAAAATGACCATCCACAAAAAGAAAAATATTAATATCAAATTGATTTTGTCAGCATTTAAACTGCACCACAGAAAAACTATGACATTTCATTTCGACTAGACCAAAACTTTTTGCAATTATAAAATAAAAGGTTCAGTGAAGAAAATTGAAAAAGTTTAGAAATATTCTTCATATTAGCAAACAGCAGCATTACACCATTGTTAACACATTGGCATTAATAAAGCTAAGGGTTACACGATTTTCATGGGCTGACAGGTGTAGTGCAGAGCTAAACCTGGCCTTGGAATCCTAATAAATCTTTACAATTCAGGCTATGTCATCTTTAACATATGAGATGATGTGTGTAAAAGCATTTTATGAAAATACAGTAATTTCCCCTTGTCTTCTGTTTTGCTTCTGTGGGTTCAGTTGCTTGTGACCAACCATGGTCCAAATATATTAAGATATTTTGAAAGAGAGAGACTAGATTCACAAAGCTTTTATTACAGCATATCATTATAAGTATTCTATTCTATTATTCTTGTTGTCAATCTCTTACAATACCTAATTTATAAACTAAATTTTAACATAGGCATGTAACTATAGAAAAAAATAGTATATATAGAGTTTGGTATTATCTGTGGTTTCAGGCATCCACTGGAGGTCTTGGAACATATTCCCTGCCAGTAAGAGGGGCCTATTATACCTCCTCAAACCACTAAAGTATAAAATATTATTTACATGCTTTCTGTAAAAACTGATGGTGAAAAAAGAAACAAAATTAAAGCTTCTGGATTATGTAATAGCATTTTTAACAAGGATATTCATTTATCCAACATTTATTGGATTTGTTATTGGAAAGGGCCATAATAGGCACCATGGATGAAGAGATATAAAAGGAAGTCTTTGACCTCAAAATGTTTTCAGTATGATAAGTGCCACAACTTAAAGACCAGATGGAGTCAGAGAGCTGATGGAATATGATGCATATGAGGGAAAGGAGTGGCAGATCAAAGAATGCTTCCCCACAAAAGCATTTTTATTCAAAGCATCACCTCAGGCCTGAGGATAGGTATTGGTTAGGCAAGTCAACAAAAATTGAACTAAACCTCTGGCTGAGAGTGAACCAAGTAAAGGCATTAAGTCAAGACATATATTGTATGGGGAAAAAATGCAAGTATTTCAACAGAACAAAGAATACTAAGTAAGTATCAAATCATGAAGGAGATCAGGTGCCTTGATAAGGAATATGGCCTTCATCTTGAAGACATTTACAAAGAAGCAAATGTTTTAAACATGTGAGACCTTATAATATTTACTGTTAAGTATATAACCTGATTACAGTATGACACTGTAAATTGGAAAGATCAGTTTACAGTAATATTGGAGACTAGACAGTAGACTAGATGTGCAATAGAAACCCATCTAGTACACAAATTTAAGTTACACTCTTAACAATGACTGTTGACATTTAAATTACATTTTTAATAATTATGTGAACTGTAAATAAAAGGGAAACTAAGCCCCAAAGTGTCAAAAGATCATAATGCATTAATATAGATGAGATCTGTGGCTTTTGTTCTCTCGGGGGTTTGGAACATCTTCTCCTGAGTACTTAAGAGCCGGAGTATTAACTGGCTAGCCACGCATACTATCAGGAACAACAGAAAAAGTTGGTGCCCAATCAATGTAGAAGATTGGACTAGTAACCCTCAATGAAACAAAAATTCCCAGAATAGAGACATGATCAGATGATAAGCTAAAAAATCACAGTTAAAAATTCAGGGAAGTTTCTCTTCAGTTTTACTTTTTGGATAGAGAGGAGAAAAATCGCCCCTATAATTCCTAACCAGCAATAATTGAATTTTTTAACTTGAACTCATACAACTTGTGGGATGCCTCTTCTCTCAAAAGGTTAAAAGTATAATTTTAAAGTCACTCTCATTGGTCATACAACTACAACCAAATGAAAGGAAATGCAAATCCCCTGTGAAATAATGCACTTTATAAATAGGCTCAAGGAATTCCCACAGATGAAATTCCCAGGAAATTTTCTAATGGTGAATGAAAACCAAAAACACCAAGGAAATAAATAATTATGAAAAGGATTTTGCATAAACTGAATAATAAATTATATAATAAACTGAAGAATCAAAGTCACAAAAATCTAAAAATAAGTGAATTTTTAAACACAATATATAAAATATGTTTCAAGAGGTAAAAGAAACTAAAGTATCACAAAAGAAATAAAAGACTATCAAATATGACCCCCACAAACTTGAAAAAGGACTAAATAGAAACCCTGGAAATAACAAATTATATTAATTGAAATTTACAAAACAATAGACAAGTTAACCAGCTAAAGATAGAAATCATAAATAATAGATCACAAAAAATAAAGATTTCAATACAAAAAGGGGGCAAGATGGTATATATGAAAGAGACATTAAGATACATGGAGGAAAAATGAGAATACCAAATATATCTAATCAGAGTTCTAGAAAGAAAAGACTAGAAAGGATAAGGCAAGAACCATATTAGAAAGAGATATTGGTTGAGTCTTTTGCATCTGCCTATAATGAAAACGCATCTATCAGACCAATCCTTCTGCCCAGAAAAACTATAGTATCAGATATATTAGTCCATTCTCATACTGCTATAAAGAACTACCTGAGACTAGTAATTTATGAAAAAAAGAGATTTAATTCACTCACAGTTCTGCAGCCTTAACAGGAAGCATGACTGGGAGACCTCAGGAAACTTAAAATCATGGTAAAAGGCAAAGAGGAAGCAAGCACATCTTACCACCGCGGAGCAGGAGAGAGACAGAGAGCAAAGGCGGAAGTGCCACACACTTTCAAACAACCAGATCCCCTGAGAACTCACTCACTTTCAGGAGAAGAGTAAGGTGGAAGTCTGCCCCCATGATTCAATCATCTCCCACCAGGCCCTTCCTTCCACATGTGGGGATTACAATTTGAGATGAGATTTGCCTGGGGACACAGAGCCAAACCATGTCATCTGATAAATAAAACAAGAAGCTGTTTAAAACCATCAGCAAGCAACCAAGGCAGCTGGGACATTAAGTGCCAAGGTCCTAGAAAGAAGAAAATTTTTGTTAAAAGTGAGCTTGACATATTTAAGCTGATTTTTCCTCCCAAGACATTTGCTGACTTGTAAGTATCTACAGGTTAAGAATAGGCTATGTCTCCGCCGGGAGCGATGCCTCACGCCTGTAATCCCAGCAAGTTGGGAAGGCGAGGTGGGCAGATCACGAGGTCAGGATATCGAGACCGTCCTGGCTAACATGGTGAAACCCCGTCTCTATTAAAAATACAAAAAATTAGCCGGGCGTGGTGGCGGGGGCCTGTAGTCCCAGCTACTCGGGAGGCTGAGGCAGGAGAATGGCGTGAACCCGGGAGGCGGAGCTTACAGTGAGTTGAGATTGCAGCACTGCACTCCAGGCTGGGCGACAGAGGGAGACTCTTGTCTCAAAAAAAAAAAAAAAAAAAAAGAATAGGCTGTGGCTCAAATCAGAGAAGATGAAGTACCTAGGCTAGATTCACCCTTCCTGTTAAAATTCACAGATAAAATAAAAGAAAAAATGGTTTCCAAGACATTAAATATTAGAGGGTAAAGAACAGTAACCCCTGAGATACGTGAAACAAATGAGGTGACATCTACAATTAATCTACAATTACCCCAGTTTACTGCATTGAGAGAATTTCCAGACTGTAGCCAAGGAAGGGATAATCCTATCTGAGTTTATAAACTGTTACCAATTTGATAGCATAGAAACATTATTTTAATTTTGATTTTTTATCATGAGTGAAATTAAACATCTTTTTTATATTTAAGAACCATTTTAATATCTTCTTCATTAATTGTCTGTTATGTCTTCTACCAGTTTCTATAAGGTATTTTTGTTCTCAATTTTTAAGAGTCCTATATAAATTAGGAATCACTTCCTTTTATAATACTTGAGATATATAATGTTAACACATTATTTTATTTTGTCATTTAACTTTAATTTGTCATACAACCCTTTTTTATTTGTACATAGTTAAATGTAGTCATTGTTTTTCCTGAATCTGAATTTTGAGACATAGTTAGAAAGTCTTTGCCTATACCAAGGTTATACAGGAATTTATTCCCATTTTCTTATAGCAATTATATGGTTTTATTATTTTACACTACATCCCTTATCCATTTGGAGTTAACGCTTATGTAAACTGAATATAAGGATTTTATTTTACTCGTTTTTTCTCGATGTCTATTGTCTATCCAATAGTCCCAGAAGCATTTATTTGAAAGTCCATCTTTGCCAAGTAATATGAGATCTCACCTTCATCATAAACCAAATATCCATGTGACTTCTGTGTCTTTCTGTTCCCCTGACATGTCCATTCATTTAGGTACAGTTGCACATTGTTTTGACAAGGGGTTTACAGCATATTTTAATATTTGGCAAGGCTCTTGTAGTTTTTCTTTTTCAGTGTTTTTCAACTATTCTTGCAATATTTATTTTTCAATACTAGCTTTCATATCAATTTTCCTAACTTCATAAAAATTTGCTATTTTTATTGGGATTGCTTTAAATCTATAAATTAATTTAGAGGGAACTGACATCTGCATTATAGTAACAGATTCTGTTTGAAAATAAAAACCATCTTTCCAGCTGAGGCAGGAGGATCATCTGAGCCCAGGAGTTCAAGACTAGCCTAGACAACACAGCGAGACTCTATCTCTACCAAAAAATAAATAAATAGAAAATTAGCCGGGCATGGTGGTATGCACCTGTAGCTCCAGCTACTAAAGAGACTGAAGCAGATGGATCACCTGAGGCCAGGAGTTCCAGACCAGTCTGGGCAACATCAGCCCTATCACTATCAAACAAACAAACAACGACAACAACAATAACAAAACCAATATTTCCATTTAAGTCTACTTTTGTATCTTTTAAGATGTTATGAAGATTTTCTCATATAGGTTTGGCATACTCCTTGTTAAGTTTACCCCCATTACTGCATCTCCTTTGCTACTATTGTAAATAGAGTCTCTCTGCTATTATGTCCCCTACCTACTTATTGTTTGTAACGTAAGGTCATTGATTTCTACAGGTTAATCCTATACCTGCTATCTTACTGAATTATTTTATTAAGTTTGATCATTGAGTCTCTATTATTTCAAAGGTATACTATTATATCATCTGCAAATAGAGACACTTTTAATTCTTATCCAATCATTACAACTCTGATAGGTTTCACTTCTCTAATTTCATTTGCTAATACCTTCAGTATAATGTTAAATATTAGTGAATGTAATAAGCGTCTTTGCCTTGATGACCTTGAGGTGAATATGCCTATAGATAGATAGATAGATAGATAGATAGATAGATAGATAGATAGATAGATAATTTTAATAAGTATTCAAATCTATATTTTTCTAAGTGTTGTTGATAGAAGTAATTTTCAATATTTAGGTGAAAAGGTATTTTTATTTTGTTATTGAATTTTAGTTTATTCATTATGACCAGTGAGTGTTGTTTTGTTTACAAAACTTTCTGATACTCTCTTTGTGACTTATGCAGAATTGATTTTGTAAATGTCCAATGTGCACTCGAGGAGAAACTGGATTCTCTGATATCAGTATCAGTATCAGTGTCAGTAGATATATTTCCTTAAGATTTAACTTATTTATTACTTTGTTTAGGTCATATGTATCTTACTTATATTTTTGTTTCTTGATCTGCGGGTCCTTAGATTTGGTATCTTAAAGTTTACCTTAATTAGTTTGTTTCTAGCTGTGTCTAATTGCATTCTTGTTTTAAAAACGTAGATTCTGTGTGATTCTGTGCATAAATATCCATAACAGTTATATCTTCATTATGATTTTTGGTTATCAGAATTTATAACTACCCTTAATTTTAATGTTTAATGCTTTTCTTCTCTTGAAATTTACTTTATTGACATCAACATTGCAATCTGCTGGGCCTTTTTTTATTGCTTCCATTTGTCTAGAAATCTTTGCTCCTTCTTTTATAACACTCTTTATAAAAAATTTTATTCTAGCTTTGTGTCTTGTATGAAGCATGTAGTTGGATCTGCTTTATAAGTCAAATTTAAATCTCTTGATAGCTGGTTAAACCTGTTCACATTTATTGATATGAGTGATCAATTTTAGTGTTACAAATATTATGTGTACTATGTTTAGTTTCCATGATTGTTTATATGTATCATGTGTTTCTCTTATTTTGGTTTCTTCTAGAATTTAGAAATATTTATATTTTATACTTACATAACTGTTAAATATTTGTGGAGTTCTCTTTCTTGTTTAATCTTTACTATCTGGTTTGTTAGTTCATTTTTAGTGGTACTCTTTGATTTCCATTAAACTGCTTATATACCAATCAATAAGCTTCTTGATTGTATATATTGCTTATATTATAATCAATGAGCTTCTTGATTGTACATATTGCTTATATAATAATCAATGAGCTTATTCCACTTATTCCTTACCTCTTTCTTTTCTTCTGTTAGCTACATTATTTTTCCTTTCTAAAAGCATATAATATTTACATGTGACATGTTGACATACTCACTTCAACCTCATCCTCACCTTTCTTAATCTTACTTATATTTAAAACTAAGTCATTTCTTTTGTTGGAATTTTCTTTTATTTGGTTTTTGGTTGGATGAAGTTTATTCTCTCAAAGTTTGCCCAAAGGAAAATCAAGAATACAATATGCCTCAAGTTATTACATGTTTAAAACTATTTTTGTGTAGCTTAAGAGACAATTTAAATGGATATAAAATCTTTGGCTCATACTTTCTTTTTTGATTTTCCTTGAAAATGATATTCCTTTGATACTTTGATTTATATTTTGCTTTTCCTGAGGCCACAAGTATTTTTCTTTATATTTATAACTAATTGTTTTACTAAAATATGTATCAGGGTTAATAATTTGGGGACAATTTTTCCAAGTACCTGGTAGTTCTTTATTTTTTTCTTTTTTCTTTTTTAGATGGAGTTTTGCTCTTATTGCCCAGGCTGGACAATGGTGCCATCTCAGCTCACTGGAACCTCTGCCTCCCAGGGTTCAAGAGAGTCTCCTGCCTCAGCCTCCCAAGTAGCTGGGAATACAGGCACCTGCCACCACACCCAGATAATTTTTGTGTTTTTAGTAGAGATGGGTTTTACCATGTTGGCCTGGCTGGTTTCGAACTCCTGACCTCAAGTGATCTGCCCATGTTCGCCTCCCAAAGTGCTGAGATTACAGGCATGAACCACTCCGCCCAGCCACTTCCTTGTAATACATAGACATAGATCTCATTTTACTTCAGAAAACGTTTCTTGTGTTAGAGTTGTAAATATTATTTATTTGTCAGTGTTGAATTTTCCATCTTCAGGGATTCCAGTTACAATTATGTTGGTTCCTCCTTGCCTGTGTTAATTTAAAAAACTTTGTCTCTTACCCTTTTTACTTTTTCATTATCATTTCCTGAATTTCTTTAGAGTATCTTAGTTTTTATTTACATCTATTCTATTCTTGATTTGCAAGATTGATCTTGTAAATCAGTCTTCATTTCTGATATGATTTAACCTCTTTTTATTTTTTCCCGAATTCAATCCATTCTCAATTCATTTCTTTTTCTTGCTTGTGTTCATTTTTGTACATAGATTTTGAATATCTGATACAAGATCTTTCTTCATGTGTTTAAGGACGTATGCTTCAGTATGGAACTATGCATTACAATTTTCTTCTCCCTTCTGGTTGATCCAGAGTGAAGGAATGGCATTTTCTTCACCTGAAAAACTTATATTTAAATGTTGTATTTGGTTTTTCTTATGCTGTTGCTATGCTTTGAATGCTTGTCTCCTCCAAAACTCATGTTGAAATTTAACCCTCAATGTGGCAGTATGTGGAGGTGGAACCTTTAAAAGGAAATTGGGTCATGAGGGTCCTCATGAATGAATTAATGTATTAATGGGTTATCACAGGAGTGAGAATAGAGGCTTTATAAGAAGAGGAAGAGAGAATTGAGTAAGCACACCCAGCCCTCTCACCACTTGTTGTCTTGTGCCGCCTAAGGACTTTACAGAGTTCCCACCGGCAAGAAGGCCCTCACCAGATGTGGCTACTAAACCATGAGCATCTTCCCTCCAAAACTGTAAGAAATAAATTCCTTTCAAAAAATACCCAGTGTCAGGTATTCTGTTATAAACAACAGAAACTGACTAAGACAACTGCATATGTAAGATTGGTTGTACTTCTGAATTTCTGTGAGCAGGCTGACAGTTGGGTAGTTTTTAAAATACCTAGTTTAAGACCACTTTTCTGTCAGTGTTACAACATGTAGTTTCTTTAATAGATGGCTGTTTCAGCCGGGAAGAAGGAATGAAGTGTTATGGCCTCCAGATGTTTGAATTTTTATTTTGTCTTGCAGGATCATCCATTTCTCTCTTGCTCTTTTTCTCTTTAGGATGCAGTTTTCAGAGGAAGACTTTTCTCTCCTTTTTACTCTCCTCTTTTCGAAGTGTTGCCTTTCTAAGATTGCCTCCCAGAGGCCTCCCTCATTTTCAAGTAACTTTCTTATAGTCAGTGCTCAAATTTACTGGAAGCTTTTTTTAGCATCTCCTCTCATAAATTGAATTCTTCTTCCTACAGTTAATTTTAGTTCAATTATAGGTCTTTTATTTCCCTCTTCTTTCTTCAACACTTTTTCTCAACCCACCTTACAAAGGCTTATATTGGATGTGTAAGAAGTACGTCCAGTAAAAATTAATATTTGCTTTTTCTACTAAATACAATTTTGAAGTGTAATTTCTCTGACTTACAATTGTATTCAATGTATGAGATTTACGTGGTTACATTTGTTTTCCTGCTTTAGAGTTCAGCTCACTATGGTTCCTAAGCCAAATCTGGCATGTTATCTGCCTAAAATAAAGTTTTATTGGAACATAGACATACTGATTTGTTTATCAATTATTATCACACTACAACAGCAGAGTTCATTAGTTGTGACAGACATGCTACGGCCCAAAATCCTCAATTATTTATCCTTTACAGAAAAACAATTTACTAACCTCGCTTTACTTGATGTTTATTTTTGGAAGATGTGTTAGAAGACATTCAAATTTAGGTGCATGATGTTGACTTGACGATGTATATATCCTCATAGAGAAGTTAATTTTAAGAATTTAACCTTATTAAAATTTAAGCCCGTAAGAATTTTACAATAGACATGCCAAAACAAAGCAATACTACATTTTTCTGACAGTAGATGACATAAGCAATATTTCTAAATACCTACTGTGAGATAGGCAATTGGAAATTTGAATGTATTATAATGTTTCCTACAAAAATCCAAGTAAATATTCGTTATTATTTCTCTTTCCACAGATGAGGACAATGGTGCCCAGAAAGTTTGCTTACTTTGTTCAAGAACTTTTTATTGATAAATAGAAGAGTTGATATTCCAACTTAGGCCTCTCCAGTTTCAAATCATGTATTCTACCAGGACTCGTCTGCTAATTCATGAATGTGAATTAGGCAAATTACGCAACTGGTTCAGGTAAGTCTTAAGAATGCCAGATGCCCTTTAAGAATATCACGTTTTTTCCTTCTGTTAGAACTTGTATTATCCCTGATTTATTTGAACCATTTAATTCCACACTACACACTCCCAACCCCTTTCTTTATTCCTGTGCCTAACTTTCATGAAGGATAACTGTGTCTACATGAAGGAACACCAAGCCGAGTATTTTCAAAATATGCAATATAATAAACACATCAGGAAAATTGTATTAATATCTTGGGGACCAACCCATCCTTCTAACCAGAGAACTATCAAATTTAGCTTCTGCTTTAGTCTAAGTGTAAGACTCTGAAAGCTGGAATAATTAAAGATTTGAAGTTTTCTCTTTTTTTGTGTCCCACATCACCAAGCCTCACAAATCAATGCGAGTAAAAATGGTACATACATGCAGACAGACACACATACATACACACACACACACACACATACACACATTACTGACTTGTAGAGCAAAGCATGGCTGCCCCTGTTCAGAGCTTCTGGAATTGAGAAAGTAGAATGCTTAGACTGTGCCTCCACAAGAAAGTAATCTGAAGCAAAATGTACATGCAGAGCACCCTGAGGAGCTCTCCAGCGTTCTTTATAATATACACTTGCCATGTGAAAACCATCAGTCCTTCACTTCACCTCAACTTAAGGAGGTGCTCCCCCAGGCTGTGCCTTTCATTACAACCAATAAACCACTGAGTCCATTCTTACTGCACAAAACAATTTCATATAGCAGAAAATTTGACATAGAAAAAAATCTAGTTTTTACACCAGTTGCCTACTACACATGCAAGGACTCTCTCTAAGCAGACAGGGTTCTTCTGGCTAAGAACTCCTATTTTTAAATGATGTTTTAGGAATTCAGAGAGTGTGCATAATACCCTGCTTCCTTGCTTCTTCCAAAATTATTTTTTCTATTGTAGTCATTGCACAGGCACTGTTTTCAGAAATTTCTACTCAGAATATGTTTTGATTGAAGTGGAAAGGTTAAAGAGACCTCGCAGACCTGCAGTTTTAGGATGGCAATTTATTCCTATAAATAAAGGGCATGACAACAAACTGAATATTTTCCATTTTGGAAAATTCTTTTTATTCTGGTGCTCACAGGTGACTCAAACTCTCCAAAAAACTTGAAAGAAGACTGTTCACACACAAAAAAAAGACAGAGAGAGAGATGCTAAGTATTTGAGTAACATCTTTCTAAATCCTTTTTTTATCATAAAGTACTTTTATTCTTTATTATTATTATTATACTTTAAGTTCTAGGGTACATGTGCATGACATGCAGGTTTGTTACATATGTATACTTGTGCCATGTTGGTGTGCTGCACCCATCAACTTGTCAGCACCCATCAACTCGTCATTTACATCAGGTATAACTCCCAATGCAATCCCTCCCTCCTCCCCCCTCCCCATAATAGGCCCCAGTGTGTGATGTTCCCCTTCCCAAGTCCAAGTGATCTCATTGTTCAGTTCCCACCTATGAGTGAGAACATGCGGTGTTTGGTTTTCTGTTCTTGCGATAGTTTGCTGAGAATGGTTTCCAGCTGCATCCATGTCCCTACAAAGGATGCAAACTCATCCTTTTTTATGGCTGCATAGTATTCCATGGTGTATATGTGCCACATTTTCTTCATCCAGTCTGTCACTGATGGACATTTGGGTTGATTCCAAGTCTTTGCTATTGTGAATAGTGCCGCAATGAACATACGTGTGCATGTGTCTTTACAGCAGGATGATTTATAATCCTTTGGGTATATACCCAGTAATGGGATGGCTGGGTCATACGGTACTTCTAGTTCTAGATCTTTGAGGAGTCGCCATACTGTTTTCCATAATGGTTGAACTCGTTTACAATCCCACCAACAGTGTAAAAGTGTTCCTATTTCTCCACATCCTCTCCAGCACCTATTGTTTCCTGACTTTTACATTTAAGGTTAATATTGTTATGTGTGAATTTGATCCTGTCATTATGATATTAACTGGTTATTTTGCTCGTTAGTTGATGCAGTTTCTTCCTAGCATCGATGGTCTTTACATTTTGGCATGTTTTTGCAATGGCTGGTACCGGTTGTTCATTTCCATGTTTAGTGCTTCCTTCAGGGTCTCTTGTAAGGCAGGCCTAGTGGTGACAAAATCTCTAAGCATTTGCTTATCTATAAAGGATTTTATTTCTCCTTCACTTATGAAACTTAGTTTGGCTGGATATGAAATTCTGGGTTGAAAATTCTTTTCTTTAAGAATGTTGAATATTGGCCCCCACTCTCTTCTGGCTTATAGAGTTTCTGCCAAGAGATCTGCTGTTAGTCTGATGGGCTTCCCTTTGTGGGTAACCCGACCTTTCTCTCTGGCTGCCCTTAACAGTTTTTCCTTCATTTCAACTTTGGTGAATCTGACAATTATGTGTCTTGGAGTTGCTCTTCTCGAGGAGTATCTTTGTGGCATTCTCTGTATTTCCTGAATTTGAATGTTGGCCTGCCTTACTAGGTTGGGAAAGTTCTCCTGGATGATATCCTGAAGAGTGTTTTCCAACTTGGTTCCATTTTCCCCCTGACTTTCAGTCACCCCAATCAGATGTAGATTTGGTCTTTTCACATAATCCCATACTTCTTGAAGGCTTTGTTCATTTATTTTTCCTCTTTTTTCTTTAGACTTCTCTTCTCGCTTCATTTCATTCATTTGATCCTCAATTGCTGATACTCTTTCTTCCAGTTGATTGAGTTGGTTACTGAAGCTTGTGCATTTGTCACGTATTTCTCGTGTCATGGTTTTTATCTCTGTCAGTTCGTTTATGGCCTTCTCTGCATTGATTATTCTAGTTATCCATTCTTCCATTCTTTTTTCAAGATTTTTAGTTTCTTTGCGCTGGGTACGTAATTCCTCCTGTAGCTCTGAGAAGTTTGATGGACTGAAGCCTTCTTCTCTCAACTCGTCAAAGTCATTCTCCGTCCAGCTTTGGTCTGTTACTGGCGACGACCTGCGTTCCTATGGAGGGGGAGATGCACTGTTATTTTTTGAATTTCCAGCTTTTCTGCCCTCTTTTTCCCCATCTTTGTGGGTTTATCTGCCTTTGGTCTTTGATGATGGTGATGTACTGATGGGGTTTTGGTGTGGGTGTCTTTCCTGTTTGTTAGGTTTCCTTCTAAGAGTCAGGATCCTCAGCTGTAGGTCTGGTCTGTTGGACATTGCTTGAGGTCCATTCCAGACCCTGTTTGCCTGGGTATCAGCAGCAGAGGCCGCAGAAGATAGAATATTGCTGAACAGCGAGTGTACCTGCCTGATTCTTGCCTTGGAAGCTTCATCTCAGGGGTGTACCCCGCCGTGTGAGGTGTGGGGTGTCGGTCTGCCCCTAGTGGGGGATGTCCCCCAGTTAGGCTACTCAGGGGTCAGGGACCCGCTTGAGCAGACAGTCTGTCCGTTCTCAGATCTCAACTTCTGTGTTGGGAGATCCACTGCTGTCTTCAAAGCTGTCAGACAGGGTCGTTTGCATCTGCAAAGGTTTCTGCTGCTTTTTTGTTGTTGTTGTTTAGCTGTGCCCTGTCCCCAGATGTGGAGTCTACAGAGACAGGCATGCCTCCTTGAGCTGCTGTGGGCTCCACCCAGTTCAAGCTTCCCAGTGGCTTTGTTTACCTACTTAAGCCTCAGCAATGGTGGGCACCCCTCCCCCAGTCTCGCTGCTGCCTTGCAGTTAGGTCGCAGACTGCTGTGCTAGCAATGAGGGAGGCTCCGCAGGCCTGGAACTCTCCCGGCCAGGTGTGGGATATAATCTCCTGGTGTGTCCTTTGCTAAGACCCTTGGTAAAGCGCAGTATTGGGATGGGAGTTACCCGATTTTCCAGGTGTTGTGTGTCTCAGTTCCCCTGACTAGGAAAAGGGATTCCCTTCCCCCTTGTACTTCCCAGGTAAGGCGATGCCTCACCTGCTTCAGCTCTCGCTGGTCGTGCTGCAGCAGCTGACCAGCACCAATTGTCCGGCACTCCCTAGTGAGATGAACCCAGTACCTCAGTTGAAAATGCAGAAATCACCCGTCTTCTGTGTCGCTTGCGCTGGGAGCTGGAGACTGGAGCTGTTCCTATTCGGCCATCTTGCTCCACCCTCCCGTCCTAAATCCTTTTAACAGTGACAACTACAATCCCAGTGAGCACATCATAATATTTTCTAAATTTATAATTTTGTTTATAGTGATTCAGGGAGTAATACAACTTTTTCCAAAAGCAATACTGATGAACTCAGATAAATATATTTGAGACAATATGTAACATCTCTATTGTTTTTATACCCAGTGGACACTGCCTTGAAACCATCTTTGGCAGGTTACTCTATATCACCAGTAAATAAAACAAAGGGCACTGTTTAAAATTGGCACAGAGGTGGCTGATGGGAATTGTGGTACATTTGAATAGCATATTGAAGTAGATAGTCCTTGTCCCTTTTCATAAGAAAGTCCCCAGGTGAAAGGTAAGTACTTTGAAAACTGATGAAAAACACTCGAGCCTCTATTACTAAGTGACAACAAAAAATCTTAACACAAAATATTAAGCTGTCAGGTTTACAAGAAATGTAGCTCTCATAAGAATGTGTAACTTTCAATTAGAGAATGGTTTATGCACTCTGAGACTATGCTTGACTAAGAATGCTAAGTGGGAAGTATTGATCAGAGAGACAATCTATGGGAGAAGATGAGAGGAAGGCATAAAGTTAGCTGGTAAAATTAGGAGTTACATAGTAAATTCAGAAGGAGACATTCAGTTTAGACAAACTTTAGGGAATATAGAGTCAAATAAGGAGAGAAATCCAGCTGTACTTTTTAGTGGGTTGCATTTTTTTTTAAAACACGGGAGTGAGGGTAGCTGTGCATGTAATGAATTTCCTACTAGATAGATACAAACATATTGATCAAAGCTGCACTGAACATATTCCTTTTTCAGATATTTGTGAAAGGAGAACCTCACCTAATGATAACAGGAATAAAATTTTTTTTTAATATATGCCATTAAAATAAGTAAAAAGTGAGACAACCTCACAGGGACAAGTAGGTTCCAACCATGGGAAGATTTGGGAGTTTGTATCCCTGACAAAGGAATCGTCCATTTAAAAAAATGACTTATGTAAGAAAAAAACATTAATTTTAGCTTGTGTGTTTGAAGAAGCTTCCAGCTTCTGCTGACATTTTGTTACTCCTGCTACTAGTCAGAAGTAGGGTTAATAATTCATATATTATATATCCATGTTGTCCCATCTAATCTATTTCTACTTTGCTGCTTGGAAAGGATCCCTAGAAATGAGAAATGCAGGGTGGAGAAAAGACAGACATACATGTTACTGATGCTTTGACTAAGGTTCAAGGCAATATCTGTAGCCTGCTGCTAGGATTGCTTGCCTGGACTTACATTCATCCAGATTTGGGCCAAGACAGGAGGTAGATAACAGAGTCAACAAAATGTTAGCAAAATATCATACACAGGTTCACAGGAGAGTCTATTATTTTGTACAAGTCCGACATGACTGCAAGTCCTGATTCTGCTATCTTTTTTACTTTTTTACTTAGGCATCTTTGTCAAATTACACTATATCTCTAAGCCTCAGTTCACTCATCTTTGTAATGAGGGTAATAATTATACTCATCTTCCAAGTAGTTGTATGCTTAAAAGAAAATAACGTATCTAAGTTTTCTATAAACTCTATACACATTTTTCTTGTTATCATTACAAACTTTAGCATGTACTGCATATAGCCCTCATTGTGTACTTGAGCATATGTTTTTAATTCCATAAATTCAGGAACCATATGTTACTCTTCCTTGTCAATGCATATAGTTCCTATGACATTTCTGAGGAAATAATAGAGAAAAAGATAAGTTAAGGAAGTTTTTGATTGATATCTCCAATTTTTATTCAAAAGAAAATATGCTATAAAGAGAGAGATGCATACTTGCACCCATCAGTGAGTCAATAGGAGAAGGAGTGAACCAAAGACAAGTAAAAGCATTGAAAATGGTGCTAAGGGCTCAGCTTGGGTTAGAGAGCATACATTTGCATGTAAATCAGCCTGGGAATTGAAGGTGAGAAAGGAAAAGGCAGGTCATTGAAGAGGCACTGCCTGAAGAAGATGTGTAAGTAGACGGCCCTGAAAGAATCTCCAAGTGTCCCACATATTAGTCTGGTTTGGGCAAAAGCATGAGAGATTTACTTTCGTTCTCATGAAAGTGACAAAGAGAGCAGGGTGACTGGAATAGTCTCAAGAATAGAATGAAGAATCAGGTTAGCATCAATGACTGTTGAAAGACAATGGATATAAGCAATAGATGTGTTACAGAGTCCATTGCCTAACAAACAGGCTAAGTGACAAATAACCCAATGGATGCTATCAATGAACAAAAGATAGCCACAGACAAGACCACCCTTAGAATTAAGACCTCAATTGTGTATCCGTGTGTAAATTCTTATCTCATGGAATGGCTGAGTTTATATGGAAGTAATTAGATTAAGTTAGTTTCCATTCGGCAGATTCTGGGTAGCAAATGAGCTTACTTATTAAAAGGAAAATACGTGTTTGCTAAGTGAAGTGACTATGAAATTTGTTTTCACTTCACAAACATTAGTTTTAAAGTGAGATAGGCTAGATTGAAATCTCAGCTCTATTACATTGTAGCTGTGTGACCTTAAGCATATAATGTAATACCTCTAATCCTGAATGTTGCCATCTGTAGAAAAATAACTTGTAAACTATTTAGTGGGAAAAAAATGAGACTTTGGGGGCCTGGACTAGGGGAGCCAGGTAAAAAAGGAAGCTAGCTCAGTTGCTCTGCTAAAGGAAAAAATGAGAATTCAGAAAGTAGAACAAAAGAATAAAGACAGAAAACGCAAATAAAATCAAGGCAGGAGGCAGAGGTCTTACTTTGAGACTTTTAGGACCGGGAAGAACTAACACTGAGTTTTAAATTGTGTTACCATAGTGAAAATACTTCTATATTCTTGACCCCTTCAGTAAAGTCTTACATACACACAAATGCCTTTGTGTGAATAGTTTGTGTGATACTAAGTTCATGAACTCAGCAAACGCAAGATAGAAAAATGCAAGACAAATAAAATGACAAAAATAATCCTTAAAATCAACTCATTTAGTGGAAGTAGTTGGAAGCCACAGAGAAGTATAAGAATATAAGCTTCTAGCAATAGGCAAAGATTCTAGAGAGGTTTATATTTATACAACATATAAAATAAGGGGTTTATGAAATCATTTCTATAGCAATAACCCCCATCTCCAATCTCTTAGTCTTCTTTATTCTTCTTTGTGGTAAGAGTACACGCTTTGTGTTTTTTATTTGTGTATTGTCTATTCCTCACAAAAAAATGTAAGTGCCATTAAAATAGTTTTTCTTATTCATTATTGCATCCTTGTAGATTACAAGCGCCTAGAACATAAGTATTGAATGACTGAATGGATGATTATATATGTAGATCTTAAGCTGTTAGAAGAAGTTGGCTAACCTCTGAAGTACACATATAAATAATTATAAAACAAAAAGCCCACCAACACTGTCTGATAACCTGGGAGAACATGAGTTAGAGGACTGTGAAAGGGAAAGAAAGATGGAAGAGGAGATGTACCATAGAAAAGCACCAACAGGAAGACAGGATTGTGGGTTGACAGTGGGGTAGATGGTTCTTCCGTGGGGAATAAAACTCTTTTAGGGTAGTTCTATCAGTCAGCTATTATCACTATAACACTGCATACCAATTCACCTCAAAACACAGTTGCAAGCAACAATAAGCGTTTATTACTTGCTCATACATATCAGCAAGTGAGCTGATGTTCAACTGATCTAGACTAGACAGCTGAACTGAACTCCAGGCCATAGGTTCATTTCAGGAATGCTGAAGGTATTTCCCATTTTCCTGGGACCAATAGGTCATCTGATTTATATATTTTCCTTTTCTTAATTTTATTTTTAATTTATTTTTCTTTTTTTGATTCATATTTTTTTAAAGGAGAAGACAAAAACTCAAAAAGTTAATCAGAATCATGAAATAGTCTTCCAGCCTACACTTAGCATCAGCATCAGCACACTGTCTTTCTGTCAGCACTCCATTGGCCAAAGCAAATCACCTGGCCAGGCTCGGTATCAGTGAGGCAAGAAAGTCGAGGTTATGGAGGTTAAGGGAAGACAAAGGAAATGTAGTGAATATTTGCTGCATGATAATTTAAACTTCCATAGGACACTAGCTGATAATCACAAATCCAAAAATCTTTTTTTATTATTATTATATTTTACATTCTAGGGTACATGTGCACAACATGTAGGTTTGTTACATATGTATACATGTGCCATGTTGGTGTGCTGCACCCGTTAACTCTACATTTACATTAGGTATATCTCCTAAAGCTATCCCTCCCCTTTCCCCCCACTCCACGACAGGCCATCCTGTGTGATGTTCCCCATCCTGTGTCCAAGTGTTCTCATTGTTCCAAAATCTTAATTGACAAATCTCAGACTTGACACAGGTTTATTTCTTACATTACCGTTCATTGTAGATCAGTGATGCAGGACATTTCTCCATAGTCATTCAGTGACCCAGGGTTTTCTCCATTCTCTTTACTCCATCCTTCAAAAATGTACCATCCAGTAGAATAGTCATTATCCATATGTGACCGTTTAGCACTTGAAATGTACATGTAGTCTGGATTGAAATGTGCTTATAAGATAGACACTGAATTCTGAAGACTTGGTATTAAAAAACGGAATATGAGCTATCTTTTAAACAATTTTTATATTGGTTACATTTTTAAATAATATATTGTGTTAAATAAGTATATTATTGAAATTAATTTCATCTGTTTTCACAGTTTTTATTTATTTACATGTATTTGTTTATTTATTTATTTTTGAGACAGAGTCTCCTTCTGTCTCCCAGACTGGAGAGCAATGGTGCGATCTCAGCTCACTGCAACCTCCGCCTCCTGGGTTCAAGCAATTCTCCCACCTTAGCCTCCCAAGTAGCTGGGATTATAGGCACGTGCCACCCCTCCCAGCTAATTTTTTGTATTTTTAGTAGAGATAGGTTTTCGCCATGTTGGCCAGGCTGGTCCCGAACTCCTGACCTCAGGTGATCCACCTGCCTCAGCCTCCCAAAGTGCTGGAATTACAGGCATGAGCCACCGCACCTGGCCCTTTTCACTGTTTTTAATATGACCACTGGAATACTTTAAATTACATATGTGTTTGCTTCCTATTTTTCATCAGATAGCACTGCTCTAGAGCCAACCACTACACCAGAAAAATGAAAATAATGCTGAAGGGAATTTAACAAAGATTTTGGGGACCAACAGGGAGAGGGCATTCATCATTCTGCTTGTATTCCACTGGCCAGAACTATCTAGGTGCAAGGGGACAAAGAATGTACTGGATCCAGGAAGAAGAGTGGAATATAAATACTCATGATCACTTTAATTCCTCATTTGCTATCTTGCCTTCAGCATCTGAAAATGAATTTCTTTCTATAAACATAGAAAAATAAATAAAGCTTTGAATATGGGCCAAGATGTTGCATCACAAAAGAGGAATGAAATAGTGTGGAAAACATAAGGGAAGATCCATTATATTTGGGGAAATAATTGTTAAAGAAAAAACAATGAAGGCACCCATCTAAGTGGTAAATGACCCAGGCTCAGCTCACAGGGTAACCCAGACATTAAGAACCCAGACCTCTGGCTGTGAGATTGCTATTCTTCTCCCCCTTAGGTTTTTTGGTTTTTTTTTTTTTTTTTTTCTCCCCAACCCCAGTGGTTACTTTGATAGACAATGAGAACAGGGATATTGCGAAATAGTTGCTATTTATATGTAACCTCCAGATTCAATTTTTTATTACATAAATACATAAGATATACTGTATTTTCTTTTGTATCTCTTAAATGTTCTCCGATAAGCTTGTATGAAGAATGCTGGTGAGATTAGGCTGTGGCCTACATCAGTTCTCTACTGCATCAGGGTTTTAGGAGCAGGTAGTAAGTGAGCAAACACAATAATCTTAAGTTTGTGATTTGGTGGACTCATGGAAAGAGAATGCCTATCTAGTGTTTACATAACTACTCAGAGACATGATTTTCACATCCTAAAATACTTCTGCTCTATATTTTTCTTCTTAATATAATTTTTGTGAAGTTTTCAAATCTTCTAAGAAACATAATTCTACAGTATCTATTTCAGCAGAGTATACTGCAAAGAAACCCTGTTCTTGGTGATTCTGCAAGTTTGTCTTCACCTGTTCTGTGCTGCTGTCTTGCTGTGTTGTGTTAACATTATTCTCAAACCATTTTTTAATGACTGGAGATGGCCATCACCAACTAATGATTACTCCTCCACCAATCTCCTCTCATCTATTCTTTGAGAAACAGACAGCAGCTTTTTTTAATTGTTTTTGCAGCTATCTCAATACAAAATTAACATTGCTTGTGGATCATAATCTTAATTTCTTTGTATCCATCTGCTTGGTCCATTCAAAAGCACATTTTCTTTAGTGTGTAGTATTCGTATGTTATTCTAATCCCTGGGCCTTTCCTATATGGTATGAGGAACATGTTTTAAGAGTTACCCTGGTCTCTAACTCTCTATTTTCCTTTCTTGGATAAAAGAACAATTCCATTCGGCTGGCAAGACCTAACCCTTTTTCTTCTGGCAGGGGAAATAGACAGATAGATAATGATGATAGATAGATACCCTTATTACTTTGTGGTAGTTCCACAAACATAAAGCGTATTTCATAAGTCAGAACAATTTTTCCAAAAGACTCTATATTAAGTGTAAGACACTAATTCCTTTAACAAATATTTAAGTGATGATAATGGGCCAAACACTTAGGCATTGGGGATATGGCAGTGAACAATACAAAAGTTTCCTTGCCTTTAAGAAGTTAACAGTCTATCAGAGAAAATTAGAAAATTAAACAAATAGTTGGATCATGTGTTACAACAGAGTTAAGGCAGGTTGTTTTCCAAGGAAGAAACATATAACTAAAAGGTTAAAGAATGAGAAGATGGTATGTTCGGAGACAGAGAACAATGTCCTAGTCAGAAGTGCAGCATGTGTGAAGGCCCAAGAATAAGAGAGAACATCTCAGGTTGAAGGAACTACATGAAACATATTTGAACAGAAGGGACATATTTGATCCACAAGGGAGGATCAATGAGACAAGAGTGCACAGTGGTGACCCAGAGGAAGGAGAGGTAAACTCTGCCTGGGGACAGAGGACAAGCCATGGTAGCTTCATGCGAATTAAGTTTGATGTGCAACTTGACCAAGTTAGAGGCAGTTTTGCAGGTAAAGGAAACAACAGTAAGAGGAAAGGCTTATGGATATGAATGGCGAGTAACTTCTCCAAGTGTATCTAAGGAGTATGCAACAACTCCAGGGCAGCTCCACCACAAAGTCTACGCTCTAACCCCATAAACAACCTTGGGGCCATTTTAGGGCATCAGTAAAACATGTAGAATCAAAGAGCCCCGTATTAATTATTGTTCTCCAAAGAAACAGGACCAAAAGGTGGTATGTAGATATATGCAAAGACATTTGTTACAAGGAATTGGTTCATGTGATTATGAAGGCTGAGAAGTCCTGTGTGATCTGCCGTTTGCAAGATGGAGTCTCAGTAAAGCTTTGGTGTAGTTCCAGACCAAGTCAGGGCAGGCAGTCGTGTCAGTTGCTGTTGGAGTTTGAAGGCCCAAGAACCGAGAGCACAGCTGCCCAAGGACAGGAGAAAATGGACGCCTTAGCTCAAGCAGAGGGAGCAAATTCCTCATTCCTCCATGTTTTTGTTCTGTTTAGGGCATCAAAAAAATGGATGATGTCCATCCACCCTGCTGAAGGTAGATCTTCTTTACTCAGTTTACAGATTTAAATGCTAACCTCTTCCAGAAACACCGTCACAAATGTGCCACAAATAATGTTTTACCAACTATCTCAGCATCCCTTAGCCCAGTCAAGCTGACACATAAAATTAACTATCAGAAGCCCTGAAGTTAGCTGGTGTGTCTTTTGACCTAATGATAATCTGGCTTTGCTTAGTTCCTTATCATTTACAATGCACTTTCCCTTTTTAATTTTCACACTGGCCACTGAGACTGCTTTTCTTAGGCACATATTACAGATGTGAAAACAGAACCACAAGTGATTACCCATGGTCACACAACCAGTGAATATTAACTGAAACCTAGACCCAGATCTTCACATGTAAAAACATTGATTCTTTATATTAAGCAACACTAAAAATTACGTCAACATTAAATAATCTAGCAGATAAAAGTTCAAGACTAACAGAGCTATGGATCCTATAATACCAAAATAGTTGTAAGTTTGAACACTATCAAAGACTCCTAATTTCTGCTGCTTTGTCTATCAATAAACAAGAAGCAAACAAACAGAATTGTTGCTCATGTCAGAAGCATAGAAATTTACTATCTTATAGAAATCCTTCTTGTAAGATAAAGGAAAGGCAGTGCCTTTATAACAGTGCTCTGAAGGTAGTTGAAGAAATAATTTTAAGTTGCATCAGGTATTACCAAAGAAGTTAAAAAATGATTACTCGTATCTGTAACCTTTACAATAGAGAGCACTGAGGCCAGTTACCTGTTGTGTATCTGCTGCTTATTTTTAGTATGTTCTAGTCATTTGGCTATGTAGTCAATATTTTTTAGCAAAAACCTAGCGTGAGTCTACTACATTAGGGATAGTGAGGGAATAAAATAATGAGTCATTGTCCTTGCATAAGAATCCTTTCTAATTCAGTGGAGGAGAGATAATATCTAAAGTATATAGACAGAAGCAATAAATAGAGCAGATTGATTCCAATTATAGACTCATCAGAGCCAAATGGGGTTAACCTGGAACAATATCACCAAGAAATCAAAGCTTGACTTGTTAACATTTATTCATGCATCTCTCCTTTATAGGTTAATGAAGGCAGGTTTTTAGAGCTAATCTCTGGAACAATAAGAGACCCAGAGTTTCTGTCACTCACTAGCTCTCAGAAGTTGAATCTGTTACTCAGGCTTTCTATATATCAGTTTCTTCCTATGTAAAATAAGGATAATAACAGTACTGACATTATTGGGTGAAGATTAAATGAGATAATGCAAGTAAAATGCTTAGCATAATGTCTGGCAAAATATAAGCCATTATTATTATTTATCTAACATCTATTGGAGATTTATAAGGTACCAGCCACTCTCTGTATGGCAAGAATACAAAGATGAATCAAAGAACATTGGATTGCTAAATCCCCTGCCAATAATTTTACCAAGGTAATTTTTGAAGCAGAAATAACTTCTATATTCACGTTTCCATGACTTGTAAGCTAGTCATGAGTTCTACCAAATTCCTTAACTGTTAAGAATAAGAATGATTCAATGTTGAGAGGGCAAGTGAAAGAACAGCCTTAAATTAGACAATTCCAAGGAGGATAATTATTCTTACTGTTCATATTAAAAACAAAAAGCAGTCCCTCCTGCCACTCATAAAGAAATCTCTCATAACTGGTGGCTTCTAGTACCTAGAAGATTACTGGTTTAGAGTTTAGACTGTTTAAGCAAGACTAGTCTTTGTGAAGATGTATTTGAGCATAGAATAGGAAACCATCTTGAACTTAAAAGTACGATTGTCTTAAGTGCTTCTCTGCTGCATGGTTCTTCGTTATTGAAGCAGACGGGTATATGCAAAACTAAAAGATAATCCCCTAGTGGAAAACAAAACAAACCCCAAGTGTGATATATGCTAAGCCTGTATTTATATATTTTTGCCTATATGGAGTATGTTCTTTGTTTTTGTTTATGTAGCAATATTGGAAAAGCATATGTAACACAAGAAAATTAACATAACTTATAATAGATCTCAGTGCAGATATAAGGAAGTTTAAAGCCAGATGTATGTCAACGTAGGAAAACCAAGCTAAGAAATTTCCCAACAGACATTTTTCTTATTCACTCTCTTAGATCTATCCCCAAACTACCAATCAGAACCTTTAGCTAAGAGGTCGATATTTTTAACAATACCCCCAGGAATCATTATAAACATACACAGACTAGTACTAGATCACAACTGTTTATTGGATAAGCATAAAAATAATAAATAGATAACCTTTATTACCCATATTATCTACAAACACTTTCTCCACTTTCTACAGGTGTTAACTCATTTAATCCTTATAGCTGTCCTATGAACTGAGTTCTATTATTATCAACACTTTATGGATGTGAGACAGGCACTGAAAGAATGTGACTTGCATTTGGAGGTAATAATGATCACAAACATATCAACAGTGCTTCACTGTTTACAATGTGATCTTAATTATCATTTTTCTATCTGAACTCTTAAAACACCATTGAAGTTAGTAGCAAAGTTATAAGCATGTTATATAAATGAAGTCACTTCAGAAGTCTCACAACTGAGCTCAAACCAGGGCTTCTGACCCTGTTCTTATTTCTTTTCATTCTGGTTTCAAAAATTCCTTTCAACTCTATTGTTCCAGAATCTTGCGAAGTTACAGAATCCTTTTTCTGTATATACATATATATGTGTATACATATACACACACACACACACACACACATATATATATATATATATCTCAAACTCTTTTTGTGGGTATATTGCATATATTTTAGCTCGTTTAATTCTCATAATTCCATGGGTAAGTTCTATCTAGATGAGAACACTAAAGAACTGAGAGGTAAATAATTGTTTCAAAACATAGTAGGATTAGGATTCAAGCCCAAGTAGCCTGACTCTAGAGATTGTGCTCTTAACCATTACACTATGTGGTCTCACAGAAAAAAAATCCTAAATGGCATTTATTTAAAAAAAAAAAAAAAGTGTAAGTTTAAAATAGCACTTATGACTTGAAACACCACTTGGAAAGGTAAAGTTAGTAAATCAATCAATAAGTATTTATTGAACATTCTCCTTGGGCAGGCATTATGATAAGCACTGCTAAGAATATAAATATAATAAAATATTTTTATATTTTATGAAAAAATGTAAGCTATATCCCTCTTCTCAAAAAAAGTTCACTCTAGCTGTGGAAAACAGATTTCTATATATATGTAAGTAATCTTCAACAAAATTTAAACAATCATGTTCATAACACAATAAATGCTATAAAAATTCCTATGATATGGAATATAAAACCCAACAAAAGGAATTTTGTGGAGGGAAGTCCTTTTACAACTTAAACCAAAATAAAAATAAAAGTTGGTTCTTAAGGAAACAGTATCCATTTCATATACAAACATAAAGAGCACAATTTAGTGATAGATTTGCCCTAAATCTCATTAACCCTTTTTTAAAAAGTACATTACTTTGTATTTGAGATCTATATTTGAAGAAACAGAGAAAAAATAGGAGGTAAAAAGTGCCTGACATCTTTTACATAGACCTAAATTCTTTCAAATATCTGATTGCTGAAGACTTGTCTACAGAATTTAATGAGATGCTTAATTGCTACATAAGACCATTGCTGCATTATTTCTTGATGAGAACACACTTTATGTCTACAATATTGATGAGAATACAATGCAGTACAGAACACTAAAAGACTATGTGCAACCTTAGATATCATCTAGATAGAGATGTGTGTCCTTCCCTCTGAGTAAAAAGTATAGGCATATATGCCTGCTCTTCCGGTATCCTTCTCTTGATAGAGTTTATAGTAGAGAATCGTGATAAGTACAAGGTCCATTAGTAACAAAAATAAAGGCAGGGTGGCAGTTAAACTGAACATCATTAGCAAACATCACACTAATTACTCATTTTGTTATTAGTGTTAACTGTGCTGCCAGTTAATTATATTTGAATAAGAAAATGACAATGCACACAGAAAACTTCAAACCACACTGAAACAAAATGAAAAGGAATCACACTTGGGCATGGAAATCTACTGTAAAGAAGAAAACTTCTGTGTTAGGAAGCAAACAATCTGCCAGAGTCTTTTGCACCAAAGGAATTTTTTTCATGTAAGAAACATTCAGAAAACGTGTACTATTATGCTAAATGCATAGAAATGTGAAAAAAAGATACATAGTCCTCAATATTTAGGTTCACATTTATTTAAAAAAAAAACACACATAAAAGATAATTGTAATACATTGTGTTAAGCATTATAATAGAGATTGGTTCCTCATACGGAAACATGTGAAACTTAAGAGGAAACCTCTAATCCTCTGGAGAAATTAGAAAAGGCATAAACGAAGAGATGACTGTGGGTAGCATATTGAAACTTGAGCAAAAAAATAAGCACATGGAAAGAAAGAAAGCAGGGAAAATGAAATCCTGGAATCACACCAGGCTTTTCTCCTATGAAAAAGAAAGTTTGTTTGCAAGGTAAGTGACCCAAACAGGTGAGGTTTCCTCTTTAATAAGAAAAAATTTCCTGTGAAGGGCTGATTAATCCTGGCTAACATGCTGAAACAGCTCTGTATTAGCAAAAATCTTGAACCTTTCCCTCAAAGATTTTCAGATTGGTCAAAACTCTAGTCCTTTAGAAAGCAGAAAGGATTAAAATGCTGTTGGTAAAATTCACAGACGAACTGATAAAATGAAAACAGGATTATAAAGTACAAATTATTTGCTAGAAACTATCTGCAGCAGGTATATTCAATGCTATTTTTATTGTGATGCAAGTCACAACCCCAGTCTTACTGCAAGGACTTCTGTGTTTGGACTGGTCAGAATCTCATTTTTTTTGGATAAATGATAGAATCTACAATCTTTAGGATGGTAGTTTTCCTAACAAAAAAATGCAGAGGTCTCTCTAAAGCAGAGACCTGCATGTTTAATCAAAATGACTCAGCCTGAGCAACATAGAGAGACCCTGTCTCTACAAAAAATAAGAATAAAAATAAAAATAAATGAGCCAGGAGTGGTGGCATGCACTTGTGACTTCAGCTGCTCAAGAGGCTGAGGTGGGAGGATCACTTGAGCCCTCAGAGGTCAAGGCTACAGTGAGCCATGATTGTACCACTCCACTTCAGCCTGGGAGACAAAGCAAGACCCTGTCTCAAGAAAAAAAAAAAAAAAAGTGACTCACCCCCTTCAAAAGCAAAGGAGGCTGACAAGTGACCCTAGAGGGGAACAAATATTGAGGAAAAGGATCCGACTGTAATTCTCTGAGGACAACCCCTCAGCTCCATGATATGCAAATCCCCTATGGGCACCTAGAATTCAGAGGGCATTCCTGCATCAAATGTATACTAATGAGTCCTGCAAAGATTCTCAAACTCTGGGCATTAGTCCCTTGAGCAAATCTGTCTGGGCAGTTGATGTCACATAGCACATTTATTAAATCAATTTTTAACAGACCAGATGGTGTTATTGTTAACCAAAAACAAACGACCCAGTGATTTAATAGAACATAAGATATATAGATTTTTTTTCTTTTATCTCCCAACTGCCCCTGGAGTCCTGCTTTTGAAAATAAGATACACAAGGACAAATAATTTAAGTGATATGTTCTCTGGTTTCACAAACTACTAAAGAAGAGTAGTCTGAGAGACAGATGACAAGGTGACAATCCATTACTAAAAAAAAATGAAGAAATCTCCCAGGAAACTATATTTGATGTTTAAAGCTTTAAATAGCAATTGCCCTTCAGGAATAATTTAGTTGGAGAATGTGGATTGTTTGCTGAATTCCATTCTTCTTATTTTATGACAACAAAACCTGCAACTTCCCCTTAATTTTGGGATACTGCTCCATTCACATCTCTTACTTTCTTTAGTATAGAATAGGGTAAATCTCTTTTTAACATCTCATCTCTTCCTGCCACCCACGCTTAGATTGATAGCAAGAAAGGCAACCTGCCTTAAAGTGAAATGGTCTCTTGGCCTCTTCCAAATCCACCTTCCTGAATAGAATAGAAATCATCAGGTTTTATGTTTGAACATTGACCTTCATATTTTTGAAAACTGAAAAAAAAAATGCAATTTTTAAAGCAGTCAATAGCTTTTCTATTTCTCTAAATATTAAGGATTCTACTCATCTCTAAGAGAAGACATTTTCACTTTAGGATGAGACAGTTTAAAACATAGTTTAGCTAGGTAAAAATAAGCAAGGAACCCATATGGCATGAAAAGCTGTAAATTATTAAGGTGCTCAGGCACTTCCCATGGACTGTCATTGGCTAAGTATTCATTGCCAGTGATATTTCAAATATCTAGAATTTGTTTCTTCTTTAGGATGCTGTTTTTCCTTTCTGAGGGCCTGAATTCAAATAGGAAGTGGCAGGATCTCTTCAAGATGTTCCAACTGAACAGTAGAGCAGTCTCTACAACATGGTAGAAAGCCGACCCTAAGGAGACAGACGGCCATTAGAAGACTTCTTATGGAGAGTCTTAGTATATGAGTCTGGGAACCATTGTGTATAGTAGATTAGCTAGTTTTAAATTATTTTCTTCATTGTTGCTTCAGTCACTATGATCACACAACAGACCACTCTCACACTAATAAACATGTACAATATAAAGCAATCATTTATTTTGCTTTTAGGTTTTATGGATTAAGAAGTCCAACAGGGCACAACAGAGGTGGCTTGTCTATGCCTTACAATGTCTGCGGTCTCAGATGGAAGACTCAAAGATGACAAAGTGCAGTCATCTAAAGACTACCCTCCTATGTCAGGTAGTTGGTGCCTGCTGTTGACTGATGGCCTCTCCTCTCCAAATGGGCCTTTCCATGAAGTCTCTCCAACATAGTGGCTTCAAGATCATAGGCTTTTTTTTCACAGCACCAAGGGCATATGATTCCAAGGCCATATGTCCTGAAACAGATAAAGAATGAAAGAAAGAGTTTGAGACAAGGGAAGGAAAGGATTATACCACGTCCTTTGACCTAACTTCAGAAGTCACAAAGCATCATTTCCACTGCATCCTACATAATAGAAGCAAGTCAAAAAGAAGGACTCATTCAATAGAAAGAAACATACTGGTCCCCACCTCTTGATGGAAGAGTGTGTCAACATTACTACAGAAAACACACTTTAAGGTGACTCCAATGAGAGTGAGAGACACGCTTATGTAATTCATTCTCCTTGAAATAGAACTGAAGACTTGCCTCTAAACTGTAAAGTATGACAAAAACCTTGATTAGATTCTGTTATGAGTTAAATATGGTGTTATGCTGTGAACTTAATTAGGCTATGTTTTATGGAATGAATCTTTTTGTTCACTCAAAATTCATATGTTGAAACTCTAACCCCCAGTGTGATGGTATTTGAAGGCGGGTCCATTGGGGATGATTAGATCATGAGGTTGGAGACTCATGATGAGATTAGTGTACTTATAAGAACAAACACTGGAAATCTCTATTTCTTTCTCTATTTCTCTCTCCAATGAGTGATAATACTGCAAAAACGTAGCAGTCTGCAAGTCAGGAAGAGAGTCCTTACCAGAAATCAACCATAGTGGCACCCTGATCTTGGACTTCTGGCCTCTAGAACTGGGAGAAAATAAATTTTTGTCATAAAGTCACTCAATCTATGGTATTTTGTTATGACAGCCTGAGCAGACTTGTATGTTATATAGCAAAGATGTGTGATGTCACTGCCGGGATGCTATTATGCCATATAAGACTCATCTTGACAGACTGGCAAGCAAAGTTATTCTGGCCTTGAAGAAACAAGTTGCTTTGATGCAAACTGCCTATAGATAGGTTCATATGTCAAGTAACTAGGTGGCCTTTAGGAACTGACAGTCTCAGGCCTAGAGTTGCAAGTTACAGAGGGAAAAACCTGAGCAAGCTTGGAAGTGACTTCTTTCCGGCCAGAACCTCCAAATGAGAATGTAGTCCAGGCAATGCCTTGATTATTGCCTGGTAAGATCCTGAAGCAAAAAACCCAGCTAAGCCATGCCTGGACTCTGATCAACAGAAACTGTGAGGGATAATAAATAGGTATTATTGAAACCACTAAATTTTTGGTAAATTGGTATTCAGCAATAAAAAACTAATAGAATCACTCATCACATGAAGAACATTTAGGATGGTGTGGCCATCTTAGGAAAATGTAATCTGCCCTAACTGTTCATTCCTCTTTGTCCATCCATAAATCTTCAGTAACCTGAGATGGACATAGCAGCTCAGGCTCAATTATGCTGTGGGAAATTAAGGAATGAAATCGTGTCCCCACTTTTAGCAAAGTAGTTTAGAGGAGAGTAGCAGCATAGGAAGAACCACTCCCAAGACCCCAGTAAGTAACTTGCAGAACATTGGAGCAAAGGCCCACAGTCAAAAAGCTGGGTGAAACAGCAAACTACATCCAGACAGCTTTGTGGAATATGTGAAGTGAACATGTTAGTCAAGAATTCTGGGACATGACAAGAGTTGGGAACTTGGTAAAATGGCAGGACTTTTGATTTCAAGTGTATTTGAGAATCAGACTTCTTATTTGGGCATTGAAAAGGACTGTAATTTTGGCCGGGCGTGGTGGCTCAAGCCTGTAATCCCAGCACTTTGGGAGGCCAAGACGGGCGGATCACGAGGTCAGGAGATCGAGACCATCCTGGCGAACACGGTGAAACCCTGTCTCTACTAAAAAAATTACAAAAAACTAGCCGGGCGAGGTGGCATGCACCTGTAATCCCAGCTACTCGGGAGGCTGAGGCAGGAGAATGGCGTGAACCTGGGAGGCAGAGCTTGCAGTGAGCTGAGATCAGGCCACTGCACTCCAGCCTGGGTGACAGAGTGAGACTCCGTCTCAAAAAAAAAAAAAAAAAAAAAAAAGAAAAGGACTGTAATTTCTGGACTATGGCAAAGTCTGTAATGCATGGGTCACATATGTGTGGCATAACAAGACTAGACATATTAGAATGTACCACTTTTTATACGAATCATGGATTTGTTTTCCCTTCTTAAATTCAATTATGTTTAATCTTTTGTTTGTAGTTTGCTGACTACTCAAGAATTTAAATCCCTTTTTAATCCAATATGTCTTTATATTTAGAAATAAATATTTAATAAATATATGCTATGAACTTGGCTAAAAGTACATAGACAAGACTGTCCTCAGTGGGGAAACCAAATATATTCATCAAACACCATAAAATGCAAACATGTGCATTTTTCACAGTTCCTGTTACTTTACCCAGACAATTTTCTTATTGCATTAAAACAAATAAAAAAAAATCACCTTTGTATTTTCTATTTGGAAAAATATAGTAATGAGGATGATGATCATAAAAGTATTAAATGTTATTGAACATATTTTATGGCCAGACACTGCTAAACTTATATGCATTATTTCTTTTAATCCTCACAACTCTTCCAGGTGGATACTGTTATTTTCCCAATATTATGGATGAGAACATTGAGAATTAGAGACTGCTAAAATTACCTAAGTGACACACTAAGTAGTACAGATAGGACTGAAGCCCATTCTGTTTGATTTCAAAATTCATATTTTTAACTCGACCATGCAATGCCTTCTTTTCATACTCAGAATCATGTAGATGAATATGAAATCTTAAAATTTAATTTTTTAATCTTTCATTTAATCTTACGGCTCTTCTAAGATTCCTTTATAAGTAATTCATTAAAGAAATGCTCTCAGAAGAAACCTGCAAAGGTGTGAAGCAGGACAGGACAGAGGAAGAAATTAGGCATAGATGTGGTTTCAGGAGAATTTCAGTCATACCCTGGTCCTCTGGGGGGCTCTTCTAACAGAGTTGGTCTTTCCAACAGCAAGGTTACTGCGTGGTTACACCCCCACATCAGGCAGTCATTGCCTGCAAGCTGGAGTTAAGAGAAAGGATAAAGGGAGAAAGAAGGGAGAGGGCTAAAGGCATCTCCAGGGAAGGTGGCTCCCATCAGCTTAGGAAAATCCTCAGAAAAAGAATACAGGTGTGTGCCATGATCAGTCAACACCTGTAGCAACCAGGGTCAGTTTCAGGGCCTGCTAAAGGGCAAGACTCTAACAATATTGATAAATCTGCCAAGTATTTAGCCAATCCCTGCTTGAATACCTTCAAGTGAGAAAGAACTCTCCATAACTCCCTTTCCTCCACCCCACAAGGTAGTCCATTACAATCCTCAGAAACCTGGTTAGAAAATTCTTCCTTTTGTTGGATGTGGGAATACTAAAGGGAGGTCATTCCAAGACAGCATATGCAAAAGCACAGAGTGTAAAAGAGCATGATGGTGTATGTTGTTCTATAGCTAGTACTATGTTTTGTGGTGGTTAGAACTTAAGGTGTGAAAGTAGAAAATGAAAAAGATGAGTCTAGGAAGATGGTTATAGGAAAGATCATCAAATAATGAAAGACAAACTTGCCTCACTAAAAAGTTGTGATGATGGCACAAGGTACAACTAAATGAGTTTTAGCAGAAGAAGCAAAGGATAATCTCTTCTAGAAAGCCAACCTGCTAGCAATAAAGAGAGCAACCCTGCCTCGTTCCTTTCATGTTGTGAGCTTTCACATCTGTGTTTCCTCTGGACTTCTTCAAGGACAGGATGCTTGCATTGTGAATCCCTAAAACAATAAATGATTATGGAACTGAAATGAAGTGAACTCATCATAAGTAAGAGAAACCATTACAAAACTCCTGGTGAGAGATGCCACAGGTCTCAGTCAGGAGACAGCAAGCCATAGCTCACAGGCCTAACCAGGCCCACCACCTGTTTTTGCAAATAAAGCATTATTAGAACACAGCCACAACAGTTTGTTAACGTATTGTCTATGGTTGTAGTCATACTATAACAGCAGAGTTGAGTTGCAACAGAGACCATATGGCCTGCAAAACCTAAAATATTTACTATTTGGCCCTTTTCAGAAAAGGTTTGCCAATCCCTGGTCCAGAGTAAAGCAGTAGTATTACATGTGAATAGGTTAAGATAGATGGAAATGATACTTAGGAGCAAAAATCAATTGGAGTAACCACTACTCATTTCTTCTATTTTTATTTCTTCATGCCATGTACACATTAGAGGACATTATAAATATGTATAAAAGCTTTCCAGCATTCCACGGCCTCTTTTGACAATTTCTACTTATTCTGTCACATTTAAATTAAATCATCATTTCTATAAAGACCCTTACACTCAGAAGAGCAGAGAGTAGAGTCCGCTCACTCCTCCTAGTTCTATTTCTTCATGGCATGTAGGCATTAGATGACATTGTGAATATGTATAAAAGCTTTCCAGCATTCCACGCCCTCTTTTGGCAATTTCTATTTTTTATTTGTTCTATCACATTTAAATTAAACCATCATTTCCATAAAGACCCTTACACTCTCAAGAACACACAGTCGAGTCCACTCACCACACAGGCCTACTGATCCAAAACAGAATCAGTATCCCATTCAGTCCACTTAGAATGAGATCATCCTGCAATAATGGGACAGTATCAGCCCCGTGTCCCTTATATAAATCTGCTAAAATGCCCCCAACTTTTAAATCGTTGTGACGTGCTTGTTTTCACTGCAGGCCTTCATAAACGGCCTAAATCTTTTTCACTTCATTAAGCGGCTCTGTACCAAAGTCCTCTAAATACTTTTCATCAGAAAATTCCTCATAAGGCCTAAAACTTCTTTTCCCATCTCTATGTGGTTGGGACATAAAAGATTGCAATTCAAAGAAAAAATAAAGAACTGTCATGGTCCTTTTTGTTGGTGTTAATCTCTGAACAGCAGATTTAGGACGACTATTTTTTTCTAGTTCCTGGTTCTCCACTTCCTGTTTGAATATCCACTACAAAGTGTTGGTAAAATGTATTTATAGGACACAGTGAGCTAGTTGCTAGGCCTTTTGTATAGGACTTGAAAGATAAAGGCAAGTTCCTGTCTCTTAAAAAAAAAGTAATCTGCAGCCATAGAAACATCTAATCTTAGTCATAGCACCAACACCCCCACATGGGCCAAAAATACAATTCAGAATAAAAGTTGCTTATAAAAAAATGGATTTTTAAAAATCACACCTTGAATAAAAAACCAATAAGAAAAACTTTTCCTACTTTTCAGGGAGGAAATTTAAGAAAAACAAAACAACAAATGGTGTATTGGTATTTTTATATTTGAAGATTATTTGCCTCAAATATTTAGTTGCTGTCACTATCTGGAAGACAGTAAAGTTTAGCCCTATCATACACAGTGCACCAAAATAATTTTTAAATTAAAGAAAAATTTAAACGTGTAGATAAGCACAAATATACAGAACTAGAGGAAAATATAAATTACTATCTCTCTGGCTTTAGAATGGCAAAGAATATGAGCCAAGATAAAATCTTTGAAAGACAAAGTGATAAATTTAATATACAAAATCTATATATTTCTGAATATGTTAAAATAATATTCAAAATTATAAAACAAGTAATCAACATGGAAAATTTTCCAATGAATCTGACTACAAGTTTCTTCCTTTAAATTCTATAAGAAGCAACATGTGAAGACACAATTTTAAAAAATATTTATAGAATCCAAAGTTATTCATAAAGGAGGAATACCAAATGGCCAATATTAAATATATTTTAAAAATCATTCTTGCACATGATCAAATAATTATAAACTGAAACAGCAATGAACTTTTTTTTGCCGGTATTTTAGCAAAAAATGTTTTATTTAAAAGAGCACACAGATTTATTAGTTTAAATGTTTTTGGTTGTGAATAACAGAAAATCACTTCAAAATAACTTCACGAAAAATGAGTGGACTCTTAAAGTTTTTCAAATTCAGAAGTAGATTTGTTTTTAGACATGATTTAATCAGTGATCCAGCTCCAGTTCTAATACTTTAGATCAGTTCTATCTATCTGCATTGTGCTTAAGGTGGCTACCATTATGGAGGCAAAATGGCCAGCTCCAGTAATTCCAGGAGTCAGTTTCTTAGCATGTCGTTGGGAAAAAGTGTATCACTTTTCTCAACCAGTACATGCCTAACATCCATTCTGATTGGATAAATTTAGGTCATGTGACCAATTCTTAACTAATCATCACATCCAGGGAAATGGCACAATCCAATTGGATTAGGTCTTTGTTAAATACTCATGCCTGGACCAATCATTGTAGAAAAGGAGATTGGCTTAAAGCATTCAGGGCCATCCTTGGCACCAAGGTAGGGTAAATCCTTTTTAAATCATATAATGAAGGAAGGATGCACTGAGGCTGTACATAGAAGCATGCACAGTTAGGTACAGTGGGTGGAGCAATAAATTATTTCTGTGTATGGAAAAATTGGGCTATATATATAAAAGCCTTGAAAATACGTGTACCACGTTTGTCCCAGAAATACCAGATCTTGAAATGTATCCCAAAGGAATTATACAGTTCATTACAAAGATTTATCTTTTAGGATGATTTAGGGTAGCTGAAAAATCAATATCTGACAATGGAAAAACAAATAAATTATGACACATGAATACAATGCTATATTATGCAACCTTAAAATATAAAATTGTAAAAAATATTACTGACAAGAAAAACTGTTTAAGATATGTTAAGTGATTGAATTCAGGTCACATGAAATTATTCTATTTTTATAAAAAGAATATACACATATGTGTAGTCATTGAAAAATACTTAAATATATCAAAATATAAAGGGTTATCTCCATATAGTGGAATTGTGGATAGTTGAATTTCCTTTTTATGACCTTCTATATTTCATAAATTTTATTCATGCATATGAATTATTCCAGTAATGAGAAACATTCATATTTAGTTTTTTAAAAATAATAAAACAAATCCACATTTTAAAAAAATGTGATGGGGACTACGACTTTAAGAATGTATTCATAAAGAATTCCAAGAGTCCACAATTGCAAGTTGAGGGGAAGCTCACACAAAAGCAGAGCTCTAGGAATGAAATCTTTAAATAATCTGCTTCTTATCCCTGGAGGAGCACTGGCATTTGCACCGACCTTTAGTTAAGCAGCCTTAGCCCATGTGAGAACCAATGTGCTGACTTCAACCATAGTGACTTTCCTACCCTCTGAAAAAGGGTTCTGGGTAGGCCAGGCGCGGTGGCTCAAGCCTGTAATCCCAGCACTTTGGGAGGCCGAGACGGGCGGATCACGAGGTCAGGAGATCCAGACCATCCTGGCTAACACAGTGAAACCCTGTCTCTACTAAAAAATACAAAAAACTAGCCGGGCGAGGTGGCGGGCGCCTGTAGTCCCAGCTACTCGGGAGGCTGAGGCAGGAGAATGGTGTAAGCCCGGGAGGCGGAGCTTGCAGTGAGCTGAGATCCGGCCACTGCACTCCAGCCTGGGCAACAGAGCGAGACTCCGTCTCAAAAAAAAAAAAAAAGAGAAAAAGGGCTCTGGGTAAACAAAGAACTATCAAACCTCTCTAGAAGGTTTTCCAACTCCCTGAGGAGTATTCTCCCCTTTTGAGAATAAACACAAATACTCATTTATAAATCTGTGCAAATGATGGCCAGTGGCCCAAAATTGCACCATATAGCTCCACTTGCACTATATGTAGCTTCAACTTTCATGTAATTGATCCAAAGAGCAAAAGTTGGTGTGGCCTGTGTGAAGATGTATGTGCACTGAGCTACAGGACTAACCATCTTAATTGAATTGAATTTTTTTTTTTAAAGTCAGTTAAATTATAGCTACATTTATTGGTTTCATTTATTGACATATCATAATATAGGCAACAGACCATAGAAGGAGAATATGCATCATTTAAGGGAAAACTGCACGGTTGAAATGTGTATAGCACTGGATGATGTGAGATGATTCCACACATATATGCTGTCTGCACACAGTTGATCCTAACTCCATTGCTGTAGAATAAACCCTTTTCTCCAGCAACATAAGACAAAATTACCTCAAGTGAAGAAAAGGGGAGAGAAAAGCAAAAGGGATGAAAGCAAAGTTTTTTCTTTTGATTTCTGATTTAAGGGAGGACTGAGTGCAAAATTCAAAACATTCTTTTATTCAGCATCCAATCAATATTTGTTCAGCATACAGAAGTTAATTAAATGAAGGAAAATCCCTGCCTTCATGGAATATACATCCTAGTAAATACACAGGCTATGTACAAAGTCTAAACAAGCTTCTTTGGTTTTTGTTTTTGTTTTTCTGTTTTTTGTTTTGGGTTTTGTTTTGTTTTTGTTTTTTTGAGACGGAGTTTTGCTCTTGTTGCCCAGGCTGGAGTGCAATGGCGCCATCTAGGCTCACTGCAACCTCCCCCTCCCGGTTTCAAGAGATTCTCCTGCCTCAGCCTCCTGAGTAGCTGGGATTACAGGAATGTGCCACCATGCCCAACTAATTTTGTATTTTCAGTAGAGACGGCGTTTCTCCATGTTGGTCAGGCTGGTCTCAAACTCCCTACCTCAGGTAATCCACCTGCTTTGGCCTCTCTCTTTCCTTAATATTAAGTGAGAATGAAAACAGAGTATTGAGTGTCTGAGAGAGTCAAGGCAGGACTTAATGAGAGATGTGCTTGGCTAAGATGAAAGCTTAAAAAGCTTATTTTGTCTGAAGAGGAAAGGGGAAAGGCAAATTTTCTGTAAAAACCTAACCAGAAATATATCTTTGGTTCTCACTTCTACCGCCCTCACTTTAATTACTAGGCCCTCTTTTTTGCTCCTTAATGCCAACCGTTCATTTAGATGCCTCTAGTCAATAGTGTAAGAAAGAATTAGGTATGTCGTATATTTACTCTCTATGGGTTGTGTTGTGCCTGTCAGCATCTGACCCATGCTGGAGACTATTAAGAGAGGAAGGGATGAATGCCTGGATGGATGGATGGATGGATGGATGGATGGATGGAGAGATGGATGAATTTTTGCATGGGACATAGCTTAATAAGTGAAAAAATAAGTGAAAGAAAAAGTAAAACAATAAATGAAGGAATTAACAAAAGAATAATTAGGTAAAGCAGGGGAAAAGACATAAAGATGCCTACAGAAAGCTTATGAAGTTGAAAAATGGTGAAGATGGGAGTGAAATAAAAATAAATAATACCCTAAAGATGTGACTGAAGTGACAGAACTGGGGAGGGAGGAACAATAAATAAAATTGTAGCGCTAAGTTTCAAGGAAAAGGGAAAAAAATCACAACATGCTTAAAGATGAGCAGAGGAGCCAGGGGAGAGGTTAGAAGATCAGCTCTGATGCCAACCTTGAATCTCCAGGCAGTGAGAACTTTTCTGCTTCTTCAAGCAATAGGCACTGAGGGCTTCCCTGAAAGTGGTGTTAGGTATTCATGCATTAGAGGAATGCGTAGAAATATTATAAATTCTTGTTAAGGGTTCAAACATTGTGCACTTCAAGTTGAGATAAATTCTAGTTATTCAGTGATAGCCTTCATTATTATTTGACAAAAATGTGTATCCTTAAATATTGAAAAATGCAAATAAAAATTTAAAATTACCTATAACATCCCACTTTCAGAAATAATATTTTAAGAGCTTTATACTTCTTTAATATGTATGTGAATATATATATGTGTTTAATAAAATATTGATTTAATCTAATTAAATTAGTTTAATATATTTAATATTTTGATAGTATAGTTTATTTAAACAGCTCAATATTATCTATATGCTTTCACGTATATACACAAAAGCAAACATATTTTTTTTTTTTTTTTGAGACAGAGTCTCACTCTGTCACCCAGACCAGAGTGCAGTGGAGTGATCTTGGCTCATTGCAGCCTCTACTTCCTGGGTTCAAGCAACTCTCCTGCCTCAGCCTCCTAAGTAGCTGGGACTACAGGCATGTACCACCACATTCTGCTTCTTTTTTCTATTTTTGTAGAGTTGGGGTGCTGGGATTACAAGTGTGAGCCACCGCACCCAGTCATGTATATGTTTTTAACCTGCCTTTTTCACTTAAATATACTGTAAATATTTCTGTGTTAGGAAACTGCCTGTGGCATTATAATATTGTGTCACCATACAATTTTATTCTAGTAATGTACCAGAATTTATCAGTCAATCCTCTATTGTTGGAAAATTAGTTTTTTCCCCAATGTTTTGCTATTTAAAACAAAGTAATTTGGTTATGTTTTCCTTCATACTGTTTTATCCTATAGAATAAAGTGCTACATTCTTATAGCTTTATATTGCACATTGCTCCTGATTGTATCATTATTGTAAAATCCTTATGCTGAAATTCCTTAGTCAAATCAAATTCAAAATGCTAAGGCTTTTGATGTGCATATCAACCACGATGTCTTCAGTTGCCATTTGCCAAAAAAAAAAAAAAAAGACTCAACCAATGGAATGGCTTAAATAAAGCCTTTTTAATGTATCTCATAAATACAGTCTAGAAATAATTCAGGTCACAGAATTGGTTTTCTCCAGTAGCTCAACAATGCCACCAAAAACCCTGCTTGTTTTGGTCTCCTGCTCTGCCTACAGTGATATGAGCCTCACAGATACAAAATGGGCTGCAAAGAACTCTTAGAGATACACTTTTACTCCTTGAGGTTCAGAGAATAAAACACATCTTCCCCAGTTCTCAAACAAAAGGCCTAAGCTTCACATTGGATGAATTTGCGTCATGTGCTCATTCCTGAGTCAACTGCTTTAGCAAGGGAGTTAGATGATATCATTAATAGTCCCACAAATACAATGAGTTCAAGTTTCCTCCAGCCTTCACTAACATTGAGAATTAATCTTTAAAAACCACAATAAAATCAAAAGCTGCCAAGTTGATAGGTAAAAGGAGTAGACCATTATTCTCTTCTCTTTCTCTTTTTCTTCCCTTTCTTCCTTCCTTCCATCCATCAGTTTGGAAATGGTGAAAGCCTGGGCTCTAAAATCAGATGGTCTATATTTGCATTTTGGTTCTCTGCATAGAGTTGTGTCATATTAGGTAAGCTAGAGAAATTCTCTGCAAAACAAGAATAATAATAGTAGAGTCCCCTTCTTGGGGTTCTCATAAAAATAAAATAAAATAGTAATTAAAAAACTGGTAAATGTTAGGTCTTATTAACAATTATAGTATTATTTTCATAATTAAATTATTGTGAATTACCTTTTCATTCCCGTGCTCATTTTTCTGTTGGGAGTAGTCATTTTAATAGTAAAAAGAAGGTTTTATTTTGTTGTTTGAAGTGTTTATTTTCTTATTTAAGACATGTGTATTTAGGTACTCATATTTTCTTCATGCGTTAAAAGACAATGTCTACAGACCCTGGCCATGAGTATCTGAAAATCTAGAAAGAGTAAAAAAATCAATCAATAATGAGAGGGTGAGAAAATATTGGCTTAAATATTCTTGAACAAGAAATCCCTTTCCATTTCCCAAATACTTTGCAAACGAGGCACTGGTGTTAACATTATAGCTCCCTGGAATCTATACCAGACTTTCTTCACTATAATATTTCAGATAAAAGTGCCAGCTATGATAGTTAAAAGAATGACTAATGCCAAAATGAGTCACTGTAAAGACATTACAGAAGCCAGGTGCGGTGGCTCACACCTATAATCCCAGCACTTTGGGAGGCCGAAGTGGGCAGATCACCTGAGGTCAGGAGTTCTATACCAGCCTGGCCAACATGACAAAACCCTGCTTCTACTAAAAATACAAAAATTAGCCAGTTGTGGTGATGCATGTCTGTAATCCCAGCTACTTGGGAGGCTGAAGCAGGAGACTCGCTTAAACCTACAAAGTGGAGGTTGCAATAAGCCAAGATCGTGCCACTGCACTGCAGCTTGAGTTACAAGAGTGAGTAATAAATGTTATTTGTTAGACTTTTCATTAGTTCTAAAAATAATTACCTGTTAACCTCAGCCTCTTATACTATAAATATTTTTAACAAATAAAGGGAATGTTTTAGGGGGAAATATGCCTAATGAAAGAAGCTTCTCATTCACAAGTTATGAATACTCCTATCCTGACATAAGAGAACTAGCTTAGTTTACAGAAACCTTATATGAAGCCATCTCTCTGACTGGGAATAGAAATGACGATTTTTAGTTTGTTCAGCATGTAGTGTGGTTCCTGTCTGAGTGGTGTTATTTCTGGCACCCTGATGAACACTCTTAGGATTGGTCAAACAGGATCCAAGCCCCCTTCTTCCCTTTCAGATATTTTCTTCCTCTGGCATTGGTTAGGAAAAAAGAGTCTCTTTCTTCCACTTCAAATTATCAGTTCTTTGATTCCTGAACAAGTAAGTCCTATTGGAAATGAACTGGTTTTAGCTGTGTCCCTAAAATCTCCCACCCTGCCCCCTCCATGCCTGCCCTAGCGACATTTCCAGTGGGTGTTCAACCCTCATCCTTCCTTATCCCTCATGATATATAAATGGTGATTGTGAAAAGCTCTGTATTGTGCAAATAGTCTTCATTATCTTAAGCTTTAAAAAAAACAAAAAACAAAAAAACCTGTCTTTTGAGAAAGTGGGAAGATGTGGCCTGTTCTCCAATATTTGGCAGTGTTCATTTTAACTGAATCATTTGTTAGGACAAAATTGCTATAACCTATAATAAATGTTAAGATTGTCGGATGCATACTTGTACTGAATTAATATTTTATAGCTCCTTGGCCCTGTGTGGGTTGGCTGTTCTACTGGAATGCTCTAGCACCATGGAAACGCTGGGAGATATTTTCTGTTAATTGTAAGAATGTTTGACAGATAACAGTACAGTACCATGGAATTAAACTTTGTTGCTGATGAATTCTGATTACTTTATAACCTTATTCTGTTAGAGAAGGTTTTGTTTTTGTTTTATTTTTAAGCATTGAAACACCTCTCCTTGTCCATAATCACTTTTTAAAAAACTTAGTCACTAAGTATTGTATTATCTATATAATTGTCATCAGGTAGAGAAAGATATCCAGTATTTTTAAAATTAAAAATTATCTCTATTTTTTTAAAAACCCAACCTGTGAACTATGAATAAAATCTTTTTAGATAAATATTTCTTTAAAGAAGAAGAAAGAATCCTGCTAATATCTTTCTATGACTAAACTATAATTTTAGTCACAATTATGTTAGCCTTAAATTCTAATGCTAAAAGATATTGGGATTTAGCTAGAAAAAAATGTGTGATCCTAAAAACAAAATATATATGTATTACGCATTATTTATGTCTAAGAGAAATAGACTATGCTTCCACTCTTCCAGTCCAGTGAAAAATAATTTCTTATTTTTCTAAACTTAAGACCTGTGAACCAGTTGACTCAGTCTTACTCTCAAACACTTTTGGCTCTTGTAAGTCAAGTTTATGATGGAAGCTAAGCATCCTAATCCTTAGGCAGAGCTTAGTAAAAGAACAGGTAACTGCTAGGCTTGTTCTTTCTTGTTTGTCTCTTTTCTCAAAATCACTTAAGAAGGTCCAAGAAGCTGCTTATAGCCAACTAATTAAAACCCTTTATTTTGTTCTTTCATGGCGCTATGAAAAGCAATGGGAGGATTTCTCTGTGAGCTCTAAAACAATAAAGTCTTTCACTCATCGTCTGCCCTCCCCATGGGTCCTTTGTCAGCAGCGGTCTTCACAAATCTGAGAAGTGGAGAGTAACTAAGAAAGCAACACTCAAAATATCCAGTTGAAGACTGGTGGAGGAAACATGTGACCACATTAAAAATGTTTCTCCTATCACAGAGAGTTTACTAAGGAAAGAGACTTTTTTCCAATTGGGAGTAATTGGAAAGGTTTGTGGCAAAGAAGACACTTAAGTAGGATGTGCACTTGTTCTATGGGAGTAGCAAACCCAAGGTAGAAGGAGAAACTAAACAAAATGTGGTAGACAAAAAAAAAAAATGGTCCCTGGAACTCTCTATATCTTAACCCTACATTACCTTACTGGGCAAAAGGGACTTTGCAGAGTGATTAAATTAAGGGAATTGAGATGGGGAGATCATCCTGGATTATCTAAGTGGGCCCTAAACATGATCACGGTCACAATAGTTCTTCTAGAAGGGAGACAGCAATGTGAGTCAGAGAAGGAGGCAGGAGAACAAAAGCAGAGGCCATAGTGATGCAATTGCTGGAATGTGGGCAGCCTCTAGATGCCAGAAAAGGCAAAAAGACAGTTCCCCTCAGCACATCCAGAAGAAACACAGCTCTGCCAACACCTTGATTTTAGCCTACTGAGGCCCATTTTTGACTTCTGACCTCTAGAATTATAAGATAACAAATTTGCATAGTTTTAAGCCCCCACACTTATGTGTACTGCAGCTACAGCAGCAATAGAAAACTAATACACAAGAGTAAAATGTGGACTATTTGTGAAGAATATTAAATACTTCAGAATAGACAGTGCATAAGGACATTCAATGGAGGAAAGGGTAGAAAGAATAATCACAAATAAGAATAAGGATAACATTTTGTTCTCCACTTAAAGTGCTTTCATAGTCATTGTTTTAAAAATATGATTCCCTTAACAACCTTTTAATCCAGGCATTATGATACTCTCCAATTTTAAGATGAAGTAGCTCTGGCTCATGGAAGCTAATTGCTTTGCCCTAGTTCACAGTTCTGTAAGCAGTAGAATTGGGCAACAGCCAAGGTCTCCCAACTCCTCACCTCTTTCCCCTGCAGCATGTCACTCATTCATATCAGGGCAACTAATTTTAGAAGGGCTTCAGTGTCAGACCAAAAGGTGTAAAGTTTATTCTCCAGCAATAAATTAAAGGTTTTCAAGCATGGAATGACATAATTAATTAATATAACAGCATAATATAAAGTAGATTAGAGAGGGGTAGATAAAAATCTAGAGACAGGTTAGACTAAAAAAATAATCCAGGAAATAGGAAAAGAAGGCCTGAACTAAAGCCAGCAGACAGAATGGAGAGAAGTATACTGTCTGATACAAGGTGGGGATGGGATGGGGGCAGGTGGAGAGAGAAACAAGAAATTCATCATTTTGATTATCACCAATGAAAACGTTATGTTCTAACATGTGCATATTTTTTGGACAACAAAGTAGTGTACACTTAAATAGGATTTATAGATATAAATTATGATTTCCAAAATAAAAATTAAGCTTTTTTACCTACATCAGACTATTTGAGTTTTTACCTTTCCACTTCAGAAGATGGCAAAATTTTGCTTAAAAAACTGAATCCCAATACCGTATTTTCATAGTAATCCCTGACTTCTTTTTATCTCATTGAGGTCAATTATCTGATCACCAGTGAAAACTGAGAATAGAAAAGTGCCACTCTGTTATTCTCACAGTAATGGTAATATACTTTCTAAATCATCACCTTTCTGACAACTATTTCTTGACCCCATCCGTTTCTCACTCTATTACTTGTTTTCTATTCCTTTTGTTTGCTGTTGTTAAGCTGCAAAAAATACCTTTGCGTGGATGTCTTTGTTATCTATCTGAGACATTTGCTGCTGCATTGTGCCATATTATTTATTGCTGGTATTCATCTGTCAGTTCTCATCATGCCCGTTTATCAATATTTGATTGCCTTTTATGACCTTGATTCCTAGAAGCTTTCATAACTTTTTTCCCTTTTACTTCAAAGATTTCAGAATTCTGATACTGCCATGGTAAGCTGAATATTGGCCCATCAAAGATGTTCATGTACTAATCCTCAGAACCTGTGCATATGTTACCTTACAGAGTAAAAGAAATTAAGATTGGGCAAATGTAATTAAGTTAAGATTATCTTGCTATGAGATGTTATCCTGGCTTGTCCAGGTGAGCTCAGTGTAATCACAAGTGTTCTTGTAAGTGAAAGAGAGAGGCAGAAGAAAAAAGAAACAAGGAGACAACAGAAGCAGAGATCTGAGAGGAGTACAGATGTTATGTAGCTGAGTTTGAAGAGAGAGGAAGGGGCCATGAGCCAAGGAACATAGGGAGCTTCTAAAAGCTGAAATAGGCAAGGAAACACATTTTCCCCTTGTGCTTCCAGGAATAACACTCTGGAATGGGTCCTGTGATCCTATTTTAGACTTCTGACCTCCAGAACTGTAAAACTGTTGTTTTAAGCCACTAGATTTGTGCTAATTTGTTACTGCAGCAATAAATAACAAACATGTTGGTCCAACAGCAAAAAAAAGAAATCCCAAATGTCTCATCTTTTTCACATTTTCAAGATGAGATGAGAAATTAGAGTACCTCAAAAAAGTGCTCTTAAATGCTGTCTCATCATCCTAATTATTAGCCATTACTGTCCTTCCTCAGTTACAAAAAGCAAGCATTCTCACTAATTGTTTCATCTTGCAATGTCAGTTTTGGAAAAACCAAAAACCATAATCCATTTCATAGCCATATAAGAAATAAGTAATTTAAAACCTATTCAGAACTTCATATGTGGAATCACTTGTCCTATATGACTGAAAACTATTCATGCCTTCTGATCTAGAAGAGCCATTTAGAAAATTTTTATGAGTTTAAGAAAAACACCCAATGTAGATGACGGCTTAGATGAGTGCAGCAATCCACTATGGCACCTGTGTACCTATGTAATAAACCTGCACATTCTGCACATGTACCCCAGAAGTTAAAGTATAATAAAAAAAAGTGAAATTAAAATGTTTTTAGTCAAATAATTGAAAATAATTATTTTGAAAATTATTTCAATGATTATCAATAACTGCTACAATTAAAAAAAATCAAAAGCTTTAATATTATAAAAGTGATATATTAGTTAACCCACACCTCCTTCAATATTATTCAAAATAAAATCCTGTGTTTCATTGATTCCAACACCTAAGAGCAAGATCGAAAGTTTACTTAGAATCATTTTTGATCCCAAATTGCTAAGAGAAAAAAAGGAAAAGAATTGGAAAGCAAGCATAAGAATGATGGACAGGTAGGAGAAGAAAGATAAAGGGAGGCATGATGATCACATTCAGATTCTCAGAAATAGCTTGATCTAAAATAACATCAACTTCTATTTACTCCTATACTCAACCAAAGGGAGATATGGGGTAACACAACACAAACATTTCTATAGAAATATCTAGCTTGGAAGGCTTGAGGAGTAGGGTGGGATAAATCTTAACAGTTTTCAAAAGCTAAGGAAAACATTTTAGTGAAATGCTGTTACTGTCTTTCACTTTTATCTTCACATTTTGCCAACTTCACTCCATCTCTCTCCATATCTCCCCACCTCTCACAATAAGGACAAAAGGAAAATGAAGAAGAAGAAAATTAACATGTTTTGTGTACCTATTAATGTCAGAGAAAATGCAAGTTTTGGGTGTTTTTTTTTTTTTTTTTTTTTGAGACAGAGTCTCACTCCATAGCCCAGACTGGAGTGCAGAGTGGTGCATTTTTGACTCATTGCAACCTCCCCATCCCTGGTCAAAGTGATTCTCTTGCCTCAGCCTCTCGAGTAGCTGGAACTACAAGCATGTGCCACCACAATTGGCTAATTTTTGTATTTTCAATAGAAATGAGGTTTCACCATATTGACCAGGCACTTACAAAGAGATGGTTTGGAATTGGAACTTATGTTTAAAACAGAACCAGAGCATGAGAGTTTGGAAAATTGCTACCTGACGATGCAATAGAAAAGAAAAACTCATTTTTCTGAGGAGAAATTCAAGCTAGCTGCAGAGATTTGCATAAGCAATGAGAAGCCAAATGTTAATCTCAAGACAATGGGGAAAATGTCTCCAGGACATGTCAGAGGTCTTCAGAGCAGCCCTTCCCATCACAGGCCTGGAGGCCTAGGAGGAAAAAATGGTTTCATGGGCTGAACCCAGGGCCTTGCTGCTTTGTGCAGTCTTGGGACTTGGTGCTTTGTGTCCCAGCTGTGGCTAAAAGAGGCCAACATAGAGCTCACGCTGTTGCTTCAGAGGATGAAACCCCCAAGCATTGGCAGCTTACACATGGTAGTGGACCTGTGGGTCCACAGAAGTCAATAATTGAGGTTTGGGAACCTCTGCTTAGATTTCAGCAGATGTATGGAAACACCTGGATGTCCAGGTAGAAGTTTCCTGCAGGGGTGAAACCCTCATGGAGAACCTCTGCTAGAACAGTACAGAAGGGAAATGTGGGGTCTGAGCAGTCCCCACTGGGGAACTGCATAGTGGAGCTGTGATAAGACCATCATTGTCCATCCTCCAGACCACGGAATGGTGGATCCACTGTCAGCTTGCACTGTGTGCCCAGAAAAGCCACAGACACTTAACACCAGTCCATGAAAGCAGCTGGGAGCTGGGGGGAGCTGTACCTTACAAAGCTACAAGAGTGGAGCTGACCAAGGACATGAGAAGCCACCTCTTGCATCAGCATGACCTGGATGTGAGATATGGAGTCAAAGGATGTCATTTTGGAACTTTAAGACTTGACTGTCCCACTGGATTCCAGACTTGCATGGGGTCTGTAGCCCCTTCATTTTGGTCAATTTCTCCCATTTGGAATGGGAGTATTTGTTCAATGCCTGTACCCCCACTGTATCTTGGAAGTAACTAACTTGCTTTTGATTTTACAGGCTCATAGGCAGAAGGGACTTTTCTTGTCTCAGATGAGACTTTGGACTTGGACTTTTGGGTTAATGACAACTATCCCCTTACTCAGTGAGAGGAGGCTCACTTGGTATCCAGAAATTAATGTTAGGTAAATCTCAGTATTCAGATCTACAAAGTAGGACCTACTGATTCACCCAAAGGCAGAAGCAGGGTTTGAAACAATAGAGTCAATGTCTGAATTTGGAATAATTAAATCTGTCATGCACAACTGTGCTTTTAATTTTCAAACATGCTTTTCAAGGACATTTTATGTTACATAATCCCAAAAGTTAATTTCTCTTAATTTCATCAAATTGGTGAGAGTTACAGTAGGTAGGAAGCTACTGACAGAAAGAACCTCATACACACCATCTCCAACCAGAGTCTCAACATGATGGATCTGTGTTTCCTATGGTGCTCATCTGGCCACCAGGGCTACATGCAACCCATATGGTTCACAGATAAAACACAATACATATTGCTTCTTCCTAGATCTGTTTGCTTCAGCAACCAAACCCCCAATAACAAAATCGAGGGTTCTTTTGCACTTCTTTCTTTTGGCTCAGGCATATGTTCATGTGCAAAATACACAAAAGCTTATTATGTTTTTGATTAAAGCTTCTAATTTGGGCAATGCAGGAGCTAAACTTGGATACTGCAGAACACATCCATTTTGTTCCTACCAGTCTTTTAAAATGTGTGTTAATGTATCCAGCGCTTGTGCCACAGTAAAAATAACTTCACATGTACCTGTAATACCTCACAACTTGAGAAATATGACCACAAAAATAGTTCATCAGAGTCACATGTGTTCTGGTGAGAATACAAAAGAAGCTACTAATTAGGAAAAACAAAACCACCATCGATGGAGCAGCTGCAGTAATTTGCTGTGCCTTTCTGGCATTATGGGAAACTGAATGCATTATCACAATCACTTTTCACAGAGTAGAGAGGCTTCATTAGCTTATTCTTTTCCCCATAAATTCATCCACATTAGACTAAAGAGAAGAGTTCACAAATCTAAGGTTGAAATGCTGAATTTCAGAAATAACGTTTGAAAAGTATCCTTTAATGGATTTTGAAAACAACCTTTTTGAATAATTTTTAATTACAGTCACAAAGTGTTCAATTGCAAAGTTCCCTTTTCCTTGATGAAAATTCAGGAAAGCTGCTATTTTACTTGCCAAAATGTGGTAGAAATGTAGACTTGGTTGGCAATAAATAGAACAAGAAAATGGGGAATGAGGTGAGAATAGAGGAGAGAAGCAAAGTTGCCAGCCAAACAGAAATACTGAGTTTATGATAGAGGTCTGAGAGATGTAAATAAACCTAGCCAATATTCAGCAGGACATAGCATTGCATATGGGCAGTGGAGAGGGTAGGGGAGCTGAGGGTACCAGATTCAGCAACCCTGCTCTGGAATGAGAGGGTAAAAGGATCGAAGCCAAAAATGGACAGCTCTGTGTTCAGAGGACAAATTTGGACAAGTCCCACCCAAATCTGGTCATACAGAACTCCTCTCTTCAGCCACAACAAACAGAGTGACTTATAAGCATGGACTTTATTTCTGGTTTTAAAAGAAGTCATTACTATGTCCAGAGGAGAAGCAGGAGTTCACCCATTCCACCATACAGAGAACTGTACTCTCTGGATGCCTGCTATTTTCCCATGTAAAAAGAGATCCTTGTTAAGTTATAGGGTATTGCACACATAACTTTAAATGTAATTATATTATATAAGACAAAATCGAGCCCAGGATTGAGTTTCACCATTTCCCCTCCTCCTTGACTGACTGGGAGGCCTTATGGAAACCAGCCCTGGCCAACCAGTTGGCATGGAGAAAGAGCATCAGGCCTTCCAACAATTGCTTTCAACAAATAGTAACTGAGCATCTGCTGTGTTTCTACCCAAAGGGAACGAGGCTGAAGGCTGTATATGGAATATGGTGCCTAAGGCTGATTTCCAAGGCTGAACCAGATAAGTTTATCCAAAATAGGTAGTCAAACAAGGGCATCCTAAGACTGTCGAAGGCTGAGGTGCAAGGGAACAAAAGCTAATCTAAATGAATTTAGTAGACTGTTGTTAATGCCCATTGAAGGGCAATTACCTGCTCTTGGCACATTCTCATAGATGTATCAGTGCCATTTGAAGGAGCTAGAATGTGGTAGTAAACTACACTACTTTTTAAAAGCAATAGGCTTAAATAAGCAGCTTATGACATAGAGTAACGATTTGAGCCTATGTACTGCCTACCCCACTTCCTGCATTCCCTTTGAAAGGATCAAATAAACATAAATATTAGGAAAACATCTGTACCAATGATAGGGATCAGCAACAGTGTCAGGAAACAAACCTTTTTTGTTGTAAGTCACTGAAATTTGGGGGACTTGTTTGTTCCAGCAGCATATTGATATGCTATTTTTTCTAATTATAAAATGAATACAATAAAGTAACTTGAAGAAATGTATGGAAATGGGTTGGCAGTTTATACCTCAAATTAATCACAGTGGTTAGCTTCAGAGAAGTGAAGAGAATAGTGCTGAGGATGGTGGATAAAAGGGACTATTTCTTTTTCTTAAAAAAAGACCTGAAACAAATATAACAACATGATAATTGCTAATTTAATTTGTGGGTACATGAGTATTTGCTATGTTATTCTCTGCAGTGTACTATATTTTTAACGTCTTGAAATTAAAAATAAACGCAATTACAAACATACACTGTAGATAATTGGGGAATGTATAAAAAGCATGGAGAAAATTTAAACCATGTATAGCTCCACCACTAAGAGACACAATTCTACCAACACTGAATATAGATATTCAGTAACTATATAAACATATACATATATATACATACTATTTTTACTAAAAATGTTATAAAGACTTAGACTTATTGTACAGTCTATGTTCTGATTTCACATAACAATTAAAATTTTTATTATATTAAATATTATTTTATAACATGATTATTTTCTCAAGAAAAATCTTACAAAGCAGAAAGTCAACGAGTTTCTATTTCCCTCCATCACATAATGTTATCATTTATCTATTATTTCTCAGTCTGAGTGGAAACCACCGTCTTCTTTATGTTGCTTTTTTGATCACCTGTTGGATTGTACATTTTTTTCATGTCTACATTACATTGTAATACATACAATTCTGTACACTTGTAGCAGTCATCTGCTCTATTTGCCTTCCTGTATCTCCCTCTTTAAGGAGGAACTGCCTCTCTTCTTTCCTACATGGTTCTGATGGGACTGACACTCAAGTTGCCTTTGCCCACTCCAGTTGCAGGAATGAGCATGTAACCCAGTGAGATACTAACCTCCTAATGGCAGGAATTACTGCAGGGGGTGGGCCTTCGCCCCAGTGAACACCAATCAGAACATCTCCCTGGGATTTAACTTTTGGATTCTGGGAGACGGCATGGGGCAGGGCATTGCCTTTTACTTCCCCAGAATTCATGAGGGGTAAAATGATGAGCACCACAACTGTTTGTAATCATCTTTCCCAGATGCACAGAGAAACGAAGCTGCATTAGGAGCCAGTGAGGCCCACACACAAAAACAAGAGAAGACAGAGATGGAGACACCAAATAAAAGCACAGCTAGCCTTTAAACCCCTTCATGTAAGCACACCTTTAGCCAATCTACTCCTGAAATTCTCAGTACTTTCTTTGATGTAGATACAGATTAGACATGTTAGAGATAGAGAGAGAGACAGAAATAGAGGAAGTTGTTCTTGTCATGTAGTCTAGTTTGTATGAACTTTCTTCCCATCAGGATTTCATTACATGAAGGGTGGAGTCAGGCAAAGCAGGTAAGTCTGCACAGAACCACAAATATTTAGGTTATTTATTTACAAGAATTGGAAGGAGTTGCTATAAGTCTGAAATACCAAAAAGTTGCTGAGCACAAATTCAAACGAATCAATTTTTTTTTTTTTTTTTTTTTTTTTTTTTGAGATGGAATCTCGCTCTGTAGCCCAGACTGGAGTTCAGTGGCGTGATCTTGGCTCACTGCAACCTCCACCTCCTGGGCTCAAGTGATTCTCCTGCCTCAGTATCCCAAGTAGCTGGGATTACAGGCATGTGCCACCACGCCCAGCTAATTTTTGTATTGTTTTTAAGTAGAGACGGGGTTTCACCATGTTGGCCAGGCTGGTCTCAGACTCCTGACCTCAGGTGATCTGCCCACCTCAGCCTCCCAAAGTGCTGAGATTACAGGTGTGAGCCACTACACCCGGCTTCAAACCAATTTCTTTTTTCTGCAATCCAAAACACTTTTCTTATTATAACATGCTTCATACTGCATACACAAGGCTCTTCCAAAACCCTTTCCAGACTTTTCCCCCAAAGTCTAACAGCTGCCTCTGGTTATTATTCACTTCATTAACACAGCCTTTTAAAATTCTAATAGCACTGTATGAGAAAGGGGACTCTCTCAGGATTTTCTTATAGAGCTGTGCATTGTACATTCCTTAGAGATCTCCCTTCTTACAGACCTACGTGAATGATGCCCTCAAGAAGTTCAAGCACAGCATCCCTAACCCCATTCATGAGGCAACTAAGGGAGAACCAGACACTGCTCAGTCCCAGCTATGCCCCTGCTTCACTTGTGCAAATCCCAACTCTATTCCAGGCTCAATGCCACGAACAATGTTTTGTGGCTACAAGAAAGTAGATATTCTATGTCTTTTTCTGACCTTCCTATCTTGCCACATTGTCTTCCTGAACCCTACGTGTTTCCATAAAAGTAGAGACTTAACATTCTTTTTTTTCTAATACAATTGAATGCATTTAAGGAGTTCTGACTATACAGAGTCTCTTATCCTCTTACCTATTTTTCTATTATATTTGCTTTTTTCAACATACTTTTGTTTGCTTTCTATTTTATTTTGTAACATTCACAAGTTTAAACTTATACTTTGCCAATGCGTTTTTCTTTTTATTGCTTCTCCTTGAGTTGCTACACCTAGAGAAACCTTTCTTAACTTAAAATCTCATAAATATTTACTTGTGTTCTCTTCCAGTACTTTTTAATGAGCACTTTTTTCATTTTAATGCATCTAGAATGTAGTTTTTAAAATCATATGTGGATGTACTATTTCCAAAGACCTAGTAATAGTTGAAGAAGTTAATGTGTTGTTGTAAGTAAAGGAGCCTCTAGATTGATTTTGTATTAACTGGCTCACATCCTCAATATAGGCTTCAATAAAGCTCTTGACATTCTGCTTGGTTCTGCTTGGGGTTTTATAGACCAAAAGATCCCTGAAGATGAAGGATCCAGGTCAGCAGCCTGATTCACTGAATTTTAGTTTGATTCTGTATCCACACTTCACTGCATTCAGACATTTTCTCCATTTTTACATAGGCTAAGGCTTCACCTAAGCTAGGAAGGCAGCTTCATCATTTATGTCACTTAGGCATTAATTATTTTCCATAGACTATGACTATGTGATTACAGCACTTAGAGAGTGCTGCTTCTACTTGTAGAATGCTTTATTACTCTCAGTATGGCTATTGAATTTCTTGATTAATTTTATTCTCAAATGTGCAAAAAAGGGAAAATATACTGCTCAGACATACAAACCCAGGTATGGTACTGTGTATGTGTTAGTGTGTGTGTGTATACACACACATACTTGAAAGTTATTATAATTTTAATATAATTTTAAACATCTAACAACTAAACACCAGCATGCTTATTTCCAGTGTCATGAACTTTACTCTCAGTCAAACATGGTTTAGGTGATGCCTGCTTTGTCAATCAGCAAGTCCTCCTGCTCTGGGCTACACACTGAGGGGAGATACATGAAGGAAAATGATAGCTTCTGAACTATAAGAACTCACAGTAGAATGGAACTATCAATACTAAGAAAGAAACAAGTAAAAAAAGACAAATCTTAGTAGCAGCAATGTCAAAAAATATATAAAAATGCCAGTTACAAATTAACAAGACATGGGCATAGGAATGATTTTTAACAGTTAATTTTATATCTAAACATCTAGGAATTGAGAACCCATGACTTGACTGGAACTTGAAACCTTTGTGTCTGTGTATGGGTAATAATCATCAGCCGGTTCTCTTGATGATCTGGAGGAATAGACTATCTGCTTTCATTAAGACTTTGTGTTAGTATCAAATGAGGCACAAGTTCTCAAAACTGGATAAATTATAAAATACATGTTCCTTCTTCCTTCTTCTAGTTATCTCTTTTGCCATTGGCATGTATTAATTTATTTTAAACACTGTCTTTTTATCAAATGTAAAATTAATTTATAATATCTATAATGACATAAGTTCTATGTTAAGCATTGAAAATAAAGAGATGAATGATTCAATCCCTTTCCTTATAGAGTCCATAACCTGATGGAAGGAGACACATAAGCAAACAACTGCAGTATAGCATGAAAAAATGCTACCAGTCTGAGGAAAGATTTAAAAAAAAGGGGGGGCCTCTGAAGGAGGTGCTACTCACACTAAAATATTAAAGATGAATAAAAATCTGGAGCCTGAAGTATGATTATTGTGGGGAGGTGTATGTGGTTTGAGGAAAAAGGTTTTAGTCCTGGTACACGATCAGTGAGAAAAGCACCATCAAAATAAGTAATGATACATTGTGTTTTCGTAGCTCTTTTCAGGCTTACAACGCCCCTTCTTGTTACCCATAGCCACCAATAAAAATAGAAATGAGGTAACAGAATATGAATCTCCAAATTCAAAACCAACTACCAGCTTCAGTCACTCCAGCAGGGTTCTTAGAAATAGAGATCATATGCATCTGGCAAATACATGGTATTTACTAAAAGCCAGGGCTATGTCTTAGATAAATGAGTATTTTTCTACCTGAGGGAAATGGACAGAGCCACAAAAATACCTTTGAAACACCAGTGGTAAAAGAAACAGTGGTGAGAAAAACTGGTGCACACTGGTTTTCATGCTCTGTGCACTAGGGCCTCAGTGTTCTCAGGAAGAACCAGAGCATGGGACAATGAGCAGGCAGATGTCCCAGCGCTCATCCCATGGTTAAATAAATGGCTTATATATTGGTTTATATATTGGATTTCTGCCTAAGATTTTACTTGTAAATATTCCATTTACAAGTAAAATCTTAAAAGAAGAGAGATAAAACAAAAGAGAAAGAGAATGTAAAATCGTTGTCCCACTCCCCTATATATTGACTGCTTCCATTTTTGTAGCAAGTATCTGGAATACACTTGACCTCTAATAAAACTTAGAAAAATATCTAGAAATAACAAGAGAAAATCATGTAGTCACATATAAGGGCTACCTATCAGAAGAGTAAGAGATTTATCAGCAGAAACCTTACAAGCCAGGAGAGAATGGGATGATGTATTTAAAGTGCTGAAAAGAAATGTCAGCCAAGAATACTATACCAAGCAAACTTAGCTATCATAATTGTAGAAGTGAAGACTTTCCCAGACAAGCAAAAGCAGGAAATTCATCACCACTAGAGCAGCTCTATAAGACATGCTTTATAGGCTCTCATACATAGAAGTAAAAGGTCAATATCTACAACGATGGAAACACATGAAAGTATAAAACTCACTGGTGGAGCAAATAACACAAATAAGTAAGAAAACAGAGTCAAATGGTACCACCAAACCACGAAGGCAAACAATGAGAAAGAGAGATAAAGGAACAAAGGAATGCGGGGAGGGATAGCATTAGGAGATATACCTAATGTAAATGATCAATTAATGGATGCAGCACACCAACGTGGCACATATATACTTATGTAACAAACCTGCACGTTGTGCAAATGTACCCTAGAACTTAAAGTATAATAAAATAAATAAATAAATAAATAAACAAACAAATAAATAAATAAATATTGAAGCCCTGAGAATCACGAATCACCTTTGGAGAAAAGAAAAAAATAAATAAATAAATAACTCAACCAAATTTTGTCTATAAGAAACTCACTTAATCTGCAAAAACATAATACATTAAAAGTAAAGAGAAAAAAGTATTTCATGCAAGCTAAAACCAAAAGCAAGCAAGAATAGCTATACTTACATCACATAAAATAAACTTTAAGTCAGAAACAGTAAAAAGAGACATAGAAAATTCTTACATAATGATAAAGCGGAAAATTCAGAAAGAAAATATAACAATTCTAATGTATACGCACCCAGCACTGGAGCACCCAATTATATGACGCAAATATCATTATATCTAAAGGGAGATATAGACTCTAATACAGTAATAGTTAGACACTTCAACACTCCACTCTCAACACTAGATAGATTATCTAGACAAAAAGTAAACAAAGAAACATTGGATTTAAGCTGCACTTTAGACAAAATAAAATTAACATTAGGAGTATTCTAACAGAACCATTTTATAGAACATTTTATCCAACAGCTGCAGAATACATTCTTCTCATCAGCACATGAAATATTCTCCAGAATAGATCATATGCTAGGCCAAAAATCAAGTATCAAGAAATTTCAAAAATTCAAAATCATACCAAGTATCTCCTCAGAACATAACAGAATAAAACTAGAAATCAATAACAAGGGGAACTTTGGAAACTGTACAAATGCATGAAAAATAAACAACATGCTACTGAATAACTATTGGTAAATAAAGAAATTAATAAGAGTCAAAAAATATCTTGACACAAATGAAAATGGAAACACAACATATTAAAACCCAGGAAGACAGCAAAAGCAGTGCTAAGTGGAGAGTTTATAACAATAAATGTCTACATCAAAAAAGCAGAATGATTTCAAATAAAACAATCCAATGATGTACCTACAGGAAATAGAAAAGCAAGAACAAACCAAACCTAAACTTAGTAGGAGGAAAAAATAATAAGTATCAGAGAAGTAAACAAAATAGAGACTTAAACAGATACAAAGAATCAACAAAACAAGATGTTGGTCCTTTAAACTATAAAATTAATAAACTACTATCAAGACTAACCCAAAAAAAGAGAGAAGGGCCAAATAAATAAAATCTGAAATGAAAAAGCAGAAATTACAACTGATAGCAAGAATTATAAAAGATCATCAGAGATTAGTGTGAACAACCATATGCTAACAAGCTAGAAAACCTAGATGATATGGATAAATTCTTGTAAACATACAACCTACCAAGATTGAACCAGGAAGAAATTTTAAAAGAAGGAAAACTGAATAGACTAATATGAGTAACAAGACTGAACCAGTAACAAAAAAAAAGTCTCTCCACAAAGAAAAGTCCATGACCAGATAGTTTCACTGCCAAATTCTAACCAAACTTACAGAAAAAGAATGCATATCAGTTCTCCTCTCTATTCCAAAAATTTGAAGAAGAGGAAATTCTTTCCAGCTCATTCTATAACGCCAGCAACATTCTGATACTAAAATCAGAGATCCAACAACAACAACAACAAAAATCGATCTATCAAAATAAAAACACTATGGACCAATATCCATGATGAACATAGATCCAAAAATCTTCAATAAAATACAATAGCAAACTAAATCCAAAAGCACATCAAAAAGATAATACACCACAATCACATGAGATTTATCCCAAGAATGCAAATATGGTTAATACATACAAATCAATAAACATGATACATCACATCAAGAAAATAAAGAACAAAAATTATATGACCACAAAAAAAGCATAAAATTCAACATTTCTTCATGATGAAAATACTCAACAAACTCGGCCTAACAGAACATAACTCAATATAATAAAGGCTATATGTGGCAAACCCATGGATAATATACTGAATGAGGAAAAGCTGAAAGTCTTTTCTCTAAGAACTGGACCACAACAAGGATGCCCACCTTCACCACTCCTATTCAACATAGGACTAGAAGTCCTACCCAGTGCAACTGGGCAAGAAGAAAAAATAAAGCGCCTCCAAATTGGAAAAGTCAAATTGTCTCTCTTTACAGATGACATTATCTTATACTTAGAAAAACCTAATAATTACACCAAAAAACTTTTAGATCTGGTAAACAAGTTTAGTAAAGTTGCAGGATGCAAAATCAGCATACAGAAACCAGTAGTGTTTTCATATGCCAATAATGAACTAGCTGAGAAAGAAATCAAGAAAGCAATCTCATTTACAATAGCTACCAAAAAAATACCTAGAAATAAATCTAGCCAATGAGGTGAAAGACCTCTACAAGGAAAACTACAAAACACTGACAAAAGAAATTGAAAAAGACACAAACAAATGGAAAGATATCCCATGCTCATGGACTGGACAAACTTAGATTGTTAAGTTAATCATAGTACCGAAAGCAATACACAGATTCAATGCAATCTCTATCAAAATCAAAATAACAATGACATTTTGTATTGGAAAAGATAAAAACAATCATAAAATTTTTATAGAACCAGAAAAGAAAAACAATCATAAAATTTTTATAGAACCAGAAAAGAAAAAGAAATCATAAAATTTTTACAGGACCAGAAAACAAATATTCAAAGCAATCTTAAGCAAAAAGAATAAACCTGGAGGCATCACACTACCTGACTTCAAATTACATTACATAGCTATAGTAATCAAAATAATAATATTTTTATGCCAAAGCATTGGCATAAACACTGACACATAAACCAAAGGGACAGAATAGAAAGCCTAGAAATAAACTCATGTTTTTACAGCCAACTGACTTTTTGCAAAGGCCTCAAAAACATATATTGGGGAAAGGACACCCTCTCAATAAACAGTGAAGGGAAAAGTGGATATCCATATGCAGAAGAGTAAAATTAGCAGCCTATCTTTCACCATATACAAAAATCAATTTAAGGTGGATTGAAGACTTAAACTTAAGATAAAAAAGAGAGGGCATGGAGCGGTGGCTCACACTTGTAATTCCAGCACTTTGGGAGGCTGAGGGCAGATCATGAGGTCAAGAGTTCGAGACCAGCCTGGCCAACATGGTGAAACCCCATCTCTACTAAAAATACAAAAATTATCTGGGTATGGTGGAGCACACCTGTAATCCTAGCTACTCGGGAGGCTGAAGCAGGAGAATCGCTTGAACCTTGGAGGCAGAGGTTGCAGTGAGTCAAGATCATGCCACTGCCTGGCTGACAGAGCAAGGCTTCATCTCAAAAAAAAAAAAAAAAAAAAAAATCCAAAAGAGAAAGAAATAGTGGAGACACTCCAGGTCATTGGTCTAGGCAAAGACTTTATGGTTAAGACCTGAAAAGCACAGGCAACAGCAAGAAAAAATAGACAAATGGGACTATGTTAAACTAAAAAGTTCTGCACAGCAAAGGAAACAACAAAGTGAAGAGACAAAAGGTTGAAGGGAAGAAAATATTTGCAAATTATTCATCTGACAATAGACTACTATCCAGGGAGTACAACGAACTTATACTACTCAACAATAAAAACACTGTTAAGGACATGCGTTGAAATACATATGTAACCATATGGGGTAGCCTGGAGAATGTTCTGAGGCAGACTGCTCTCAGGCTCCAGAGGTATACACTTTGGTTCCTTTTGTCCCAGCGGCAGCCTCCCCAGTGTGCTGCACCACCCATTCCTCAAGCATAGGACGCTGCATGAGCTAGGGTGCTGGGGACCCCGCAGTGTCATACCTCTGCTACACTCTGGGTGAATGTGAGGAGATGTCAGTGGGACTTCAGAGATGTGGAGACACCGGGGCTGTTGGGCCCTAGGGCAGGATGCAGTCTAGTGCACACTGGGCTGGGTTCTCTAAATGGTGCTATGCTACAGCTACTTAGGTCTCAGGGAGTGTGCAGGATCCAGTGTGAGCTTCCTCTCTGGAGCAATGCCATTGTGCGATCTTCATGAAGTTCCCTATGCTATTCTCAGGGCCCAAGAGGGTCTAGGGGCTCTCTCATGGCTAGAATTGCGGGGGTCCATAGTGAAAATGTGGACCACCATCTCTCACCCATCCTTTCCTTGCACTGGGGAGTCTCCAATTGCAGCCAATCTGGCTGCCTGACTTCGCCTTGCTTCTCTTCCTCAGGTGTTTCCTATTACTTCTCTGTTGAATTTCATTGTTCTTTCTTAGATGCTCTGATTGAAGTTTGATTATCTACTCACTATTTTGATTCTTCTTTGTGGAGGACGGAAGAGCCAGATGCTTCTAGTCAGCCATCTTGAAGCTCCGTTAGTCCAAAAGTTTTATCAGCAAAATCTGCAGAGCAATCCAGAGCAAAACCTCCTTAGCCACCTTTGCTTTTCTACACAAAATAAACATTTTATTTAAACCCCAGCATATAATACCAATAAGTATTGCATAGAGATCTACAGTAATGAAGTAGAAACTTTCAATAGCTAACTGGAGAAAGTTGATAATTATTTTATTCTCTTAGATGAAAAATTAATTTTTGTCATTATTATGAACATTGGAGTTATCAAATGAGAGAATTTGGAAAAAGAAGTGTCCCATATTCAAAGTATGATTAATACCCAAGAAGCAGTATAGAATGGAGATTAAATGTGTACATTAGGTCAGATCTTGGTTTAAATCGGGGGAATCCTGAGAAAGTCTCTCTGAGCCTCAATTTGTCTTTACAATAAAATGTACAGTTCCCTCCTAAGGTTGTTGGGAAGAATAAGTAGATATATGAGATGGAGCAGCCAATAGATAATAGATAATAAATGGTAGGAATGTATTAAGTTCATTATAGTTGATGAATTGTGGAATGTTAACTATTCCTTTTTTTCTAGACTTTGACAAAAATTTTAAGTGTTAAACCATTATCAATCACTTTAGAGTTCACTTCTGAAACAAAACATCACGTTTAACCACGCAAGAGTTCACTTTATATGGTAATATTTCACCGTTGTGCTTTAATGTATTTATTTTGGTTCTATCAGTCAACAACTCTTCACTTTCCTTATCTTCAATCTGAAATACTTCAATAAAATGTATCCTTTTATAGATGTATGTGTCAACATTAACTCTTCTCTACATTATAAAATGACAACAATGAAAAGATAACGTTTTGAGTTACTCTAGCATTGTACCTTCTTATTACATCACTAGTGGAACCAATAACATGATTTATTTTAAAAGTTCTTCTTCAGGAAAGTAGAGCATCCAATTCCTAAGAAATAATCAATTTTCCTGTAACACAAATTCTCAGATATTTTATAGTCTCTCATTTGCCACCTTTCAAGTTAAGAAAACATAAGAATAAAAGGAAACAATTAGTCTATGTGACATAGCACTCATTAAAGAAACTGAGAACATGCTCCAGAATGTAAAGAAGAAACACTGAATAAGAGTTAAAATAACTGGAACATGATCTCACCTTCACCATTCATCAGCTTTGGCCACTTAAGCTCTCTGAGCTTTAATTTTCTTATCTATATATTGAGAAGAATAATATATAACTCACAAGGTAATGTGAAAATTAAATGTAAAGTGCCAAAGCTGGTGCTCACATGTAGTAGGTCCTCCAAAAATTAATAAATAAATATAAAAAAAGAAAATGCCTGAATATTCCCTGCAGTTATCTCTCCTCCCTAAGTTTTACAAAAGAAAATTAATTCTGTTAAAGCATCTTCTAAAAGCACTAGTTTTTTAATAGGTTTAACATAAGAACTCTTTTTCAAGCAAAACTTTATGTGGAAGGATAAAATGTCATATGTTAAATGGTCAGAAGCAGAACACTTTCTTACAATCACCAACCCACCCATCCATCCACCTACTAAATGTCATTGTCAATAGGTGTCAGGCATGGTGCTAGACCCTGGGAATACAAAGAATGACATATGGCTCCTGCTTTTAAGGAACTGGCATACAACCCTATCTAACCTCTTCTCCTGGATGAATGTGACATGCTGGTTGGTGCAAGTATAGGATCAGGGATGCACACACAATAACTAAGGTCAGGTGTAAAGTCACATGGAATAAACTGTTGACTGTAGACTCCACATAATATAACACAAAGTCAGACTTGAATGATGCTGCTGGGAGCAAGAAACAGTTTGAAACATCACATGCACAAGGACAGGTAGAAAACAAGAAGCAGTTCCAACAGGAAGGCTCAACTCTAAAGTCAAGGAAGGCAAAACAAAAACATTATCTGTCCAAAGGCAGACAATGGAGAAATCTCATGTGGTGGTACTTTACTGGAGAGGGGTTATAATTCAAGGGGCATGGATGCTTGAGGATTGGGTAGAAGTAAATGGCTTAGAGCAAGTTTGAATAAGGAGATGATGAAAATACAGGAAAAAGATATTCAGTGAAGTAATAATATGTGAAACTGTATGTACAAGGTTCAGTGAGGCACCACATCCTAGGAGAAACGTTGATTATTTATAGTGCATTCAGAGGAAGGAACTGTATTAGGAAATGGTGCAGATATGATTTCATGCTGGGAATATTTGCACCAACTGGGCTTATGTAGCCTGAAGAAGAGAAGGTTTAAGGGTGCTGTGATAGCTGCAGTGGACTAAATGTATGTGTCCCCAAACTTCATATGTTGAAATCCTAATCCCTAATTTGATGGCATTAGGAGGTGAGGCCTTTGGGAGGTACTTAGGACATGAAGGTAGAAGCCTCATGAAAGGGATTGGAGCCCATACAAAAGGGACCCCAGAGAAATGCCATGTGAGGACACAAGGAGAAGATAGCAGTCTGCAGTACAGAAGAGGAGCCTCACTGGAACTCAACCACGCTGACATTGTGATCTTACAGTTCCAACCTGAAGAACTGTGAAAAATAAATGTCTGAAGTTTCTGAGACACTCAATCATAAAATTTTTTTATGATTTTGTTATCGCAGCCTAAACTGACCAGATGATAGCTGACTTCAAATATCTAAATGACTATTGAGGAAAGAGGAAACACATTCCGAGTAGCTCCACAAAAGCCATTCCCAGAGTTTTCACTGTGATCTCTAGTCTCTTCTGAGATCCAGGCCAAGATATCTAATTGCAATCTGCATAGTTAATTCAGGCTGTCCACTTGAACTTTAAACATAGTTGCCTAAAACTGATTGTGTTACACTTCCCACCAGAACTCCTTCTTCTTCTAAAATCTCTATCCTTTTTTTGTTGGCATCTCCATACCAAGACAGAAACCTGAAAATCATCCAAGGTGCTTTCTCTAGTACCTCCCCATCAATTTAGTTACGTCCCCTAGCTTCTCACTGGTAATGTCAACATTCAAGCTTCAGCATTTCTTACCTATGCAGTGACAATAATCTACAGGGGTCTCCCCAACTACAGACCTACCCTCTTGCAATTAATCTCTGCACCAAAATATTTTTTCTAAACAACAGTTATGGATCCCTGTTGCCTAGAATAGCCTTGCCAGTGCACACAATACCAGGTCCTATAGGCAGGGTATGAACAGGTGTTAGGAGTTTCTCAGTTACAGAAGTTTGGGAAACAGAGTTTAATAAAAACCTGTCTTAGATATCAAAATCAACATCAGCATACTAACACCTGAGGAGCCTTTAAGTAAAAAAAATTAATCAAACACTTGTCTAAAATGTAGACTCTTGGGAAAAACAGCATGTTTGGAAGAAGACATCATCAATAATAATAATACAAAAATTTAAAGTATCTTGAGAATTATCAAAATGTGGCTGACATAGAGACACAAAGTGAGTATATACTATTGCAAAAATAGCACTGATAGACTTGCTCAATGCAGGGTTTCCATAAACCTTCTATTTATACAAAATGTAATGCAAAGCACAATAAAGCAAAGTACAATAAAATGAGTTATGTCTGTATTTGAAAGTAGGATATCAAGGGAAATTTGAAATGTCGACCATGACAAATGAATCTAACTGTATTACACATTAATTATATAACTGTTCATAAGAGAATGGGGGGAAAGGTGCTGAACTAAGTAATTTTGGAAAACAGTTTTCTGACAGGGTACTGTAAAACTAAAGGCAAAAAGACTAACTATGCTGAAACACCATTCTGTAGTTTATACATTTGTTTTTTATTAGGGGTACGTGTTACCAATTCTCAAACTACTTTATTTTTATACTAGGGTTGAACAAATAAGTAAATATGTACCATGAGAGCTATGTTTCTCATCATTGAATCAAAGACATTGAAAAATACAGAAAGATAGAATCTACAGTGAACCCTGTGGGGCATGACTGAAATCAGAAGCATCAATAAAGATTCCTTTTAAAAGTATATATATACAGAGAAATAGACACAGAAATAAATGTAGATATGTGCCATATGTTAGTATATAGGCACCAACACTGAAAAAACTCTCAATGTCCAAATTTGGAACAATTCAAACAATAAAATATATAATGAGAGTATTGAATTCTAACCCAATAAATTAGAAGAATCCCTACATCCATACCGGGATAGGCAGATAGATACATAGATACATAAAAGATCAAGGAAATCACTTCCTTACAGATGATTTCCAGGTAAGAAATGTAGAAAGAATAAAGAAAGTATAAACTCACCATAAGAACACCATGGTATTCTGTTTTTATGAAAATTTCAATTATGACTAAATTCATGGAAAAAGTTTAAGGATAAATAAGATATCTGCATAGTTTCAAAATATCTATTCCACAATATTTAGAAATCACAAAGGGAGAAAAATAGTAAAGTTTGGAGAATCCTGACAGACAGTACTTAACCCAGGTTAATATCATGGCTAATACATATCAACATTGTGAAACTTCTATTATGATGCTCTGAGAAGGGCACATCACATCTGTGAGATCCTTTCCACTAATATATACCTCAAGCTAATTATGAGAAAATATCAGACAAACTCTAATTGGGAAATATTCTGCAAAATAACAGACCCGTACCCTTCACAAAAATCAAGGTCATGAAGAACAAGGAAAGTTTGAGCAACTGACACAATTGAATGAATAAGAAAACGTGAAAACTAAACACTGAATTGGACCCTGAAAGAGAAAAAAAGGCCTCAGTGAAACAATTGATGAAATCCAAATAAACTATGTAGTTTAGTTAATAATATTTTACCAAGATTAATTTCTTTTCTTTTTTTTTTTTTTTTTTTTTTTCTTTTCTTTTTTGAGACAGTCTTGCTCTGTTGCCCAGGCTGGAGTGCAGTGGCGCAATCTCGGCTCACTGAAAGCTCCACCTCCTGGGTTCACGCCATTCTCCTGCCTCAGCCTCCCAAATAGCTGGGACTACAGGCACCGGCCACCACGCTGGGCTAATTTTTTGTATTTTTTAGTAGAGGCGGGGTTTCACTGTGTCAGCCAGGATGGTCTGCATCTCCTGACCTCGTGATCCGCCCGCCTCAGCCTCCCAGAGTGCTGGGATTACAGGCGTGAGCCACCGCGCCCAGCCACCAAGATTAATTTCTTAATCTTGGTAAATGTTCTACGGTCATGTAAGATATTAATATAAAATGAATCTGGGTGCAGGGTATATGGAAACTGTACTGTTTCTGAAGCTCTTCTGTAAGTATAAATATATCAAATATATCTCATAATTAAAAAGATGGGGAAATGGATTATTGATTAGTCAGTGTCTCAATGAACAGTCGATATGAAAAGAAAATACATAAAACAATATCATAATATAACTGTCATGAATATCAAGGACTAACTAGACTACCTGTAGGAGAAAGCATATCATTTGAGATAATCCATATAAAATGCTTCTGATAGAAGCAAGCTGGAATTTCCAGAAAAAATGATAAGCATATATGAAAGGCTGTGGAGTGTCCCAGGAACTACAAGAGGGTTGATACGGTTGAAACAAAAGTGAAGTAGTAAAAAATACAAGTAAACATCAGACCCTGGGGAATATTGTCTAATATTCCAAACAATAAGGGATAACCAAAAGGCTTTGTATCTGCATCTTAGTCTGTTTGGGGTGCTATAACAAAATACCATAGATAAACAACAGAAACTTATTTCTCAGAGTTCTTGAGGATGGGAAGTCCAAGATTAAGGTGGCAGCAGATTCAGTGTCTGGTGAGGGCTGCCTCCTCACACACAGCCATCTTCTTACTCTAACTTCACATGGCAGCAGGGCTGAAGAGTTTCTTTGGGGTATCTCTTACAAGGGCAGTAATCTTATTCACGAAAGCTCCATCCCCATTACCTAATCACCTCCCAATGGCTCCACTTCCGAATACCATCACCTTGGGGGTGAGGATTTAAACATATGAATTTTGGGGAGATGTAAACATTCAGACCATTAGCGATAAGGAGCATGACAGAGCAGTTTTGTGTTTTAGAAATGTCATTTTTGATAGCCCTGTGGAAAATAACATGAAACAGCGCAAGTAGCTAGTTATAGTTCAATGCTTATACCTCCTATTTACCTTTTATTTAGTGCTCTAAATTATTGCAACCTATGGTACCAATAATAGAGTCTTAGTGATAGAAACATTTGAAGTCTTCAAATGCCAATACATTAATCTTCATTCCTCAAATGAAACAATTTGGAAATATCTACTCCAAATTGCAGAAAATGCATTTAAAAATTCAAATACTGTGCCTTATTAATATATCAAAAATATTTTTATATATCTTTGAACAATGTAAATAATATCATTTGCCTAGATAGTAAATATTTACTGAGCACTCACTGTGTGTCAAGCACTATTCTGGGTATTAAAGATTTAATATTTTTATGGACAAATGTTAGCAGTATATATTAAGTGGAAAAAGTGCCAAAAGATTATATCAACTTTTATGTGTTATATGAAAGATTGAATATTTTTATGACAAAAAAATTCATTCTTCATGGAGCTCATGTTCTAGGAGTGAGTGGTGAGACAGAAAAAATGATTAGCACCTGTAATTCCAGACTTTGGGAGGCTAAGGCAGGCAGACCACCTGAAGTCATGAGTTCAAGACCAGCCTGGCCAACATGGCAAAACCCTGTCTCTATTAAAATATGTGTGTGTATGGGGTAATGAGGATGGAGCTTTCCTGAATAAGATTACTACCCTTATAAGAGATGCCCCGAAGAAACTCTTCATCCCTGCTGCCATGTGAAGTGTATATGTATATGTGTGTGTGTGTGTGTGTGTGTATATCTGTGTGCATATATATAGTATATATATATGTGTGTGTGTGTATATATACGTGTGTGTGTGTGTATATATGTGTGTGTGTGTGTATATATATATATAATTAGCCGGATGTGGTGGTGGGCTCCTGCAATCCCAGCTTCTTGGGAGGCTGAGGTACAAGAATCACCTGAACATGGGAAACAGAGGTTCCAGTGAGCTGAGATTGTGCCACTACACTCCAACCTGGGCAGCAGAGCGAGACTCCATCTCAAAAATAAAAAATAAAAAAGAAAAAAGAAAGATTGGCTAAATTGTATGTTCACAGTGTGTTAGAAGATAATAAGAGCCATGAAGAAAAATAAATCAGGGTAAGGATGATAAGGAATGTTGGAAAGGAGGGAGATGCGCAATTTTAAATAAAGTAGTTAGTTAGGTCTTATTTAAAAAGTGGTATTTGACCAAAAACCCATGCAAATATACCTAAGGGAAGAGCCTTGCTTGTATAAGGAAAAGCTAGGGAATATCTCTAGAGACAGTATGCCTGAAATATTAAAGGAAGAGAAAGCAGCCCAATGTGGCTAAAGTTGAGTGGACAAAAGGGAGAGAAATAGGACATGACCTTGGAGAGGTAGCTTGGGGTCAAGCCTTACAGGACTGAGCAGCCATCGCAGACAGTTTGGCTCTTATTCTGAAGGAGAGGAGGGCTAGTGGAGGATTATGAGCAAACGAATGACATCACTTAGCTTGTATTTTAAGAAAATACCCTTTCTTCCATATTACAAATAGAAGAGGCAAGGATAGAATCATAAAAGCTAATTAGAAGGCAATTGCAGTAATCTAAGAAAGAAATTTTGATTACTTGTGCCAGAAGGGGAGAAATGGTCAGATTCTGGATAATTTTCAAGTTAGAGCATTCAGGATTTCCAGACAAATTAGATATAAGATACAACAGAAACATAAAGATAACTCCAAGGTTTTTACCTAAGCAACTGAAAAGATAGGATTACCCTGAACTGAGATGGAGAAAACTGTAGATGAAACAAAATTGGAGAGGAAGATTAGATGTTCCCTTTTGAACATGTTAAGTCTGGGGTGACGATTAGACATCCAAGTGAACATCTCATCAGCAACTGGATTTCTAAGTCTGAGGTTTGGAGGAGATGTCTCATCTGAATACAAATGGAGAAATATCAGTATACAGTATGTATTTAAATCATGCATCTGAATGCATTCACAGAGGACATAAGCGTGGAGGAAATGTCAGCAAGCTTTTTCTGTAAAGGGCCAGATAGCAACTATTTTAGGCTTTAAGGACTGTAGAGCCTCTGTTGCAACTAATGAGATCTATCTACGTAGCTCAAAAGGGACCATAAAAAAGCATAAATGAATGGGCATGGCTGTGATTCAATAAAACTTTTATTTATCAAAACAGGCACAAATTGGACTTGGGACCATGGGTCTTAGTATGCCAACTGATGATCTAAGTAAATAAGAAAAAATCAAGTACTGAGCCCAGGTGCACAAGTTTAACTTAGAGAGGAAAAATAAAAGGAACTGGCACCAGAAATTGAAAAGAAGCATCCAGAGACATAGTAGGAAAAACAGGAAAATATCCTGTTGTGAGCAAGAAATGGAGCAAGTATTTGAAGGAAGAATGCTCAAGTCTATCAAAGGCAGCTGACAGTTCACATAAAATGAAAGATTGAAGATTGTCAACAAGATGAGGCAAGAACAATGGAAAGCATGGTTTTGGTAAAGTGACTGGGGGCAAAAGCCTGACTAAGTGGGTTCAAGATTAGACTGGGAGGAAAGGACAAAAAGATATACTCTTGCTAAATATACAATTAGCTAAATATGCATTTAGAAAGTTTTTTAGAAATATGTAAAAAGACAGTTTATATTTAGAATTGTGTAAAGCTCTTGTTGGAAGTTGTGCTGCAAAAAGAAGGAAAAGGTAAAGTTGAGAGTTTTAAGCAAAATGGGACAAAAACAGCTATTTTTATGTTGTTGGGAATGACCCAATAAAAAGGAAATAATTGTCAGTGCAGGAAAAGGAGGTGGGAATTGCTGGGGCCACATCCTTGAGTAGGAAAAAGTAATGAAGTCTTGCATACCAACTGCAAGTCCATTCTTAGATAAAAGTGGGACAGTTCATTTCTAACAACAGGTGGCAGGCAAAGTATATGACAATTTGTGGCAGGTTGTTAAATCTGATCATGAAAAGTTGTAAAAGTCATTTTCTGAAAGTGAACAGCTGAGAGTGAAGATGGATAAAGAAAATTTGGAGATTTGAGGAAAGAGAGATAGTATAAGATAGCTAACTCAAAAGTGGAAAAGTGATTGGAGGGAAAGTCCAGTGATTAAAAAGGAGCATTAGATGTCCAGTCCACTCACATTCACAACTTGAGTTTCAAGTGAAAAGAGTCAGCCATGCTGTTTTCATTTTTTGTGCGCTCTGTTCATCTATAGAGGAGCAAACAACTCTATGCTAGATTTAATCAGTGTTAGAGTTTCACAAAAGTGAATGACAGAGAAAAAGGCAAGAGAATGAACTATAGATGAAGGGAGATGACTATAATGAAGGAAAATAGCAATTAAGCTGGGTGAAAAGGAAGAGGACACCATGAAGAGGTGAGACAGTGAAAAGGTGGTGAGATCAAAGGATTGTAGGTTCCAGTGGGGTGGAAGGAGAGTTAAATGCAGAGAATTAGATAGAGTAACCTGGAAAGAGAAGAGGTACAAATCAAAGAGTGGGGTACATAAAATTGGGATTATAAGGCGACCACAATTACCAGTAATGACAAGACCACTGCCTGTTTATCAAGTCCCAGACATTCTTCCAGGCACTGGATATGTAGTCATCCATTTAAATTACATAGAATACTGATGAAGCACTTAACATCAGCAAGCATGATGGACCATTGCCGCCCTGAGTAGAGAGGTAATTAATGACTTTTCTTCCTCGTGACTGTCCATAGTTTTCTTCAGAGGCAGATCATCACAGTTCCTTTCTCACGCAACCTTGGATAGACAAGGATAACTTTCTGGAAGATTCCTGTAAATCTCTAATGAAGGTAGTAATCACTTAGCAGTTTATGTAAAACTGTCTGCTTTTTAGGGCTTCTGTTATTATGGAGGATAATATTTATAATACATTTATGAACAAGGAAGGTATATTCTGCAGCAAGGGTACATTGCCTACATGGTGATAGAATTAATCACCTTCCCTTAGGAAGAAAGAAATATAATTTAAATCTTATATTTAATAAGGAAAACACAAAAGAGGAAAACACAAAATTCAACAAAATAATCAAAGGGGTTATGATATATTATACATATACAGTTGATGCTCGCTGTGAATGTGATGTTTCACATTCGTGGATCCAACTAACTGCAGATAGAAAATATTCAGAAAAAAAATGATGGTTTTTGTCTGTACTGAACATGTATAGTATTTCTCCTGTCATTATTTCCTAAACAATATAACAACTATTTATATGGCATTTATATCTTATTAGGTATTATAAGCTATATAGAGATGATTCAAAGTATATAGGAGAATGTATTTAGGTTATATTCAAATATTATATCATTTTATATTAGAGACTTGAGCATCCATGGATACCATGGGGGTAGGGTCCTGGAACCAATCCCTGATGGATACTAAGGGATAACTATACATATATGAGAACTAACTAACTATATATATACATATATACACCATATATAATATCATTATATTATGATATGTATCATTATGTTATGATATATTATATATACTGTATATATATCATTTATATATGATATGTTTAACGTCATTAATGATTTAGTTATTTTAGAATTGCTCAAGGTTTTCTCCAAACTTAGCAAATTTCAGAATAATGTTCACTTCTCAGGAGATTATCTGGCATTTAGTTGGAACTCACCGTGTATTAGCTAAATGAATCAACAAAAAGTGAGACTGCCTTCTCTTAGAAACAAGTGACCTCCCGCCAACATTTAGGGTTTTTTTTCATTTTCCTTATGATATGAAATCTCTGAGACAAGGCTTGTTTTTTCCTTTTCCCAGGACTATACTTACACAAGTTATTCTCCAACTCACATTAGGTAACAGCCTTGCTTCATAAATACAATACTTTCAGAACTATGTTATTTATATATTATGTATTATTTAACATATGTAAATAACTATGTTATTTATATATGTTATTTATAATAACTATGTTATTTATAGTCTCTTGGCTTCAAAAGACATTTCCCCCTTCATTAATTTGTTTCTTTTGGTCCCAGTCCTCACCCTTTATAAGATGGTATATAATAGGGACAAATCTTCCCCTGCATTGCACATGCTCCTGAGGAAGCTAAGAGCCTGGAAAGCTATACTTCATACACTAAGGTGATGCCAGCCAAGCTCTGGCAAGAGAATGATTGAACATTCTCAGATTAATTTCATGGCTATTTGTTCCATCCCAGAATCACATCAAGCACAGTCCTCCAAGTTGAAATTGCATCACTTTGTCCTTGCTACCCAGGTAAGGGCAATGAAAAATGAGCATATTCCTCACCTCATAATGATAAATAATGACTTTTCCCTTCACAACTGATATGTATTTTACAACATCATCAGAGAAGTCTAATTACCAAACAAAATGATAAGATATATCAGTACACAAGGAGTCTAGATTAAACTCACAAGGAATAGGCATTTGCATTTTTGCCATCATTCAGTGTCACTGCAGTAATAGGAAAACGGCAACCAGAGGGTGCATAATGAATATAACATTAAATATTCATTTGGATTGTAAATAACTTAAAATTTTAAACTGCCCAGCAAAAGAAAGTAAGAGAAGGGTACAAATGGGTTCAGCTGATAATAGAGAACTGACAAGCAAAGTTAGAGGGAAAAATAAAAGGAAGATTTAGCATTAAAATGAACAAATAAATGCTGAGGGGCCCACAAGAAAAGAAAGGGGTGCATTTGCTTTTAGGAATCTGACTGGGCAAATTTGGCTTTCACAAATTTTGATCCATAATTTTTCAGGTAGACTAACATTATGTACTCTGCAATGGGGTCATTCTTATCATCACATTTTTTAAATTACAATAACATTGTTATAAGCATAGGAGTAGTTTTTAGCATTTGGAGGTTTTCCTGATTGTGAACTTCTTTCTTGTTTTAGGCCTGCATGGCTCATTGAGCTGGGCACTTAATTGAGACTTTGAGTACTGCAGATTCTTGTTTACTGAGACTGGACTAGTCATTCCAGTATCAGTAAAATAGAAACAGCAATAATAACTTGTCATACAGGGAGCAGTGGCCAAAAAAAAATTTAAAAGAAGAAGGTTGAAAGCACGGGGTACAGAACAGGAATCAACATTCACTGAGTATCTGCCAAGAACCAGGCACCATCTAAGTACAAAGCAAGTCACATACAAAATCTTATTTTATTCCACAATAATACTGCCTGGTTGGTCTTAGTATAACCCATTTTGTGAAGGAGGAAAATGAAATTCAGAGCAGTTAAGTAATTTGCCAAAAATCACGCTGTAGGAAAGAGGTAGAATATGAATTTGAACCCAAGTCTATGTAAACCCACAGACTTTATTATTTTATTCTTTCAATTACCCTGTACTGTCTTATTTGCCTATGTGAGAGCCATTATAGACCATAATTTTAAAATGTAGATGTTACAGGCAGATTCAGCTTATGTTTTGTATACCCAGTGTGTCTTAAAGTATCTGGAACATAGTATGTACCCAGTGAATATTTACCAATGAATACTTGTGGGACATGAGTACCCAATGAATATTTGTGGATCATAAGGAGAAAGATAACCAATCTGGCACTCAATATTAAACTATTTCTGGTAAAACTATATAAAAAACAAAGTTCATTTTCAAAAAGTAAAATAAACCACAATATAAAATGAATACATGTGCCAAAGATTTTATTTAATTCACTAAATAATGAGGGAACCAATAAGATGTTACAAATGGCAAAAGGGTAATTGAAAGAACTACTACGCATACATAGCACATGAGAAATGGTGAAATAAATTTGCTTAATAGATGAAAACCCAGTTAATACTCATAGAGCAAGTATAAGCTGCATTTCCAGGGGATATAATTTGTATTTCCACAGACAAGAAATCATTTGCATTTCTATCTGTATTATCAACCTTATAGAGTTGAAAAATAGCTTAAAGACGATAAAAACACTGGACAGAATACCTAATAGTCTTTTCTCCCCCATTTCAATCTTTCAAAATTTTTTCTGACAGATTAAGATAAAAAATATAATATGGAAACAAGAATACTTTCAGTTTTACAAAATAGTATCCCAAAGGTTTGACTCAAAGAATAGCAATGTTTTCCTCTTTTATTACTTTTAACTTGTTAGAAACCATTGATGACCTATGAAACAAAAATACTTATCATCTAAATTTCCTGTGAGACTAGAAGACTTCTAATATACCATAAAATCAAATATTTTTTTTCTAAAATTTGAATATGCAAAATTTAAGCAGCAGATAATTCTAATGTCAGAACTAAAACCAGAATTCTGCTGGCTGCCCGTGCTAAATATCCGTGCTCCCACTGCCATATTCAACCATTGCCAAAGAGAGCAAATAAAGGGCATATATGCTTCTATGTTTGCTGATTGGAGCCTGTCATCTTTAACTTTTTTGTTTGTTTGTTTTGGTATATTGCTATACTTATCTTTCTTCTTTTTTTCTTAACATCTCTCTCCCTTTTCTTTCTGCAGAGCTTATGTATGCTGTTTAGGTCTATATTTCTAAAACTGGAATTTAGTACAAACATATGAGTTTTGAAGAAATATGCTTTAACAGTGACGTTTCAAGAATGCACAACATCCAGAGATTTAGATATATCTGTACTGTTACCTTAGAGCCTGAAGTTAATGCCTAAGTTTTAAAACCACTTAATTCTTAAAGATCATTGCCACTGGCTTATAACTTGTTTTCACATCATTTCCTGTATGTAAGGTGCATTAATCTCCCTGTCCATACATATTTCCTCATCCAAAGATCAACATTGTGTACTCTACATAGTGCATTACATCTTTCAACATTACTTAACAATTTGTTGCTGGAGAATGATTAACAAACATCAGAAAATATCTCCTCTGAGTTCAGGACATGTATGATAAATAAAAAAACTGGTTAAGTATGGGATAAAATTCACATGCTTAGCATGAATTGTGGTACTAAGTTGGTCTACTCTGAATTCCTACCTGAGACACAAGAATTATGTAGGTGATAAAAAAAAAATCCCAAAGTTATGGAAGGAGCTTCTGTTCATTTGTAGTCTAGAAAGGGACAAACCATGGCCAGCACACGTCAGCACAACTCTGACAGTTATGCATGGGTGGCAATTTAAGGGCATTTGTAGCAGCTGCTAGAGTGCTTCCCATCCAGGATTTTGTTATGCTGGTTTTGAAAAGACACGATCAAACTTTATGCCAGCTATTACATTAGGCTCTTGGCAGCAGAAAGTTTATTCTGTCCTAGAAAATAGTAGGAGCACAATAGAAAGTGGCTCTTCTCCTCATTTCACCGCAGTGCCCTCCTCAGCACATCTCCAGCTTTGTTGATGGAAGTTTATCCAGACTGTTGGGAGAAAGCTACTTCAAGAGTGTTTTGACTATGCACAACAAATGGAAACAGTGATATTCTGAATAACTGAAAACCTGGAAAAGAAATCATAGGAACATTATTTTTATTTCCATAAAATTTATATCCAGGATGTACCCAAAAAGGATTTAAGATGATTCAAAAGTCATTCAACTATCATTGGGCTAATTATAAACATGATATGGTCTCCCCATGAAGAATTTAGTAGAAAGAGAGGTCAAAAAGTAGTTAAAGTATCAAGGGAAGGAAGAGAAAGGAGTGATTTATTCTTCTCAGAAATAGTTCTTGAGGGTTTCACAAAATTAATCTGAACCTGGAAGGATACATTTAAAGACAAAAAGGAAGAAAATCATTTCCAAATGTCTCCTTAAAGGGCATGCTAACGGAATTAAATGTAGTTAGCTATGTCGAGAAAAAGGGTACTTGATAAAGAGCAGGGGCAAGGGAAGCTGAAAAGGAATGGTGCATATAATGCCTCAAATCAAAACAGCAGTATCATAAAGGGCATTGAATACCATGATAAAGGCTTTATACTTAAACTCTTGGTGATAGGGAGACACGAAGAGTAGAAAAACAGATGTGGTATCCAGAAATCAGGTACAGAAAATCTTTCCTTTTTTCAAATTGTAGTATTCATTTTTTAATGGTTTTTTAAAAATATTATTATACTTTAAGTTCTGAGATACATGTGCAGAACGTACAGGTTTCTACATAGGTATACATGTGCAATGGTGGTTTGTGGCACCTATCAACCTGTCATCTACATTAGGTATTTCTCCTAATAATATCCCTCCCCAGCCCTCCAACCCCTGACAGGCCCCAGTGTGTGATGTTCCCCTCCCTGTGTCCATACGTTCTCATTGTTCAACTCCCACATATGAGTCAGAACATGCAGTGTTTGCTTTTCTGTTCTGGTGTTAGTTTGCTGAGAATGATGGTTTCCAGCTTCATCCATGTCCCTGCAAAGGACATAAACTCATCCTTTTTTATGGCTGCATAGTATCCCATGGTGTATATGTGCCACATTTTCTTTATCCAGTCTATCATTGATGGGCATTTGGGTTGGTTCCAAGTCTTTGCTACTGTGAACAGTGCCACCGTAAACATACGTGTGCATGTGTCTTTATAGTAGAATGATTTAGAAACATTTGGGTATATACCCAGTAATGGGATTGCTGGTTCAAATGATATTTCTTGTTGTAGATCCTTGAGGAAGCACCACACTATCTTCCATAATGGTTAAACTAATTTACACTCCCACCAACAGTGTAAAGGTGTTCCTATTTCTCCACATCCTCTCCAGCATCTGTTGCTTACTGACTTTTTAATGAGTGATATTCTAACTGGCGTGAGATCGTATCTCATTGTGGTTTTGATTTGCATTTCTCTAACGACCAGTGATGATAACCTTTTCTTCATAGGTTTATTGGCCACATAAATGTCTTCTTTTGATAAGTGTCTGTTCATATTTTCTGCCCACTTTTTGATGGGTTGTGTTTTTCTTGTAAATTTGTTCAAGTTCTTTGTAGATTCTGGATATTAGCTCTTTGTCAGATGGATAGATTGCAAAAATTTTCTCCCATTCTGTAGGTTGTCTGTTCACTCTGCTCATAGTTTCTCTTGCTGTGCAGAAGCTCTTTAGTTTAATTAGATCCCATTTATCAGTTTTGGCTTTTGTTTCCATTGTTTTTGGTGTTTTAGTCATGAAGTCTTTGCCCATGCCTATGTCCTGAATGGTATTCCTAGGTTTTCTTCTAGGGATTTTATGGTTTTAGGTCTTAGATTTAAGTCTTTAATCCATCTTGAGTTAATTTTTGTATAAAGTGTAAGGAAGGGATCCAGTTTCAGTTTTCTCCATATGGCTAGCCAGTTTTCCCAGCACCATTTATTAAATAGGGACTCCTTTCCCCATTGCTTGTTTTTGTCAGGTTTGTCAAAGATCCGGTGGTTGTAGATGTGTGGTGTTATTTCTGAGGCCTCTGCTCTGTTCCATTGGTCAATATATCTGTTTTGGTACCAGTACCATGCTCTTTTGACTACTGTAGCCTTGTAGTATAGTTTGAAGTTAGGTAGCATAATGCCTCCAGTTTTGTTCTTTGTGCTTAGGACTGTTTCGGCTATATGGGCTGTTTTTTGGTTCCATATGAAATTAAAAGTAGTTTTTTCTAATTCTGTGAAGAAAGTCAATGGTAGCATTGAATCTGTAAATTACTTTGGGCAGTATAGCCATTTTCATGATACTGGTTCTTCCTATTCATGAGCATGGAATGTTTTTCCATTTGTTTGTGTCCTCTCTTATTTCCTTGAGCAGTGGTTTGTAGTTCTCCTTGAAGAGGTAATTTGCATCCCTTGTAAGTTGTATTCCTAGGTATTTTATACTCTTTGTAGCAATTGTCAATGGGAGTAGACTCATGATTACACTCTGTTTGTCTATTATTGGTGTATAGGGATGCTTGTGATTTTTGCATATTAATTTTGTATCCTGAGACTTTGCTGAAGTTGTTTATCAGCTTAAGGAGATTTGGGGCTGAGTCAATGGGGTTTTCTAAGTATACAATCAAGTCATCTGCAAACAGAGGCAAATTGACTTCCTCTTTTCCTAATTCAATACCCTTTATTTCTTTTTCTTGCCTGATTGCCCTGGCCAGAACTTCCAATACTATATTGGAGTGGAGAGAGAGGGCATCCTTGTCTTGTGCTGGTTTTCAGAGGGAATGCTTCCAGCTTTTGCCCTTTCAGTATGATATTTGCTCTGGGTTTGTCATAAATAGCTCTTATTATTTTGAGATATGTTCCATCAATACCTAGTTTATTGAGAGTTTTTAGCATTAAAGGGTGTTGAATTTTATTTTCTGCATCTGTTGAGATAAACATGTGGTTTTTGTCATTGGTTCTGTTTACATGATGGATTACATTTATTGATTTGCATATGTTGAACCAGTTTTGCATCCCAAGGATGAAGCTGACTTGATCATGGTTGATAAGCTCTTTGAGGTGCTGTTGGATTCAGTTTGCCAGTATTTTATTGAAGATTTTCGCATCGATGCTCATTAGGGATATCAAGAAAGGATTGGGTAATGGTACCAAAGGCCACAGAGTGATCATGGAAGGAACATTTGTATTTTGCTTTTCAACATCTTTAAAAGACGTTTTTATTTTAGGGGCAATTTCTGTTTCATGTGAAGTTCAAAGGACCATGTCCCCACTAGAGAAGCTAGAGCATGCAGGTTTCATCAAGACAACTGGCCCAGACTCAGGCAATTGGATGTTCAGCCCAGGAATTTGAGTCTCAACAGGGGTTGGAAATGTATAGAGACACCTAAGAATTCATAGTCAGTGACTGTGGAAGGGTTCAGTGTTTCTCAGCATTTAACTGAAGTGTGGTTTGACCATTGGTCCTGTTAGTTTCCTTTGTTGCTTCTCCGTTATCAAATCCTTGTTCCATGGCATTATTTTTGGCTCTGTGAGCTACTCAAAGTCTTTTTTTTTTTTTTTTTTTTTTTTTTTTTTTGAGGTGGAGTCTTGCTCTGTCCCCCGGGCTGGAGTGCAGTGGCCAGATCTCAGCTCACTGCAAGCTCCACCTCCCAGGTTTACGCCATTCTCCTGCCTCAGCCTCCCGACTAGCTGGGACTACAGGCGCCCGCCACCTCACGTGGCTAGTTTTTTGTATTTTTTAGTAGAGACAGGGTTTCACCGTGTTAGCCAGGATGGTCTCGATCTCCTGACCTCGTGATCTGCCCGTCTCAGCCTCCCAAAGTGCTGGGATTACAGGCTTGAGCCACCGTGCCAGGCTCAAAGTCTTTCTCATAAATATCTTTTAAGTTTATCTCAGCAAGAGGCAGTTTATATTGCTTACATATAAGAACCCACAGCAATACCAAGGACTGAAAGTAGACTTTGGGTTTGTTAATTCTTGGAAGAGCATTGGTTTTTGTACTGATAGAAGTTCCAAAACACCAATGGGACACTAGCCATACTTAATTGGAGTCTGGATTTATGTTTTGAGGAAAGTGGACCCACAGATATAGACCCTTTTTTTCAGTAGTTTGGAAGTAAATGAAGAAAAGAAAACAGTAAAAGCCAGATTTGAAGGAGATCTTTCTGTTTTATTTTTTAATAAAAAGGTTTACATACTTCATAGGCTGAATAATACAGTGGTTAGAAAGATATCAATTTTAAAAGAGTAAATATTTGATGACAGGACGTTCCAAATAAAGAGTTGGAAAATGAATTGTTAGAAGGCTCTTATAGAAATGTCAGTCTTTAAATAATGTAAATGACAAATGAAGATAAATAAAACTTAGTGGTTCAGTGAGAGGAACTTTGAGAGTTTTCACACCCATTAGAATATATTTTATCTGTAAAATAAAATAAAAGAGAAGTAGAACTGTATCTCAATTAAGGAAAATGGAAAAAGGTTAGAACAGTTACCAAGAAAAAAAGAACTACTTACTAAGCATGTGAAGAAAATGTTTGCAAAACATAACATATTGAAAAATAAATACATCATACCAATAAAAACATTTTATAATAATGCAGTCATATTTTTCATATAGCCATTTCTAATGAAAATTCATAACCACACTAGTAAAACAACCCAGTGAAAGATTCTGCAGGAAGATAAGGTGTCGTAGTCTATGAATAGAGATGTCATATTTTTTAAATTTTTATTTTAGACTCAGGGGTACATGTGCAGGTTTGTTACATGGGTATATTGGCTGAGAAAACCTGCTTGGTACCATGTTGACTATTTTGGTGATGATCATTGTACCATGTTGACTATTTTGGTGAAGAGTTCTTTAGAAGTTCTGAGTTTGGGCTTCTACTGAACTCATCACCAAAATAGTAAACGTGGTACCCATAGGTGGTTTTTCAACCTCACCCACTTCTCTCCACTATTGATATCCCTAGTGCCTATTGTTTTCATCTTTATGTCCATGTGTACCCACTGTTTAGCTCCCACATATCAGGGAGAAAATATGGTATTTAATTTTTTGTTTTTGTGTTAATTCACTTAGGAAAATGGCTCTGAACTGCATCTATGTTGCTGCACAGAACATGATTTTATTCTTTTTATGACTGCACATTATTCCTTGGTGTATAACTACAACATTTTCTTTATCCAACGCACTGTTCATGGACATCTAGGTTGATTCCATGACTTTGCTATTGTGAGTAATGCTTCAATAACCATACAAGCGCAGGTGTCTTTTTTATAAAACCACTTATTTTCCACTGGGTAAATAAATACCCAGTAATGGGATTGCTGGGTTGAATGGTAGTTCTATTTTTAGTTATTTGCGATATCGCCATACTGTTTTCCATAGAGGCTGAACTAATTTATATTTCTACCAACAGTGTATAATGCTCCCTTTTTCCTGCATTATTGTCAACATCTGTTGGTTTCTGACTTTTTAATATTAAGTATTCTGACTGATGTGAGATGATATATCAATATGGTTTTATTTTGCATTTCTTGATGATTATTACAGAGAATTATGGATTTTGAGCATTTTTTTCATATGTTTGTTGGTTGTTCATATGTCTTCTTTTGAGAAGTGTCTGTTCATGTCCTTTGCACACTTTTTAATTGGGTTGTTTTATTTCATGTTGATTTGTTTAAGATCCTTGTATATTCTGGATATTAGTCTTTTGTCAGATACATAGTTTGCACATATTTACTCTTTCTGAAGGCTGTATTTAATCTGTTGATTATTTTGTTTTCTTTACAGAAACTTTCATTTAATTAAGCCCCATTTGTCAATGTTTGCTTTTGTTGCAATTGCTTTTGAGGTCTTAGTCAAAAATTCTTTGTCTATGCCAGTATCCAGAAGAGTTCTTTTTTAGATTTTCTTCAGGATTTTTATAGTTTTAGGTCTTACATTGAAGTCTTTAATCCATCTTGAGTTAATTTTTGTAGATGATGAAAGGGTAAGGGTCCAGTGTTTTTCTTCTGCAAGTGGCCAGGCTTTTTTCCTAGCACCATTTATTGAATAGGGTGACCTTGCCCCAGTTTTAGTTTTTCTTGACTTTGTCAAAGTTCAGTTGGTTGTAGGTATGTGGCTATGTTTTGACTTTCAATTTTGTTCCATTGATCTTTATGTCAATTTTTGTACCACAAACACACTGCTTTGTCAATTATGGTTGTCAAATATAGTTACTACAACTATAGTTTGAAGTGGGGTAATGTGTTGCGTCTCACTTTGTTCTTTTTGCTTGGGATTGCTTTGGCTATTTGGGCTCTCTTTTGTTTCCATATGAATTTTAGAATTGTTTTTTCTAAGTCTATGAAAAATGATGTTGGTGATTTGACAGGAATTGCTTTGAATCTGTAGATTGCTTTTGGCAGTATGGTCATTTTAACAATATTGATTCTTCCAATCCATGAGCATGGAATGCTTCAACATTTTTTGTGTGTAATTCCTGATTTCTTTCATCGGTATTTTGTAGTTCTTTTGTAGAGATATTTCACCTACTTTGTTAAATGTATTCCTAGATTTTTTTGTGGCTATTGTAAATGGGATTGAGTTCTTAATTTGCTTCTCAACTTGAACATTGTTAATTCAATAAACATACAATAATTCGTATGTTGATTTTGTATCTTGAAACTTTGCTGAAGTTGTTCATCAGGTATAGGAGTTTGGGGGAGAAATTTTTAGGGTTTTCTAGATATAGGATCATGTAATTGGTGAACAAAGACAATTTGACTTCTTTTTCTATTTGGATGCCTTTTATTTCTTTCTCTTGCCTGATATGCTCCAAGACTTCCACTACTATGTTGAATAGAAGTGGTGACAGTGGACATCCTTGTCCTGCTCTAGCTCTTAGAGGAAATGCTTTCATCTTTGGTGCATTCGGATTTATGTTGGCTGAGGGTTTGTCATAGATGGTTCTTCAAGGTATATTGTTTCAAGGTCTGTTCCTTAGATGCCTAATGGTTGAAGGTTTTCATCGTGAAGGAGTGTTGTATTTTAGCAAATGTCTTTTATGCATCTATTGAGATAATCATGGGTTTTGTTTTTAAGTCTGTTTATGTGGTGAAACACTTATTGATTTGCATATGTTGGACCATCCTTGCATTGCAGCAATAAAACCCACTTGATTGTGGTGTGTTCTCTTTCTGATGTGCTGTTGAATTCAGTTCATTAGTATTTTGTTGAGGATGTTTATATCTATGTTCATCAAGGGTATTGGCCCGTAGTTTTCTTTTTTGTTGTGTTCTCGCTGGGTTTTGGATCAGGATGATACTGGGTTTCACAGAATGAGTTAGGGAGGATCCCTCCTCTTTGATTTTTTAGCATGTTTTTAATAAAATTGGTACCAACTGTTCTTTGTACATTTGGTAGAAATTGGCTGTAGTTCCATCTGGTTCAGTGCTTTTTTGGTTACTGGATTTTATTACTGATTCAATTTCATAACTCATTATTGGTCTGTTAAGGATTTCAATTTCTTCCTGGTTCAATTTTGGTGGATTGTGTGCTTCCATTTCCTCTAGATTTTCTAGTTTGTGTTCATGGAGATGTTCATAGGGTTTCAGAGGATATTTTGTATTTCTGTTGTAATGTCACCTTTGTTACTTCCAATTGTGCTTATTTGGATTTTCTCTTTTTTTCTTGGTTAATCTAGCTAGCAGTCTGTCCATTTTGTTTATCCTTTCCAAGACCAACATTTCTTTTCATCTGAAGGAGCTATCACTTCTCATTTTTTAAATTGCTATCATTAGGAAGAGACTTTTATTCTTTTTTTTCCTCTTAAAGGTATGACTATAGTGTATGTGGTATATGATCATTTGGTTTCATCTCTGGGTGCTTTCAGGGAGCCAAAGTTCTATATGGGTTCCTTGGTTGTGAATAACTTCTGTGTAGTGGTTTTCTCAGTTGCTGCTTGTTGTAATAATCTATCTGCTGTAACAGCTGATATCCTATTTCCTGTGGGGCTGAGGGTATGGAGGTACCAGGGGGCTTATCGCATGGACTAGCACTGAGCCCTTCTCATAGCAGGTTTTTCAGGCTGCAGTACAGTAGATGGTGTTTTTTTTGTTTGTTTGTTTTTTGAGGCGGAGTCTTGCTCTGTCACCCCGGCTGGAGTGCAGTGGCCGGATCTCAGCTCACTGCAAGCTCCGCCTCTCGGCTTTAGGCCATTCTCCTGCCTCAGCCTTCGGAGTAGCTGGGACTACAGGCGCCCGCCACATCGCCTGGCTAGTTTTTGTATTTTTAGTAGAGACAGGGTTTCACCGTGTTAGCCAGGATGGTCTCAATCTCCTGACCTCGTGATCCGCCCGTCTCGGCCTCCCAAAGTGCTGGGATTACAGGCTTGAGCCACCGCGCCCGGCCAGTAGATGGTGTTTAAGAGCTGGCAAGTAGACTTGTTTCTACCAGAAGCACCCTGCTGGACACAGGAGTGGCAAAAAGAGACTTTCAGCTGCGCTGATATCTCAGAGTAGTGGGCAGGAGAGTTGCACCCACTTCTCATCCTGAGACAACAGGAATGCAGTCTCTTTCCCTATCATGCCCCCGTTTCAGAGATCATGATCTTCATTTCATAAAGACTTTGTCCTTTGGTTTCTGGCTGCAGTGTGACTGTGGGCTGTGGGTATGGCCCTCTGACAAACTACTACCGCCAAAATGCCCTCAGAGGAGAATCTCTTCCTCCAAATCAAAGCTAGAAACTCTGCAGCTTGTCTTTCCTCCTTTCCTTTGATGGAGCTACTAATTGTAGGGAGGGGGATTTGGGTCCTAGCCTTCATGAAACCTTCAGTGGCACAGGGCTCACTTTCAGTGACAGTTGAGCCACCACGAAAAGTGTGAAAAATGCTGTGAACAAGTATGTGATCACCAGCCCCTGGCAGAAAGAACCACTGCTGTGTCTTAAATAGTGTAGGACAAGGGCAGGAGATGACCCCCATCTCCACATTCATTCCCAAGCATTGGTACTGCCTCTTTCAGCAGTTAGTGTCAGGCTACATTTCCTTTGTCCCAAGAGGAGGCTTTGGTGGACTGTATTCTGTTGTCCCTTAGGGGCAACTTATGCCAAGGATTAGATCTCCGGGGATCCCACAGCTCCCCAAAACCCACCAGCCTCCTGTGCTTGCCAAAGTCAGAGCAGGTTGTGCAGTATGTTTGCAGGGGATCTAGTGGAGCAGCGTCTCAAGGGTGGAGAGTCCCTGGACAGGACAGTGTTCCACTATGGGTGCATGACAAGTATGGTGCCCCACCATCTCAGCTCAGGTCTGAGGCAGTGTGGGCACACCTGTTTGAGCTAGCCACCTGGGTCTGTATCACCAGTCAGTTGTAGCTTTACTACAACAATATGCTAACACATAAAATAAGTCCATCTTATCTTTATGGATAGTTACCCATCTTATCTTAAATCTTTTAAACTAAAGGAAGATTATGTACCTTAATGCATTTTCTGCAGCTATAATGGAATACTACAAATTGGGTGATTTATAAAGAAAATAGATCCATTTGGGTCATTGTTCTTGAGGTTTGGAAGTTCAAGAGCATGGTGCTGGCATCTGGTATCGATGGCCTTCTTTCTGCATTATTCCATGGCAGAAGGGAAAGTGAACATGTGAGACAGAGAGAAAAAGGTGGTTGAACTCTTGAGATAACAAACCTACTCCCTCAATGACACCATTAAACTCAGCAAGAGGGTGGAGCCTTCATAGCCTAATCACCTCTTAAAAACTTTACCTCTTAAAAGTGTTCCAATGACTGTTTAGTTTCTGGTACATGAACTTTTGAGGACAATATTCAAACCACAGCATTATGGAAAAGTATAAAAACATATTGACTACAATGTAATTACTCTGTGTTATTTATAATGTAATAGAGAGCTGGGTCAGATACAGTTTCCTGTGCATCACTAGCATATTGTGCTTCATTATATCCTACTTAATTAGAATTGCCTGTTTACTTGTTAGCCTCCCCCACTAGGTTATGAGCTCCTTGATGTAAAGACTATGTCTTTTTTATCATTTCTCCTTCATGCTTAACATAGTCTTTGGTAGTTAGTAAACATTAAATAATTTTTTGGACTGAACAAATACTTATAAGGTAGATATTCTTCAACAAGTAGAAAAAGGTCAACATTTATTTTTTAAAGTAGATATATGTTACGTGAATCTTTACTTGGCCTTCCATTTGAAGACTGAATCCATTATCATCTAACTCTTTTCTCATATTACTATTCCTTTTTTTCCACTATGGCATTTTTTCACCCTTTCATCTTATTTAATAACTGTCTGGAATGTCTAACAAAAATACTAGGAAATTCTTCAAAGAGACATAAAAATGACCAACAGGTATATTAAAAGGTGCTCAACATCATTAATCATCAGAGAAATGCAAATTAAACCCATTATAAGACTACGCCCATTAGGATAGCTATTATCAAAAACACAAGTGACAACAAGTGGTGGCAATGGCGTGGAGAAAAGGGAACCCTTATAAACTATTAGTGAGACTATAGATTGGTGCAGCTAGTATTGAAAACATTATGCAGATTCCTAAAGAAATTAAAACTAGAACTATCATATGACCTCACAATCCCTCTTCCGGGTATATACCCGAAGAAAATGAAGTCACCACCTCATAAAGATATCTGTGTTCTCACATTTATTGCAGCATTATTCACAGAAGTAAAGAGTTAGAAACAACTTAAATGTCTATCAGTGGATGAATGGATAAAGAAACTATGGTGTATGTGTACGTGTGTGTGTGTACTTGTGTGTGTTTATGTGCATGGGTATATGTATACATACATATACGCTTGCACAAAATGGAATACTATTAAGCCTTAGAAATGGAGATCCTGCCATTTGCCACAACATGGACGAGCCTGGAGAACATTATGCTAAGTGAAATATGCCAGACACAGAAAGAAAAATTTTGCATGATCCCACTTATATGTGGAATCTTAAAAAGAAAGTCAAATATACAGAGACAGAGAATAAAACGATTGTGCGGTTGGGGAAAAAAATGGGAAAATATAGGTTAGAAGTTACAATGAAGCAAGTATATAGGATGAGCAAGTGTACAGAGCTGATATACAACATGAGGACTATAATTAATACAATTGTACTGTATTTGGGATTCCTGATAAAATGAGCATATTTTAGCTGCTCTTGTCACATACACTCAAAAATAGGTAACTATGTGAGATGATGGATATGCTCATTTGCTTCTCAATAGTAATCTTTTTACTATATATATGTGTTGCATTACATCGTGTTGTATATCCTAAATATACAAATAAAACTTAATTTTTAAATTAATCAATAAAAATAGTAAATTCAAATGTTTTTTCCATCCCTTTCTTGATAAAAATGCTATAGTAACAGAGAAAAAAATCATTACAAATGGCATACATTGGAAAAATAAATGATTGCTATTTAATGTCTAGATTTAAACAACAAAACAGTTACAGTCATAAAAAGTCTATACAGTTGTCATGTCATGATGGCTTTAAGACCCAAATAAGAACTTGGGATCGAAGTCAGAAATACCACTATCTGAAATCACAACCAGCAAAAATGAATATAAAACGGGAGCACTTAGCCATCTGCAGAAACAGCATATACAATGAGGTTCTTACTCCCCTCCATACCTGGAATGGTGCTTCTCAGGGAGCTGACATTTTAATGCCCACTAAAATGCCACAGCATGAGCAATGACTAGTGTAGACTACCTGCCAGGCAAATTTCCCATGGGAAATGTAATAAGGAAGCATTTGGGTTTATATCTACTTCTCTTCTGAGACCAGTTATTGTGGTAGGTTCCCCCAGAGCATAATCAGTTCTAGCTGAACTGGTAAGAGGCCATTTCTAAATCTACAAAGCTTAGGAATGTATTCTGGACCCATGGTGACTACACTGAAATTCAGACTCCTGTAAGCTCAGTCTAAATCTTTCCACAAACCTCTTTTACCATCTTAACTGGATGAGAAGAGAAGTGTCCCCTGAGAAAATAGCTGCATGGAGCATGGAGCCAAGGCCCTGCCGAGAAAAGCCTGCCTTCTAAAGTCACTACCACACCATTTGACAAATGGAAAAGGGCTTTATTTCCTCCCTTTACTAAACCTATTCATTATAAAACTATTACTGGAAACTACACTTCTGGGAACAAAGTAACTGGAAATCCTAATTGTCTAAATATTTCTGTAAGTCCATGGTGGTCATGAGGAAAATAAATAAGTTCTGACTTGTTAAACCCACATTTCTCAGAGTACAGAATGTAGCTTGCTATATTTCTTCAACATTTTTTTGATCTGTGGGGCAGATTGTGACTGACTACAGTATGCAGCAGACAAACTACATTTCATAATTTTATCCTATGACTCATTCTCTCAACAAGATGGTCGCCTCCAGACAAATGAAATGGTTTTGAATTCAAGCAAACAGAAGCTTCATAGCTTCCACATTATGCTGAATATAAAAGCAAACAAGCTCTTTTTCTACGGGTCCTATAAGAAGCTGTTTTGAAGGGATCCTTAGACGCACTTGAGAAACTAGATGGCCATCTGTTCTGGATGATGCAGAAGTAATGTCTGCATGCAAATAGAGGGTCACACTAAGCAAATTCCAAGTTGACTTCTAATCCTAAATCTGCTATAAAAGATTGTGTGGAAGACAATCAACCTAAGTGTCATTTAAAATTTCTTTTCTTCAATATAAATATCTACATTGACTTACAAAGAAACAGATGATGTTGGTCAACCCAATTAAAAGGGACAGTAATTAGAAAGACAATGCTCAAAACAAGATTCTCCTAGAAGTGGGATGATGAGCATGTTCCTGACGAGCAAAGATCCTGTTTCCTAAAGAAGAAATGGCAATTCTCCTCAGGAAACACTGGCATCGAAGTTTCCTGCTCTTTAAAAATAACATAAATGTGTAGGCGTCTTTTTTCTTTATGAAACTAATGTTTTATTGTTAGGTCTCCTTGGAGAAATATAATTTTTTACAATTTTAACTGACATCTGAAATCTATTTTTGTGTCTTAACAAGAGAAGCAACACTACCATCGTGTGGCAAAAGAGATTAAATTTGTTTATTTTAAAGTTCCAGTCAGGGATGAAATTTGAATCCACAGATGAAAGTTCCAACCAAATGTACATTTATTTTTGTATCACTTGGATACTTAATATTCATGTCTCTCATGAAATAATTTGTAACTTAGCCAACTTCTTATAATAGAAGCAAAATGTATGTGAAAAAGAAAAACCTGTTATTAATTCTTCTCATTTAAGTTACACTCTTAACAGTGGCTTCTTGTTTCCTTGCAATACCAGTAAAACAAAAGAAAACATGTAAAAGCCCAGAAAAGTATCAGATTTTTCTGCAACAAGGCAGTCATACATACTTAAACAAATAAGCAAGCAAGCAAAGAACTCTAGGAAAAATAATCAAGGAAAAGATAAAAGTGAAAATTTAGAACATTATTTTATAAAGTACTTTCACCTGTGTTATCTTAATCCTAACAACAACCCTTTGATACAGCTATTAATATTCCCATTTTATTCATGGGAAAACTAAGATGAAAATATAACAAATAATTTACTCCCAATGAGTTCATTCAGCCAGGAGGTGAGACAGCTCACCTATCACTTACTTTGTGTCAAGATTCTTATGAGGCACTAAGGAAAAATCAGTCCTTTCCTTTTCCAGCCCTGCTAATACTTTGTTCTAATCTCTGTATAGCACTTGCCACATTGTGTTGTAATGATGTGCTTTCTCCCTCAATTGGAAGTAGAATCTTTGACCTTGGTGATATTAGTCCATTTATTTAGTATATAGTATTGACATATTATCTACTCATAATGCATGACCTAGAGTGACATTCCAAATACAGCCTTTTCTATATTAGTGGTTTTTAAAGTGCAGATCGAGAATCTGCAGCATCACTATCACCTGGGAACTTGTTAGATATGCAGATTTGAGACCCCTCTCCAGACCTATTAAATCAGAAAATCTGAGGGTGGGGCCAGCAATCTGTTTTAATATGCCCTTCAGGTGGTTCTGATGCACCCTCAGGTTTGAAAGCCCCTGCTTTACCCAGATCACCAAGGTAGATACCATTGCGTGCAGCCCAGATCCACGTGCAGGGCTGAGGCATTTGTTCCACCAGCTGCTATGAACCTTGGCAACTGAGTTTTTCTCAGAGAAATTCCCACACGCAAAAAAAAAAAAAAAAAAAAAAAAAAAAAATCCCTCACCCAAAGCCACATACGAATATCACCTGTTCCAGGAAGCCCTCCTTAAACAATATGCTCTTCACCATGTGAGAGTCCCAGAGCATTTTGTTGGTTCTTCCATCATAACCTGGCACTTAAATGGCACTTGAAAATAAATATTTACTTAACAAATATTACTCATCACTACACATTTGTCTGTTAAAATGTCTACTGATTACCTTCCTTTCTAGGCTGTCAGCTGCTTGAGGGCCAGGACAATACCTCATTCATACTCTAGTGTCCAGTGCCTGGCAGGCTGTCTGACCGATCAGTGCTAGACAAGTGCTAATTGAATTAATAAACATTCTACTTTCTAGGGATTCAAAGATGAATGAAATATGAACCCATCAATGGGAAGCTCAAAATCAAGTTGGAGAAAGAGGCATGTTAACAAATTGTGGTACAGTAAGATAAATGTTACAAAAGAGTTAAGAACGAACTGTATTGCACCATAAATAACACCATGCCTTTTCATTTATTTCTATCCTGCCTATCTTTTGCAGTTCAGCCCAAGAAGACAGGGCTATCCTTTTTTCTGGATTCCTATAATATGTACTCTTTGCTTCACACATATGGCCAGTGCTGGATGTGTGTTGTCAATTAGCGTTTTATGTATCTACCCTGCCTGCCCATGTAAGTTACAAACTGAGGTCAGGAAATATGTCTTTGTGTCTCCAATATCAATCCCAACAATTCAACAATTGTGATATAGTCATCAACTTAATAAGTGCTTATTGAAATAAAAACAAAATTACCCCTGCCTTAGGTAGAGTTCCCTGGAAAACAGATTCTGAACAGAGATTTTCATGCCGTAGACCTACTAGGGAGTATCCTCTGGAACAACACTTGTAACAAGGCGGGGAAAGTAAATCAGGCAGAGGAAGAAATTTCACTGTAAGGCTGTTGTAATGGAGATCTCAGATGATCCTATAAGAAGCTCTGGAGCTGGGATGGCCCTTCAGAGTTGTCCTATATTGAGATCTAGGCCTTTGTGTCCCACATCAACCACTGGATGCAGGGTATCCCCAAGAAGGGGTGTTAATCTTGGATGAGACAACTGCCTTGTGCACAGGGACTGGCTATGAACCATCAGACAACACTCCCAGCAGCTGCAAGAATAGATATTTTGCTCCAGAAGAGAGGATCTGGGCAGTGCACCCCTATAGTATTATCAGTTCTTTAGTTGTGAGGAGCTTATATTGGTGTGGAGATGTATTCACTATCATTTGTACTTTGCTTAATGCGTAATGTATTGAACTCATATTTCTCTTAAGCAAATTCTGAAAACCAGGTTGGCTCAATGATTTAAATGGTAACTACAAATTTCACACAATAAATGTATTTAAATAATTTAAATTGCTACTATTATGGCTGATTCTTCACTTTCCTTTAAACAGTAAACAAATATACACAGAGCCAAACATAAAAAAATCGTTTGTTCAATATACTTAATTGGATATAAATTGTCAACATCACAGATATAATTTATTTATTATTTTCATACCTTCCAGAGTTATTGCTTTCTTTATATTGCTGTTTACCTAGGAATTCTGAAGCATTTCGATTCCTTCCCAAAGAGTAATCATACCAGGTTTTAGGAACAGGTAGGAACATATAACCTGTTTGCTTAGTATAAGTGATTCAAATGAACCACTGGTCATTAGATAGAGGCCATTTCTAAAGTAAAGATTTGCTTGTCAAGACATGAATTTTTAAATTTCTGTCAGTTGGTATTAATTATCAGAACTTAGTAGCTTTCCCAAAATGACGGATTCTTTTAATTTTGCATAACTGATAGACCCTAACTCATTGTCTTTTTATTATGATATATCAATATGGTCATTTTGTATTTTTGATGCATGAATTTACTATGAATCTTTTATTATAATTGCCAGAACCATGTAAACATTTCATCTCAAAAAACTTAAGGAAATAATCTGCATAGTTAGCTCTCCTAGTCAGGCTATTTGGCTAACTTGTCATTTTGGAGCATCATGCTGAACTTTCTTTACAGTAAGGAATCTTCAACCCATGAATATAGTACTGTTTATCTTTTGTATATTTAGGTATTATTTAATAATGTCTTTTAATAAGGTCTTGTTTTTTTCTGCATAGTAATCTTAAACTTTTTTATTATATTCAAAAACATTATTGCTATTGTAAATGATATCTTCTTAAATTACATTTTCTAATTACTTGTGGTGAGATATAAAAACAAAATTGACTTAATATCAATATTCTAACATGAAGCCTTATAAAACATTAATTTTAGGCAGTTCCAAGATGACTGAATAGGAAGAGCTCCAGTCTACAGCTCCCAGCATGAGTGACACAGAAGACGGGTGATTTCTGCATTTCCAGTTGAGGTACCAGGTTCATCTCACTAGGGCTTGTCGGACAGTGGGTGCAGGACAGTGGGTGCAGCCACCGAGCATGAACCAAAGCAGGGTGAGGCACCACCTAACCAGGGAAGCGCAAAGGGTCAGGGAATTCCCTTTCCTAGCCAAGGGAAACTGTGATAGATGGCACATGGAAAATTGGGTGACTCCCACCCTAATACTGTGCTTTTCCAATGGTCTTAGCAAACAGCACACCAGATTATATCCTGCACCTGGCTCAGAGGGTCCAACACCCACAGAACCTCGCTCATTCCTAGCACAGCAGTCTGAGATCGAACTGCAAGGTGGCAGCGAGGCTGGGGGAGGGGTGCCCGCCATTGCTGAGGCTTGAGTAGTTAAACAAAGTGGCTTGGAAGTTTGAACTGGCTGGAGCCCACTGCAGCTCAAGGAGGCCTGCCTGCCTCTATAGACTCCACCTCTGGGGTCAGGGCATTGCCGAAAAAAGGCAGCAGAAACATCTGCAGACTTAAATGTCCCTAACTGACAGCTTTGAAGAGAGTAGTGGTTCTCCCCGCCCAGAGTTTGAGATCTGAGAATAGACAGACTGCCTCCTCAAGTGGGTCCCAGACCCTCAAGTAGCCTAACTGGGAAGCACCCCCCAGTAGGGGCAGACTGACACCTCACACGGCCTGGAAACCCTCTGAGACCAAGCTTCCAGAGGAACAATCAGGCAGGGCAGCAGCGTTTGCTGTTCAGCAATATTCGCTGTTCTGCAGCCTCCACTGCTGACACCCAGGTAAACAGGGTTGGGAGTAGACCTCCAGCAAACTCCAACAGACCTGCAGCTGAGGGTCCTGACTGTTAGAAGGAAAACTAACAAGCAGAAAGGACATCCACACCAAAACCCCATCTGTTCGTCACCATCATCAAAGACCAAACATAGATAAAACCACAAAGATGGGGAAAAAACAGAGGAGAAAGGCTGAAAATTCTAAAAATGCCTCTCCCCCTCCAAAGGAATGCAGCTCCTCACCAGCAATGGAACAAAGCTGGATGGAAAATGACTTTCATGAGTTGAGAGAAGAAGTCTTCAGATGATCAAACTTCTCCCAGCTAAAGGAGGAAGTTTGAACCCATTGCAAAGAAGCTAAAAACCTTGAAAAAAGATTAGATGAATGGCTAACTAGAATAACCAGTGTAGAGAAGTCCTTAAATGATCTGATGGAGCTGAAAACCATGGCACGAGAACTACGTGACACATGCAAAAGCTTCAGTAGCCGATTCGATCAACTGGAAGAAAGGGTATCGGTGATTGAAGATCAAATGACTAAAATGAAGTGAGAAGAGAAGGTCAGATAAAAAAGAGTAAAAAGAATTGAACAAATCCTCCAAGAAATATAGGACTATGTGAAAAGATCAAATCTACGTCGGATTTGTGTACCTGAAAGTGATGGGGAGAATGGAACCAAGTTGGAAAACACTCTTCAGGATATTATCCAGGAGTACTTCCCCAACCCAGCAAGGCAGGCCAACATTCAAATTCAGGAAATACAGAGAACGCCATAAGGATACTCCTTGAGAAGAGCAACTCCAAGACACATACTTGTCAGATTCACCAAAGTTGAAATGAAGAAAAAAATATTAAGGACAGCCAGAGAGAAAGGTCAGGTTACCCACAAAGGGAAGCCCATCAGACTAACAGCAGCTCTCTCAGCAGATACTCTACAAGCCAGAAGAGAGTGGGGGCTGATATCCAACATTCTTAAAGAAAAGAATTTTAAACCCAGAATTTCATATCCAGCCAAACTAAGCTTCATAACTGAAGGAGAAATAAAATCCTTTACAGACAAGCAAATGCTGAGAGATTTTGTCACCACCAGGTCTGCCTTACAAGAGCTCCTGAAGGAACCACTAACCATGGAAAGGAACAACTGGTATCAGCCTCTGCAAAAACATGCCAAATTGTAAAGACCATTGATGCTAGGAAGAAACTGCATCAACTAACGAGCAAAATAACCACCTAACTTCATAATGACAGGATCAAAATCACACATAACAATATTAACCTCAAATGGAAATGGGTTAAATGCTCGAATTAAAAGACACAGACTGACAAATTGGATAAAGAGTCAAGACCCATCAGTGTGCTGTATTCAGGAGACCCATCTCACATGCAGAGACACACTTAGGCTCAAAATAAAGGGATGGAGGAAGATCTACCAACCAAATGGAAAACAAAAAAAGGCAGGGGTTGTAATCCTAGTCTCTGAAAAAACACACTTGAAACCAACAAAGATCAAAAGAGAAAAAGAAGGCCATTACATAATGGTAAAGGGATCAATTCAACAAGAAGCGCTAACTATCCTAAATATATATGCACTCAATACAGGAGCAACCAGATTCATAAAACAAGTATTTAGAGACCTACAAAGAGACTTAGACTCCCACGCAACAATAATGGGAGACTTTAACACCCCACTGTCAACATTAGACAGTTCAATGAGACAGAAAGCTAAAAAGAATATCCAGGAATTAAACTCAGCTCTGCACCAAGTGCCTAATAGACATCTACAGAACTCTCCACCCCAAATCAACAGAATATACATTCTTCTCAGAACCACATCGCACTTATTCCAACATTGACCATATAGTTGGAAGTAAAGCACTCCGCAGCAAATGTAAAAGAACAGAAATTATAACAAACTGTCTCTCAGACCACACTGCAATCAAACTACAACTCAGGATTAAGAAACTCACTGAAAACCCCTCAACTATATGGAAACTGGACAACCTGTTTCTGAATGACTACTGGGTACATAACGAAATGAAGGCAGAAATAAAGATGTTCTTTGAAACCAGTGAGAGCAAAGACACAACATACCAGAATCTCTGGGACACATTTAAAGCAGTGTGTAGAAGGAAATTTATAGCACTAAATGCCCACAAGAGAAAGCAGGAGAGATCTAAAATTGACACCCTAACATCACAATTAAAAGAACTAGAGAAGCAAGAGCAAACACATTCAAAAACTCTCAGAAGGCAAGAAATAAGTAAGATCAGAGCAGAACTGAAGGAGATAGAGACACAAAAACCCTTCAAAAAATCAATGAATCCAGGAGCTAGTTTTTTGAAAAGATCAACAAAATTGATACACTGCTAGCAAGACTAATAAAGAAGAAAAGAGAAAAATCCAATAGATGCAATAAAAATGATAAAGGGGATATTGCCACTGATCCCACAGAAATACAAACTACCATAAGAGAATACTATACACACCTCTATGCAAATAAACTAGAAAATCTAGAAGAAATGGATAAATTCCTGGACACATGCACCATCCCAAGACTAAACCAGGAAGAAGTTGAATCCCTGAATAGACCAATAACAGGCTCTCAAACTGAGGCAATAATTAATAGCATACCAACCAAGAAAAAAAGTCCAGGACCAGAAGGATTCACAGTGGAATTCTACTAGAGGTACAAGGAGGAGCTGGTACCATTCCTTCTGAAACTATTCCAATCAATAGAAAAAGAGGGACTCCTCCCTAACTCATTTTATGAGGCCAGCATCATCCTGATAACAAAGCCTGGCAGTGATACAATAAAAAAAGAGAATTTTAGACCAACATCCCCCATGAACATCAATGCAAAAATCCTCAATAAAATACTGGCAAACCGGATCCAGCAGCACATCAAAAAGCTTATCTACATGATCAAGTGAGCTTCATCCCTGGGATGCAAGGTTTGTTCAACATATGCAAATCAATAAATGTAATCCATCATATAAACAGAAGCAAAGACAAAAACCACATGGTTATCTCAATAGATGCAGAAAAGGCCTTCAACAATATTCAACAGCCTTTCATGCTAAAAACTCTCAATAAACTAGGTATTGATGGGACATATCTCAAAATAATAAGAACTATTTATGACAAACCCACAGCCAATATCATACTGAATGGCAAAAACTGGATGCATTCCCTTTGAAAACTGGCACAAGGCAGGGATGCCCTGTCTCACCACTCCTATTCAACATAGTGTTGGAAGTTCTGGCCAGGGCAGTCAGGCAGGAGAAAGAAATAAATGGTATTCAATTAGGAAAAGAGGAAGTCAAATTGTCCCTGTTTGCTGATGACATGATTGTATATTTAGAAAACCCCATTGTCTCAGCCCAACATCTCCTTAAGCTGATAAGCAACTTCAGCAAAGTCTCAGGATACAAAATCAATGTGCAAAAATCACAAGCATTCTTATACACCAATAACAGACCAACAGAGAGCAAAATCATGAGTGAACTCCCATTTACAATTGCATCAAAGAGAATAAAATACCTAGGAAACCAACTTCAAAGGGATGTGAAGGACCTCTTCAAGGAGAACTACAAACCACTGCTCAATGAAATAAAAGAGGACACAATCAAATGGGAGAACTTTCCATGCTCATGGATAGGAAGAATGGAAGAATCAATATTGTGAAAATGACCATACTGCCCAAAGGAATTTATAGATTCAATGCCATCCCCATCAAGCTACCAATGACTTTCTTCACAGAATTGGAAAAAACTACTTTAAAGTTCATATGGAATCAAAAAAGAGCCTGTATTGCCAAGACAATCCTAAGCCAAAAGAACAAAACTGGAGGCATCATGCTACCTGACCTCAAACTATACTACAAGGCCACAGTAACCAAAACAGTATGGTACTGGTACCAAAACAGAGATATAGACCAATGGAACAGAACAGAGCCCTCAGAAATAATACAACACATCTACAACCATCTGATCTTTGACAAACCTGATAAAAACAAGCAATGGGGAAAGGAGTCCCTATTTAATAAATGGTGCTGAGAAAACTGGCTAGTCGTATGTAGAAAGCTGAAACTGGATCACTCCCTTACACCTTATACAAAAATTAATTCAAGATGGATTAAAGACTTAAATGTTAGAGCTAATACCATAAAAACCCTAGAAGAAAATCTAGGCCAGACCATTCAGGACATAGGCATGGGCGAGGACTTCACATCTAAAACACCAAAAGCAATGGTAACAAAAGCCAAAATTGACAAATGGGATCTAATTAAACTAAAGAGCTTCTGCACAGCAAAAGAAACTACCATCAGAGTGAACAGGCAACCTACATAATGGGAGAAAAATTTCGCAATCTACTCGTCTGACAAAGGGCTAATGTCCAGAACCTACAAAGAACTCAATCAAATTTACAAGAAAATAAAAACAACTCCATCAAAAAGTAGGCAAAGGATATGAACAGACACTTCTCAAAAGAAGACATTTATGCAGCCAACAGACACATGAAAAAAGGTTCATCATCACTGGTCATCATTTGATTTGATTGCAAATCAAAACCACAATGAGATATCGTCTCACACCAGTTAGAATGGCAATCATTAAAAAGTCGGGAAACAACAGGTACTGGAGAAGAAGTGGAGAAATAGGAATGCTTTTACACTGTTGGTGGGACTGTAAACTAGTTCAACCATTGTGGAAGACAGTATGGATTCCTCAAGGATCTAGAACTAGAAATATCATTTGACACAGCCATCCCATTACTGGGTATATATCCAAAGGATTATATATCATTCTACTATGAAGGCACATGCACATGTGTATTTATTGTGGCACTATTCACAATAGCAAAGACTTGGAACCAACCCAAATGTCCACCAATGATAGACTGGATTAAGAAAATGTGGCACATATACACCATGGAATACTATGTAGCCATAAAAAAGGATGAGTTCATGTCCTTTGTAGGGACATGGATGAAGCTGGAAACCATCATTCTGAGTAAACTATCGCAAGGACAATAAACCAAACACCACATGTTCCCACTCATCGGTGGGAATTGAACAATGAGAACACCTGGACACAGGAAGGGGAACATCAAACACCAGGGCCTGTTGTGGGGTGAGGGGAGAGGGGAGGGATAGTATTTGGAGATATACCTAATGTAAATGACGAGGTGATGGGTGCAGCACACCAACATGGCACATGTACATTTGTAACAAACCTGCACGTTGTGCACATGTACCCTAGAACTTAAAGTGTAATAAAATAAATAAATAAATAAAACATTAATTTTAATAATTTATCTCTAGATTTATTTTCTTACCTAGGTAATAATATTGGCTGCAATAATTTATTTTTTCTCCTATGTACTCCAAATGTTATTCTTCTAATTGAAATGACTGGTAACTAGTTAAATGTTAAATTAAAGTGGCAATATCAGGCATCCAAGTCTTGTTCTTGATTTTTTAAAAATTATATTAGCAGTGATGTTTGGAGTAAATTTTTGTAGATACCTTTATTAGGACAAGGAAGCTCTCATCTATAATTTGCTTTCTAAGAGTTTTTTTAGAATATTGAATTAGTGTTTAATTTTGTATTATATTTTATATTTTGAAATGATTACATCATTCTTGCTCTTTAAATTATTCGAGTAAAACACATTGATTGTCTAATTCTGAACCTCTACTGAATTCCTAGAATAAATCCAATTCAATGATGATGGATTACCTTTTGATAAATTCTATTCACTAATATTTGTTTGTGTTTGCACATTTCTATGTGAAATGGGCCCAAAATTTTTCTCATTATTTTTTCATTTGGTTTTGGTATCAAGATCTTATCAATCTCATCATATCAGCTGAGAAATGTTAGATGTGCCTATTATGACAAATGGAGATGTGCCAATTGTTTTATACATATTTAAAACTAGATATTAAGTGCATATGAGTCGAGTATCATATTTTCATAGGGAAGAAAAACTGTTATCAAGGTATGCTGATTTTTCTTCATAATGCTCTGTCATAAATTCTGTTTTGTCTGATATTTAAGTAGCAGGCTGTTTATTTGAAAGGTTTGGATCAAGATAAAATAGATAAGAAACTCCAAAGCAAAAGGCATATCAGCATCTAGATTTTCAAATGATGCACTGAGAACTGGTTTTACATATCTAAAGTCATTTGCATACAAAGAGTATCAAAACATATCAAGAGTGTCAAGTAGGTATGATTTAATGAGGATGATTTTGAAGTTATTCAGTACAGTGCTAGGAATCCACCCCTGTCATCCCACATTAGCCACCACAGACAGAAAACAAAAATTATGTTGGAAACAATTCTTCATGAATATTTCATGTTTCTACATTCATAGATATGAACAACCTATCTACTTCATGACTAATTTTTCAGAAATATTTTCAAGTGGCCCTGAAAGAAAAGAAACAGAAATTCACTCTGGAACAAATTTATTTACATTTATGAATAATAAAGATAGAGAAATCTTTCCTGGAGACATCACAGGATAATAAAGATAGAGATGCCTCCCTCCTCTCCCCAGAGAGTTTTGCTCATATTCTAGGGTAATATAGGCAATGCCTCTCTCCAGAGAGGATAATGCGTTTGTGGGTTTCTTAGCAGTGCCCTAGAAGACTGCAGGTTTACCTAAGATCAGTGTTCCTGTTTTGATGCAGACCCACTGTGGGTGCGGAATCTACCTGGATCCACTTCCAGATAACCCCCTGGGGACTTGGGAGAAAAGGAAAACTCACGTGAACATGAAGGTCCTTCTGGTTGCTGTGCTGTAAATAACAAACTCTAAATCTCTTCGGATTCATTGTGTGCTTATCAGCCAAAACGATGGAAGTCTAGCAAGACAAGCTGGCATCTGTCAACACACTGCTGTTTTGAAACTATTTGAGAGGAATGTAATGTCTGCTAAAGCTAAAGGAGGCTACAGAAGCTTTAGTAACTTTTCCTCTACACAAGATAACTAAATCCCAGAGATCATACATGAAATTGATTGTTGGTGGGGGGGTGCGGAGCAAGATGGCCGAATAGGAACAGCTCCAGTCTCCATGTCCCAGCGCGAGCGACACAGAAGACCGGTGATTTCTGCATTTTCAACTGAGGTACTGGGGTCATCTCACTCGGGAGTGCCGGACAATCCATGCAGGTCAGCTGCTGCAGCCTGACCAGCGAGAGCTGAAGCAGGGCGAGGCATCGCCTCACCTGGGAAGCGCGAGGGGGAAGGGAGTCCCTTTTCCTAGCCAGGGGAACTGAGACACACAACATCTGGAAAATCGGGTAACTCCCACCCCAATACTGCGCTATAACACCGGCACACCGGAGAATATATCCCACACCTGGCCGGGAGGGTCCCACACCCACGGAGCCTCCCTCCTTGCTAACACAGCAGTCTGCGGCAATCTAACCGCAAGGCAGCAGCGAGGCTGGGGGAGGGGCGCCGACCATCGCTGAGGCTTAAGTAGGTAAATAAAGCCACTGGGAAACTCGAACTGGGTGGAGCTCACAGCAGCTCAAGGAAACCTGCCTGTCTCTGTAGACTGCGCCTCTGGGGACAGGGCTCAGCTAAAGGAGCAGAAGCCTGTGCAGATGAGAACGACTCTGTCTGACAGCTTTGAAGAGAGCAGTGGATCTCCCAAC